>NW_002476186.1:0-527035 GCF_000189635.1 Tetrahymena thermophila SB210 | reverse complement strand
CCAACCCCAACCCCAACCCCAACCCCATTATTTTTAATTTATTCTTTAACTTTTAAATAATAAAAATAAAATTAATTTTTTTAGAAATGTGATTTTTTGAGTGATTTCTTACTTAATAAAAAAAACTCAATTTTTTAATTTTAATCAAATTAGGATTTAAAAAATGATTTAATTTATGTATTTAATGCTGATGTAAAAAAAAACATGAATTTTAAATAAATTATGATAAATAATAAATAAATTATCGTTTTTAAATGGAAATTGATTAAATTAATTTATTATTTTTAAACAAATTTTATTTCAGATATATATAAATATATAGCAAAAGCAAACAAATTATCATAACAGATTAATTTTAGCGAAATATTTCTTTCATTACAAAATTATTATTAGAAATGTTTCTTAAAGGTATTTTAAAACCAAATTTTAATAATAAAGGATAAAATTTTACAAAAAGCTTTTTGCATCTAAATTAATATAATTTTAGCAGATCTTTGAATTTAAATCTCCTTTCTGATGTTGTTTCAAGCTCTGAATTTATTGGAAAATTTAAAGGAGAAGATAAGCTGAAAGATATCAAAGAACTAACTTATATAGATAGAGATATTAGTCTTAATGGAAAAAAAATAATGGCAACAATAAAAAACCCTGTTTTTTATGATTTTACAGCAAAAAATATTTATTCACCAGACACTAAAGTTTCATATTTATTCCAAAGCGACTTTTTTGTAGCATCATAGGATGATGGCAAAATTATAGCTATTTTAAAAAATGATCCTTTAGATAAATCAAAAGAATACTCCTATGATCAGTATTTGCTAAACGAAGTATGTAAAGGATTCAACTTAAACCCTTAGGAGTAGCACATCTTATCAGATTATGTAACACGTTTTTCTGAATAACTAACATAATCTGTTTATAAATAAGTTGATAGAGATTTTATATCTTTAGTTAATTAAAAGGTGTTAACTGAGCTTTCTTTGAATTAAAAATACAAAGAGGAAATCTATAACATAATTTATAATACTTTAAACAAAAAGCTTTAGAGATAATTATAAAAATAAAAGGAGTTGTTTGAAGTTATTGACAAAAAATCTAACAAATATATGAAAAGAATATTCTATATATCTGCTAGTAAAATTTTAGCTCTCTAATATTGCACATATGTTCTCCTATCTTGGGATATTATGGAACCTATTACTTGTCTTTTTGGAATATTCGATATTGGTTTAGCTTACTTTTTTTGGTTAGTTACCCATAAGGACTTCGATTATTTGAATTTAAGAGAAAGATACATTTAAAAAAAATAAAACTCTATTGAGAACTACCTCTAACAAGAATACATTGATGATTTACAAAGTCTCGTTAATTATGTCAACTAATTGAAGACAATGGATTCTCCTAATTTATAAGAAATTTTAAACCAACTTTGATTAAAATCAATCAAATTAATTTCTATTTTTATTCAAATTGAAAAATATTAATAAAACAAATAATTTATTATTTTTATTATCATTTATATCATTTACTTTGCATCATATAAAATATCTTTTTTTTATTATTAGCATTAATAATTTTTAATAAATTAGTTTTTTCAATTTATTATTTAAATAAATTTTAATTAATTTATTATTTTATCATTTTAAATTAGTAAAATTAAACATTAAAATTTTCATAATTAAATTTAATAATTTTAAAAAATATTTTTTGATATATTTTAATTGTTATCTATTACAGAAACACAATTAGTAGAAAACATTTATTTAATCTAAAACAATATCTTAAAAATTTAAATTTGTTAAAACTGATGTAATTTGAAAAAAATAAATTATTTCCCTCCTAAAAATGTTTAAATAAATTGATGTAAAAATTAATTTAAAAAAATATTTGAATTTAATTTTATTTAAATTTGAGATTTATTAAGGAAATGAAATGCTATTAAAATATTTAATTATTTTAATTAGCTATAAAAAATAAAACATGAAAAGATTTCAAAATAGTTCACGCGAAAATTCAAATTCAATTTAAAATTACAGTTTAACCAAATAATAATAATATTTGCTAATAGAGGGAATTAATTGATTTTTTATAATGAATTTTATGTTTATTTTCTAAAAGAAAAAAGACTCATTATATAATTTAACTAACTAAATATTTATAATTTAAAATAATAATTGTATTTACATTTATCATAATTAAGCAATTAAATTATATAAATAATTTCTAAGTATTAATAATCTATAACAAAAAATGATCATCTAAAATTTAATTTATTGTTTATCAAAAAAAAGAGTATTTTAAATGCAATAAATATTTTTAAGATGTTAATTCCCTAAAAGTGGAGTGTTTATTTGTTTGTTTGTTTATTTAATTATTTGCTTGTTTGATTGATCTTTGTTTCTTTTATTTAATGTTTATTTATTTACTTCAAATATTTGATTAATTATTAATTAATTTTGATATTGAAATATAAGTGATAAGGGTAGTTTGCTTGTTATTTATTAATAATTTATTATCAAGAGGAAAATAAAAGAAGTTGATTAATATTAAAAAAAGAAATTTAACTTTGCTCTTTTTTTAATAAGAATAAAAAGACCAATAGTAAAGTCAATTTAAGAGTCACAGCGTATCTTACTTAGATTAATTAGTAACTTTCATTCAAAATACTAATATTACTTTATTTTATTCTAAATAAATTCTACTATAATTAAATTATTAACGTTAGAAATACCATTTTTTTTAATTTACTTTTCTAAACATAATATTTCCTTTGATTCAGTGACCTCTATCGTTTTTTTTATCCAACATAAAAGCATTTATTTCATTCAAAATTTAAAATTCAAAATAATTATTTTTTTCACTGATCACATCAAATTATTGATCATTAATTTTTCAAAGAATAGATCAGCTTCACTAACTCTAAAGAGGTCTCAACGTTAGAAAATTACAACATTGCCATGAAGAAAAAATAAACAAGATAACAACCTTAATTTTAAAAGTAGTAATCACTTGGTTCAACAGAAATTGTACAAGGATCTATTTCTACATCTTCTACATCTTAATAACAATAATAAGCACTACAAAACTAACTCTCAAATACTTGCTCTAATTAAAAAGTTCTGTCTTGCAATCCTAATTCTTCACCTTTACCTCTAGCAAATGGAGTTGGATAAGTTGCTGTAGGCAGCTAAAATTAATATTCATCTGCTTCTTTAGCTGGAAATATCAATTGCAACTAACTAAGAGCTGGAGATTGGGTTTGCTTGTTATGCAACAATCTCAATTTCTCATTTAGAAATGAATGTATAAGTTTAAAAAAATAAATACTTTCAATCAATTTTATTTTTGACAATAGATATATTTATTTTATCATTTATTATTTTTTATAATCATTTAGGTAACAGATGCATGATTTAAACTAAGAAGCAAAACCTTCTCTAAAACCTGATGCTTGTCTAGGAAGGACAACAATTTTTTATTTCAGGTATGAGTAAATAAAATCTTTAAAATGGAAAATTTTCAAATAAAATCAATTATTTTTTAATATTTAAAATTTAGATAATGATTAAAATAACGTGATAGCAGAAAATGGCATATCTGAAAACAATAATTTAAGTCCCTAATAAGACAAAAAAGAAGAAGAAAATTTATTAGAGTACGCAAAATACCAAAATAGAGCAGGTGCTGGATTTGAAAATATGCTTTTGCTTCTTACACCAAATAGAAGTAGTATTCATTCAGACGATTGTTATGACCATAAAATGAATACTACTGCTACAGGACCTTAAAGCCATAACAGTAATAGTAAAAGTGATCCTGACCAAAGCAGTAAAAATAATAAAAAAAACAAAGTCAAAAATATGATGATAAATGACAATAGCTCAAACTATCACAATAGTAATAAAGCCAATCAAAAAATGTAATTTGAGGAAGATATTTTTTCTGATAGCAGCAATAAACATGAATAAATGAAACCTTTAGGAGCTATGCTTGATTTTTCTTCTCCAGAAGTTGCAAAGTATGCTTACTAAAAATAGGATCAAATAGATGAAATAAGCTTTTAAAACTCTGTAGGTACTTTCGCGCCATATTGCGATTAAAAATTAGCTTAATAAAATAGCAAGCAGTTAAACAAAGATATTTAACCGCCACTTTAAGAAGAAAAAAGAGAGTTTTAGCTGTTTGGATCAAACAAACCATCTATTGATTATCCTAATTTTATTTTATCACCTAGCAGTATGAGAGATGGAGATGAGTCTTTAAATGAAAGTGATAGTGGAAATTTTTAATAGGAAATTCAATAGTAGATAAATAATATTATAATGGAAGAAGAGGATGATTACAGTAATAAAAGATAAAATTAGGAAGAACAAAGTCAATAAAATATAAATAAGTAAAATAATTAAATGGAAGTAATGTCTTATTATAACTCTGAGGCTTAGAACAGTAGTGCTGTTTAGAGCTTAAATTTGATTAATCCTACATAAAAAAATGAAGATTAGCATATCTATTCTTTTGGAGCAGGTTTTTAGCAAAATCAAAGAAATGGAAATAATTTATTTAGCCGTTAGTCTTAATAAGTAGATATGAACAGCACAGACAAATTAATTAACTTGCAATCTAATTAAAATAATCAATAACAATAATCCAGAGGATTGTTTTTCTAATATAATAATAACAATAACAATAATATCAATAACAACACAGGCTTTTTCAATTATTTTTCTAATTCAAATGCTTAATAAGTTTATGGAGAGTAGCCAACCAATAATTTAAAAGCTAACAATTCAAATAATAGCAATAACAATGGAATTAATTTTTCTAATTACAGTAGCTTTCTTAATAGTAATTAGTTTACAAAGTCTAGCAATCAATTAAAGATCAAGGAATAATCAGATAACAATAACAATGATGCAAATTCCTAAAAATCAAACAGCAACAGTATCAGATCACTATTCATGAACTAATAAAATACATCTTTATGGAAGGAGGAAAGCCAATTTAGTTTATTCTCTAATTAAAATACTAGTGCAGTTGTTAAAAGCACTTTATTCAATGTAGATGAAAATTCTAACACTCTTCCTTCCTAAAATGTATTTAACAAAATAGCTAAATTTGATAATTTTTATAAGAAAGAAGACTTAATCAACCAAAATACAGTGAATTTTGAATAGGCTTCTTCTTTTATTAATAAAGGAAAATAAAAAAATACTGGCAAAGGTACAGTGCTCTATTCGGTTAATGACGATTATGCAGATATGTCTGATTCAGATGATGATGAGGGAGATTCAAATAGCGAAAGTAGAATCATGAGATCTACTAAAAAATCAAATAATATTCGTAAAAAGCGTAAGTAAGGAAACAATGTAGAATCAAAAAAGAAAAGCAAGATTTAACACCACTAAAGCAACGCTATTAACACTGATAACAATTTAAGCAATAATTTTAATAGTCCTAACGTTGCTTATAATTATTCTTAGAATTTCTTATACAAAGATGAGAATTCTATTAAAGAAGCTTGTAGCCTTTCCCTTCAATAAGAAAATTAATCTATAAGTTAAAATAATAACTTTAATTCGATGCAAACTCCTTTAAGCAATCCTCACAACAACAGCTTATAAGGCTAATAATCAAGTAATAATAATTCTTAAGGTTAGTAAGTAAATGCAAAAAAATAAGATTGGATTTGTCCTCGTTGCACAAATTTAAACTATTCTTTCAGAAAGCTTTGCAACAAATGCCAATTTGCAAAAAACAACTTTGCCATCTTGATTCCCCCTAATTTTCAATAAATTTAGCAATAATTAACAATATTTTGATTTTAGTATTAGCAAAAATTATTATAAAATTAAACATCAGCTTTCATACTTTGCAATAATCTCTTAATTGAATGCACATTAGATTGATCCTATCGCCATTTTACCTAAAATACCCTCGTATTTAAGAATACAGTTTTATTAAATATATTTAATCAAATATTTTAATTAGTTAACATTCATGTTTTCGTAGAGTTTAGAGTTAAGAGTTTTAAACAATTATGTTTTATTCTATCTTTCATTTTTTAATTTTCCTTTTTATTTTCTTTTTTCTTTGTTTGAAAGTTTTTTTATTTTTCAACAAACCTAAATTATTAAATTTATTTTTAAAATAATTTATAATTGTTCAAAAATATTAGGCAAAAAATTATTTTCATCCCTTATTTGAGGCACAATTTTTAAAAAATACATAATTGAAGGGTAATCCATAAAATTATTTTAGAAAATTCACTCACGAATTAAAACTAAAAAATCTTTTTTTTCTTGAGATAATTAAAAAATAAAAAATTTCCCCCATAACTTTGTACAATTTATATTGTTAATCAATAATAAAACTAAAATATCATTATTGGAATATTTAGATATTATGCTTACGATCAACAATACGCTTCTAGAATGGTTGTTTATAAATCATAAAAAATAAAATATAAAATATAAATATATATGCTAATTCGCTTATTTCCTCACAAATAAACAATTATTCGCTTTACCAAAATGTATTTTATTTATATCAATTAGCATTTGATAAGATATATATTTTAATAATTTCACTACTTTCAAAGCTAGAGTATTGATACAAAATATTAAAAATTAAGAAAAATAAATGACTAAAAGATAAAAAGTATTATAATGTTTTAATCTCATTTATATTGTTAGTTAGAATAGTTATTATTTGTTTTGTCACTGCCTATATGAATAGCTCGTTTAATATAATCATGCTCTATATGTATAGAAACTGACGGCTCTTAAAATTTTAAAAATAGGCTAACAGTCACAAGTGCACTCATATTCGAATTTCTTATTATATGGTATTAAGATTATTATGACTTTTAAAATTTGTTTTATCTAAGTTTATTGATATAATGTAAAGTATTATTATTAACATTTTTTATTATTATTTTGATCTAACTATGACTGTAGACTCAGTCAAAATAGAAAACCAAATTTATAGAGAAAACATTAAACTTAGAAGAGAACAAAAATTAATGGCTAAGAAGTTTATTTCAATTTTCACTATCATTTGTATTTTATTTTTAATCTTTATCCTTTTGAGTAACTTGAGTGATTATATTCTATTGTTGCCAGTATGATTTTGAGTTAAAGGTATTTAGTGTTATTTTTAGTTAAATGGAAGATATATTTTAAAACTCAAATTCTATTGGACAAAATTTTCCAATAGCATTAACTTGTTAATTTATTAATAAAAGTTCTTTATGAATGTTTAAATATAATTTCATAAAAACAAATTTTTAGCCTAAAAAAAGATAAATGTGAAATAATTCAAGGTGAATAAATTATATTAATTTACAAAAAATACATATTTATATATATTATTGATAAAAGAATTAACACACTTAAAATTTTCAGAAATAATCTTCATCATCTTCATCAAAACCTAGAAAGTTGTAACTTTATTTATTTTCATTTTCGAAGCATTAATAAAACCTATCACAAATACAATCACATTTTACTAGTCTTTTAAATTTTTTTTTTTTTAAATTAGCTATTTTTTTGAATTACTATAAATATTATTTCACATATTACTACTACTAGCTTACAGTTATGTAATATGTACCACAATAATATTTAGGCTAATCTTTTATTTTGATTTGAAGGCTTTTTTTTTTCTTATGGATGTTAAAATCAAACAATAAATAATTGAGGTATTAATTTTTTTATAAATTCTTAAAAAATTTAACTTAGTCTATTTTCTTTATAACATTAATACCAAAGTTAAAAATTAAAATTTAAAGCTATTAACAACTACCAATCTCAAATGTAAGTGCATTTAAAATTTCACTATTAACTACAGTTTTTACGAAATCTAACTTCAAATACTTTAATTGTTTACAGCATTTAAAAAGCTATGATATCTCTTAGATATCATCAACTTAACTTATACAATCATATTTTACTTTTATATTGAGATTTTATAAAAACTAAGCTCTTTAAATTGAAAGACATAAACTGTTAAGGTTTTTATTCTTATCTATTTTTAATTTTAAATTTGTTAGGTTAATATTATTGTTAAGGATTTAACAAAAATGTTCAAAATTTATTTCGTTGCAGTTCGTCAGATCCCAAGAAATCTATTGCAAATGTTTAAATCCAAAAAATATTTGATTACTAAAATTTGAAAATGAAATATTATTTGCTTTTCCCTATTCATTTTTTATATTGACTGTAAGTTTTTTGATACTGCTTTAAGGTATTAAATTTTCTTCTAATAATATTTACTTTTTTGCAATAGTATTTACTTATTGTATAAGAATATTTATAGAAAAAACTTCTAAAAGATTCAAAGAAACCATTAATTCTTAAATTATTTTTTAAATCTACTCTAAATTTACTTCTGAAATTAGCATCTAAATTTTCAATTCTTTTAAATAAATTAAATTGGAAATTTGTTCTTTTATGTATTAAAAAATCTATATTTCAACATCTTTGATTAAAATTTTTAAGTCAAGTTTTTCAATATGATAACAATCTCTAAAGCCTTGAAAAATCCCTTATGCGTATTGTTAATTCAAATGAAAATTCTGCAATGAAAAATTGAGTTTCTTTATTTAAGAAAGATATCCAAGCTCTTAACTAAAAAGCATTAAATTATAATTGATTTCTTTTTCATATTATTCGTTTAAAAAGTTGAAGCATACTGTTAATTAATTTAACTCTAAATTATTCTGAGCTTCTTTCAAAAATGGAATTAAGTTCTCAATTGTAATAGTTTATGCTTATTTATTTATGATTATATGCTCAATTTAACATATTTTAAATATCAGTTGAGCAAGAACTTGAATATATTAATTCTATTGTTTAAAACTTTTGTAAAATCTCAAAGATAATTTGAGGTTTTTGATTATTTTATAAGGATATACTTAATCAAAAATACTCTAAATATCTGCTAACGACAAATCGCAAATTAAAATATGTAGACTATCTATTTTAGTTCTTTCCCCTAAATATTCTTCATTGACATAATTTGCTACAAATGTCTAATATATCTTTTCAAAATTAAGATCTTCAGTATCTTAAGATTAGTATATTTTATTCATTTATAGATAGTTTTCTTTGTCAAATTATTTAATTAGAATTTCCTAATTTAATTAATTTCAATACTAATAAATCCCACTAAAGCTAAATCACTTTATGGTTTCTGATGTTAAAAATTTTAATTTCTAATTTTGTTTTTACTCTAAAATAACAAAAAATTAAACTAATTAATTTTCTAAAATTATCTATTGATTAAATATCCAATCATTAACTTCAAATCATAAAAGTGCTTTGCCATTGAATCACAGCATTGAATAATATAAATATTACAATATTTCAGTATGAAATAATATAAAAATATTCTTCTATTTCAATTTATTATAAAAAATTATTTTAATTATTTTTTATTTAACTGTGTGTAAATTTTTAAAAATCATCTAAATAAAAATAGGTTGATAATTAAATTTGTATTTTTAAATATTTCTTTAAAAATTTAAGAAAAAAATAAGTTTTTATTTCATTCAATAATTAATTATTAAAAACTTAAATTAATTTAATATTTTTTTATTTCAATAGATAAAGTGAAAGTTAAGAAGAGAAATATATAGTTATAAATAATAAATTTTTATACTAGATAATTGTTGATTAAAAAAAAATGAAAATATTTTCTAAATCTCCAAAAATTAAATTAGAAATAAATATAATTTCATAAAAACAAATTTTTAGCCTAGAAATACATAAATGAGATATAATTCAAGGTATATGAATAAATTATATTAATTTATAAAAATACGTTTAGAAATTATTGATAAAATAATTTATAAACTTAAATTATTTTCAGAAATCATCTATATAATAAGAATCTTCATCAGAATCTAGAAATATGTAATTTTATTCATTATCATATCCACATTCGAACCATTCAATAAGCCTATCTAAAATGCAATCACATTTTACTAGTCTTTTAAATTTTTTTATATTCATATTAACTTCTTCTTCGAATGACTCAAATTATTATAATTATTATTTATTTTTCTCCATTTACCTAAAAGGATTATATGTATTACAATTATAAAAAGAAAAATCTTCTTATATTTTGATTTTAAGGATTTTCTCTCTCTTATAGGTGCTAAAATCAAGCTATAAATAATTGAGGTATTAATTTTTTTATAAATTTTTAAAAAATTTAACTTAGTCTATATTCTTTATAACATTAAAATCAAATTTAAAAATTAAAATTTAAAGCTATTAACAGCTACCAATTTCAAATGCAAGTGCATTTAAAATTTCACTATTAACTTCAACATTTAACAAATCTAACTTCAAGTACTTTAATTGTTTAATGCATTTAAAAAGCTATGATATCTCTTAGATACCATCCACTTAACTTATAGCATATTTTAATTTTATATTGAGATTTTCTAAAAGCTAAGCTCTTTAAATTGAAAGACATAAACTGTTAAGGTTTTTATTATTACCTATTTTTAATTTTAAATTTTTTAGGTTAATATTATTGTTAAGGATTTAACAAAAATGTTCAAAATTTATTTCGCTGCAGTTAGTTAAATCCCAAGAAATCTATTCCAAATGTTTTAATCCAAAAAATATTTGATTACTAAAATTTGAAAATGAAATATTATTTGCTATACTCTCATCATTTTTTATATTGACTGTTAGCTTTTTGATACTATTTTAAGGTATTAAATTTTCTTCTAATACTGTTTACTTATATGCAATATTATTTCTTTATTTGAAAAGAATATTTATAGAAAAAACTTCTAAAAGCTTCAAAGAAATCATTAATTCTTAAATTATTTTTTAAATCTACTCTAAATTTGTTTCTGAAATTTGTATCTAAAAATTCAATTCTTTTAAATTAATTAAATACGAAATTTATTCCTTTATGTATTAAAAAATCTATATTTAAACATCATTGATTAAAATTTTTAAATCAAGTTTCTCAATATGATGATAATCTCTAAAGCCTTGAAAAATCCCTTATGCGTATTGTTAATTCAACTGAAAATTCTGCAATGAAAAATTGAGTTTCTTTATTTAAGAAAGATATCCAAGCTCTTAACTAAAAAGCATTAAATTATAATTGATTTCTTTTTCATATTTTTCTTTTAAAAAGTTGAAGCATATTGTTAATTAATTTAATTCTAAATTATTCTGAGCTTCTTTCAAAAATGGAATTATGTTTTGAATTGTAATAGCTGTTTTATATTTATTTATGATTATATGCTCTATTTAACAAATATTAAATAGCAGTTGAGCAAGAACTTGAATGTATTAATTCTATTTGTAAATATGATAGTTAGTTCTGAAAGATAATTTGAGGTTTTTGATTATTTTATAAGGATATATTTTATGAAAAATACTCTAAATATATGTTAACGACAAATCATAAATTTAAATATGTAGATTATCTATTTAAGTTCTTTCTAATTATTCTATATTCGCTTAATTTTCTACACATGTCTAATATATATTTTCAAAGTTAATATCTTCAGTTTCTTAAGATTAGTATATTTTATTCATTTATAGATAGTCTCCTTTGTCAAATTATTTAATTAGAATTTCCTATTTTAATTAATTTCAATACTAATAAATCACTTTAACTCTAAATCACTTTATAGTTTCTGATGTTAAAAATTTTAATTAATAAATTTTTTTGCATTCTAAAATAATAAAAAATTAAACTAATTCATTTTCTAAAATTATTAATTGATTAAATCTCGAATGATTAGTTTCAAATCATAAAATTGCTTTACCATTCGATCACAACATTGAATAATATCAATATTACAATATTACACTATGCAATAGTATAAAAATATTCTTCAATTTCAATTTATTATAAGAAATATTTTAATTATTTTTTATTTAATTGTATTTAAATTTTTAAAAATTATCTAAATAAATAATATGCTGATTATTAAATTTATATTTTTAAATGTTTCTTTAAAAATTTAAGGAAAAAATAAGTTTTTATTTCATTCAATAATTAATTATTAAAAAACTTAAATTAATTTAATATTTTTTAATTTCAATATAGGTGGAAATATGCAGATAAAGTGAAAGTGAAAGTTAAGTAGAGAAATATAAAGTTATTTATAATTTTGAAATATTTTTTTAATAATAGAGTTAAATTACATTTAATTATTTAAAATTTTTTTAATTTACAAAAACTTTAATTTGATTAATCAAAAAAAAATTATTTATTTAGTTTGTTAGTTTTTTAAAATTTAAGTTAATTAATTACATAAATCATTTTAACTAACTAATAAAAGAAAAGGTTTTAAGAACTTTTAAATAAAAATTATATTAATTGGTTTTTAATTAAATTACTTTCTTGTAATAATGTCTAAATAACAATATTGTTTTATATATATATATATTATAGACCATTAAAAAAGTATTATGGTTATTGCATGCAGCAGCTAAAGATTGAAAAAAAAGCTTGGTTGATTTTTTATTAAATATAAAATTACATTAATATAAAACCTTTAATTTTTTTAAATAATTTAAGGTTATTAGGATTATTTTCTGTAATTTTAGTTTTATTTATGCGAAAGGTTATTAAAACATGTAAAGTTAAACTAAGTTTTTTGATTAAGAAAAAGTTAATCTAAATTGTTATGTTTGGTATTAAACCTAATTGTTTTAAAAAGAGTTAAAAAGTGATTTATTAATTAATTATTGACAATTATAAATGAAACTAAGAATTATTAAAAAATTTGATATGTTTGGAAAATAAATTCTACTCCGTTTGAATGGAGTAGATAAGCATAAAACCACTTGTGGAGGAATTGCTACAATTTTGATATTTATTACCATGTTTATTTAGATAATAAATATATTTCAGACTTTAG
This sequence comes from Tetrahymena thermophila SB210, assembly GCF_000189635.1. Taxonomy (NCBI): domain Eukaryota; phylum Ciliophora; class Oligohymenophorea; order Hymenostomatida; family Tetrahymenidae; genus Tetrahymena; species Tetrahymena thermophila. The sequence goes on along the minus strand of NW_002476186.1, from coordinate 514,131 downwards.
TATTAAGGCTAAATCCAGAAATTGTTTATAATTAGGAATATGTAGATGGCGTGGAGCTATTTAGTCTTGATTCAGATGTCTTTGAGTTTGCAATTGGTATGGAAGATGCAAAATTTTAACATTTTATAGATGAAGGAGTTTATTATTTATAAGCTCAATAAATTATTTCAATCAGAAACAACTAAACAAACCAAGTAGAGTATCACTATTAAAATGTAACCTTAGACAGATGTACAAAAGATAATTTTTAAAACCCTTAAACATAAGATTATTTTTATAGATAGCCTTATACAAATCTATACTGTATTTCAAGAAATCAAACTGGTCTTTAAATTGGAGGGGATTTTGACCTTTACTATTTTGCTTATATTTAAATTAATATATATAGATGCTCTGGAAACAAGTGCAAGAATATTAGTGATCCTGATACCTACTAGTAGTATTTTAAATAACCCTAATTTGCTATGTATTTTACAGATGCTTTAGTTGATCCTACCAGCTATCAGCCTATTAAACCTATAGGAAGAGACTTATTTTTTACTAGTAGTTAAACTTTACAATAGTAAATTACTGTCTTTATGATAAAAAACGAAGTGAGGAGTCAAGAAGGAATCATTTTATCAAATGAGATAGTACATAATGGAATGAGCTTTTCTTAATACTAATAACAGGTATCAAATATTAAATTTTTGTTTCAGGCAGTTAACAAATGAAACTTATCATGCAAGTTTTGAAAAAATGAAATATATTTTTGTTAAATTTAGACATTTTAGAAATGTATTTTTTTAGAATTTAGAGTATTTGCCCAGCTCTTTGTTAAAGACTACATTCAGCTAAGTATTGTAGTTATAGAAAATATTCTTATTTTAATTTAATTGTAATATAATATATGGTCAAAAAATTTCTTTTCTCAAAATTATAAATTTCTTTTTTGTTAAATTGACTAATTGACGCAATACTTAAATACTTTAAATAAAATTAGAGCGTTATAACAGATAGAGATGATAACTTAATGTATTAAATTTCTTTGAGGTTAGAAAAAAAGAAATAAAACAAGTGGCAAAGAAAATACTTAACTTTAAGTTAAGGTATTAGCTAAATTGGAGGAATTTACCAGGCTTTAGTTGCTTTAGGATGTTTATTACTATTTCCAATAAGCTAATTTGAATTAAACAGGAAGTTAATGAATCAAATATTTTCTTTTGAAAATTCTTGTTAAGAGAAAAACAATAAGAACGCAAAACCAATAAGTTAAAAAATAGAATCAGTTATTGTTAACAAAGGGGAAATAGATATTTCAAAAAATATAGCTAAGGAAGCGCGGTCGTAAGTATTCAATAATTAAGCTTTTAAAGATTTAAATGGAACTATTTAATTATTTTCACAAAATTCCATTAAAAACTAAAATGGGAATAAGCATCATAAATCATATGGAAATCTTGATTTAATGAACTTAAAATCTCCAAAGAAAAAAACGATTTTAATTTAAGAATTTCTAAATTAAGCTTAAAAAGAAATCGATGAAGGAGTTAAATTAAAAGATTAAAAGCTAAATGTTTTGAGAATAGACACAGATTAAAACAATAAATAACTAAATCTTTTAGAAAAAGAATATAATCTTAACTCATAATACTAACAGCAATAACTAACTCAACAGTAATAATAAGTTAATACAAGTACAAACAATATATAGTCTCCCTGCAGTAAACTTATCAAATTGAAATCAATCAATAACCTTTAAATAGAAAAACCATCTTTTTAACAAAGGTCTAAAAGCCCGAAATAAATTCTGCATCGTTCAAAGTAGAAAAAGAGCTAAACCTATTTTTTAAATAACTAACCTCCCACATCATCTTTATTTGCTATTTAAAAATCAAATCTTCATTTCAATTAAGTAGTTTCTCCTAATAAAACAAAGTAACAAATAGCTTCCATAATGATTGATTAAACTAATAGATCAAATTCCAAATCAAATGCAAATAATACATAAAATCGAGTCCAGAGTCCTCTAAGTAAAAAAGAAATAAAATAACAAAAGAAGCAAGAAAAATAGCTTAAAACAATATTAAAAGATATAAATAAATAATTCTAAAATTTTTTTAAAGTCACTGCAAATAGAATAAAAATAAAATTTACTGAGTATCTCAGATACTTCATTTGTACCCCAAAAACACTCTAAATTAAAAAAAAGCAAATGGATTATGGAGCAAAGAAGCTGTATCATCACTTAGATATTGTTTATATATTAAAGAAGTTGACAGAAATAGATAAGTTAAAGATGCTGCTTTTAGACGAATAATAGATAAATTTGTTTGAATACTTACCTCGTCCTAAAATTTACATTGAGAAAAACTAAATTTAAGAAAATTAAGAGAATCTTTAAAAATTTAATTTCCTTTACGAGGATAATAGAACTGAAATAGAAAGAGCAAAAGATGCATACGAATCTTTTTTGGAATTAACAAAGCAAAACTATGATTAAACATAATAAGATAAAAAATTGTTAAATATGATTGATCCTCACTTACTTGAGCTATTTTAACAGCAAATTATAGAAGAAAGTGAAAAAATCATTAATTAACCAGATTAGAAAGAAGATTCTGTTTAGAAGTTTTCATAAAAAATAAGTTAAAACTCTCCTAATAATGAGCATAATGATTTCTAAGCTAATTCTATAAAACCAATGATAGATAAATTAATAGTGAGCCAAAACTATTAATTTGATACACATTCTACTGTTTAAGCTGCCTAAAATAATTTTAAAGATGAAACTGTGGAAGAAAGTTCATGCAATTAATCATCTAATGCGAATGATAGTTTAAAAGAAAATCTATAATAAATAGAATTAAAAATGTAATAATTTAAACAAAAAAAATTTACAATGAGAAATTCTTATATTGACATTTGATATTTTAATAATTATAACAAAATTATTATAAATTTATTGTTTTAGATTAATATAATATCATTTCTATCTTTATATTTTCAACTTAAAAATAATTTAAATAATACTAAAATAAAATAATTAATTCAATTTTATCTTTTTTGAATCAAATGTTCATCACTCAAATTCTTTCATGCTCATAATACTCATACAGAAATACAGACAGGATTATATATAATTAATTACTATACTTAATAAATATTTTTATCTCAATTTAGTTGATATTAAAAATAAAAATATTTTTATCAAATAAATAAATTACTTTTATTTTTTACTTATTTAAGTTGAAATTTTTCTTGAAAAAAGATTGCAAAAATATTCGTTAAAGTTTTTTTGCAGCTTATTTTTTTAAATTTTAACTTTTTTCTTTTTTAGAAAAAAAATATGAAGATGAGCATTAAAATAAATCATTTAATTTAATAGTAACTTATGATTACTCATAAATTTATTACAAGTAGAAAAATTTTTTTTATATTATTAGAGAAATTTTAATGATATCTATATTTTTACTATCTTTTCTAAAAAATATTCTTGAATCTAAACAATTATTTATTTTTAAAAGAAAAATTCTATTAATTACAAAACAAAATTTAAAAATTATAAATGTATTTGGTCGTTTTTCTTGACTTAATTAGTTAGACAAATACTTTTACATAATTAGTTGATTTATAATATTATATTACAATTTGATTATATAATTTTCAGCAATAATTCAAACATTTTATATTTCTATTTTTATAATTTTATTTTAAATATTTTATATTTTTTAATAAAAAATCTAATTATAGAGATTAATTTAAAAGCTACCTTTTTCTGTTTAAAATACATATATATATATATATATATATATATTCATCAAAAAAAATTAATTCACATTAATCTAAAAAAATAATCTTAAAACAATATAAAAAACTACATATGAATACAGAAGATCATCATGCAAAAAAAGGAATACTCTCTAAGAAGAGGACCTTAGAGTAATTAAATTAAAAAGTAGGTGAATATAAAATTATTGAATACGTTATAATAATAGAAAAAAGGATTTAACATGGGATGAGAAAACTATTGAGTAAAAGATACATTACTTACTTTTAAAAAAATTGTAGAAATAAAAAAATCTAATAAAAATTAGGGAACATGATAAGGAAAGAGGAAAAACAATGAAGATAACTGAGCCAAAAACACCTTATAATAATGATTTTGTATTTAAAAGTTATTTAGCTTTTAAAATATATGTTTATATTATTTTTTTAATAATTGATAAGAATGAAAATGAGCATCATGATAGCGAAATAGATGGGTTATAACAAGCTGAAATTAATAAATAACATCAATAAGTATAGAGAATATTACAATAAATACCATTAATTCAAATAAACTGATAAATTACTTTAAAATTAAAAGGAAAAAGGAAAACTAGATTTATCCAAACTAAACGAAATGCTTAAAGAAGATTTAGACAGGGAGTAATTAATTCCTATAAAATATAGAAAAGGAAATAGTATTAAATAATTTATTTTTTTTAAATTTAGGAGAAAAGAAATGGCAGTAGATTCTGATGAAGAAGATGAAATAAAGAAGAAAAAGAGTAAATAAAATATATTTTTTAATAATACAGACCATTAAATATGAATAATGATTATTATAGAAGAAGAATTCTAGAAAAAAAGAAAGGCACATTATAATGAAGGAGTCTTCATAAAAAAAGCAATGTACTTACTAATTAATATACATAAATAAATCAAATTTTTGTTTATAAATATATTTATATTGGGAATAATAGAATAAAGGACGAGGAAGAAGATGTTTGATAATAAAGTTGAAAGATTAAATAAAAATGTTTAAAAAAAAATAAAAAATTGTAAAAGAATAAAAAATAAAGATTATAAATTAATTTAAATTATGTTTGTTTAAATTAAATTTCGTTTTATCTATTATATATAATTATATTAAGAAATATCTGCTATTCATTTTATATCTATTTTTATATAACATACCAATTTAATTGATATATAAATTTACTTATAAAATAAATAAAAAATAGAATCAATTTATTTATTTTTATAATTATGCTTGTTTGTTTGTTTAAAGTTTATTTCATTTTGTATGTTTATTATAGACATAACCAAATATTATTTATTAATCTGTCAGTAAACAAATGAATGACTCCAATTTACATTTTAAGCTAATTTTTTTATTATACCTTCTCATAAGCATTCTAATAAAAATGATATGCTTTAATGAAGTTGGCAATTATGTTCTTTAAAATTAAATTTTTGCGGTAAAATTGAAAAAAAATCAAATTATAATTGCTTTTAAGCTAGATTAAGATATAGTTGTTATTTTTGAATATTTATCAAAAATCTTTATTAGAAAATAATATTTTTGGGTTCATTTAATTTATTTATTTATTAATTTATTTTATGAGACACACTGAATTTTTCAGAGGACCTAATGATACTAGTGATTCAGGATCTAGCAAGGCATCATAGAGTTAAAAAAATTCATCAAATAATAATACTCATTTATTTTTTAAAGAAGGAAACTATAATGCAAACTATAATAGTGATAAACTTAATTAATCTATGAATTTCTCTTCTATAAGAATGACTAACTTGAATCAACCAATAAGAAATACAGTGATTTAAAATACTTACAAAAAGGATGGAAATTATAAAAATAACTTAAATGAAAAAAATATATTTATTTTACAAGATTTATTGTCTTTTATAAACTTAAATATTTATTAAGATTCTCCAATCAGCGAACAATAGCTTAAAAATCCTACTTAAAAAATATTTTTTGAGATATTTTGGGGGTTTATTCGAATTATTGATCCTTCAATAAATTCTAAAGTTATAAGTGTTGATGAGATACCCTAATTAATGAAGTTTTGGAATTGCCCTTTTCAGCTAAATAAAAATATTCTTACTACTATTGGAGCTCCTCATACTCTCAAACAAACATAAAATCTTCTCTTTTGGTTATATTAATTGTCAAAAGAAGTAAAATCTATGTCTGAAAGCTTGCTTGATAATTAAAAGTCAATTTTATAAAACTCTTAAAGCTAATCGTAAAGAGTAATTTTTCTTTAAAAATGACATAAAATATTAAAAATAATACTTAAATTTATTAGAATGATATGGAAATACTTAATCAATACATTGCTCAATCTTTTAGGAGAAAAGATAATGATCTTTTGAAAGGAGCTAACTTCTCCAAGCACAATAGTTCTAAAAAGAATCCTTAGCAAAATCAAAGTATGCTGATATCATAGATTGGAATGAGTGAAGATGAAAAGGAGGCTAAGGATATTGCAGATTTGCTTAAGTAAAAAAATATTTATCTTTAGTAAGTAATAAAAGAATTAGAGCTAAAAATAGAGACTTTACAATTATCAAATAAAAACCTATGCTTAAAATAGCCAGATTTATCAGAAGTAGGAAATAAGATTGAACAGCAGCAAGATGTTATAAATATGGAATAAGAGCTAATTTATCAATTATCTTCAGAAATAGAAAGTAATTAAAAAGATATTGATAATTATCATAATATTTTTAATGAAAAAATGATAGCAATCCATGGTAAAAATAACTTTTTAATGATTTATTTAAAATAATTTTAATAAATGAAATAAAAATAGAACTGGAATAAGAAAAATCAAACATTTAAAAGTAAATAACTGACTAAGAATATAGCATTGTTGAAGCTGAAAAAAAGTTAAAAGAAATTGAAAGATTAAAAAAATAAAAAGCTTAAATTGATTTACAAATCAGTCAAACTAGTGATTAAAGAACTGTGAGTTATACTTAAAATGAAGGTTAGATAAATGAGATACATCAGCTCATAAACGATTATAATAGAATCCTTAATACCTCTAATGAATTGTTCATTTAGTGTTAAGGAATAGAAGCTTTTGTAAATGAAGAAAAAATAAGAGCAGATAATTTAGATATTTTAACTAAAGGTTTGTAAATTAAAAGCGAAGATTTAAAGTAAGGATTGGATTCTTTCACAAATTCTAAGAATAATAGTAAAATAATAATAAAATCTATGATAAACATTGACCTCAAAAAGGTATCTGAGCAGTTAAAGGCTAAATTGTAAGATTATTAGGTTTCAGTGGTGAAATAGGAGGAGTCTATTAAACAAATAAATAGATAAATTGAAGAGAAAAAAACAAATATTAATGATCTTGATATCAAAATAAATTAACTTAATATTAAATCTTAGCAAAAGTAAGACGAGTTAAAGTAATTAATTTAGCTAATTTAAGATAGATAAGTGAACTTTAAACACAAATCAGAAGAATAACTTTAAGCGAATTCAAATATAAAACAATAAATAAACTAGTCAAAATAAAAATAATTTAGTTTAGAAAATGATCTAACAAACTTCATGAACTAAATTGAAGTTCGCAAAAAGCTCCTTTAAAAAGAAAAAGAAGAATCTATTTAGATATTAGAAAATTAGGCTATTAAAATCAACCAAGCAAAATAATAAATAATTTTAAAGTTTCAGTAACTTCACTCTTATTACTAAGCATTAAACAAAAAGTCCTTCTTAATTAATAAATCTTGAAAGACAAAAAGAAATTAATTTCTTTATAAAAAATAAAATAATTTAAATTATAAACAACTCAATAAATAGTATTAAAAACACTTTAAATTATTGAATAAAACATTTATTTTGTATATATTAGTTAAAAATAATAAATAAACCATAACGCTTTATTATTTATTTTATTAAAAAAATAATAATTTAAGATTTTATGATAATTCATCTTTAATTTATGTAATATTGTTAAAAATTTATAGTGATAATAAATTTCATCTTAGATTTCTAAGATAAATTAGTATTTGTAAATACACTTTTAACATTTTTGAAGAAAGATATTTGCAAAAATTTAATTAGAGTTTAATAGGCAAAGTATAAAAGGTATAAATAAGATGAATCAAATTTTAAGATTTAGCCAACTTGCATATAGAAAATAAGTAAACAATAGGATAAACTTGATTTGCAATATCAACAAATTTTTTTCAGTCAGTTAGCAGTCTCCATAATTAATAAATGTTACTAAAATGCAGCTTTAATAATTTGGAATTAATAAATAAACAAAATAATTTAATTCTACAAGAGAATATAATGACTTAGAGAAATATATGATAGTAAAAAGAAAAAGCATTTTAACTATGGGAAGGATCTCAGAGTTGAAAGGCATTGAAGTTTAAAGAATTTTATCATAGTCAAGCTAAAATTTTATGAAAGATTTAGAAAAATATAATCCAATAGACATAATTAACCTATTATTGCTAGATCATTCTGCTTTTAAGCATAACCAAAAGGAATTAGTTAACTACATCACTTTAAAGCTCTAAAATAATAGTCTTAATAGCAAAGAGTATATTTATCTAGTTAGGAGCTCTATGTTTTGCTTAAACAATAAAAGTTGTGAATAGCAATTAACAATGCACATTAATAATATTTTATAAAAATCTAGTGAATTTATGAAATTATCTCCTTACACTGCATGCTAATTACTTATAATCTACTATTAATAAATTAAAAAATAATACAAGCTATTTGACAAAGAAAACAATTTTTTAATTAAATCATAATAGCAATAAGTTAAAATAGAATAACAATTTAGATAATAATACATGATGGAAAATTAAATAGGTTCAGATAAGCTTTTATATGAGGTTATAATAGAAAATACTTTAGCAATGAACTATTCAAATGAATAGTTACTAGATTTAATTTCAGAATTAGTGTATATAGGAAAATTTTAAAGATAAGATTTGTTGCTAAAGATTTTCAATGCCCTTGATTTAAATTAAATCAATTTGTAATAACTAATTCAGCTTTTTATTAATACAACTTCTAAAAACGTTAATGTTGATGATAAAATTTATAATGTATTCTTACAAAAGGTAAAAAACAATATTTAAATTAATGAAAACCAACAAAAAAGTTAATTATAAGAAAATCAATAGAAAAAAGCAAACTATTCTTACATATAGTCAAATCAAGATGTATTAAAGTTTATTTAAGGAGATGAACAAAATAAAAGTCCCACTTTGCTATTTCAAGATGAAATAGAAGAAACAAACCCTCCACTTAATCCTTAAGCTAAAGTTGATGTCTTATGGATTTTAATCAGAAATTACAGCAATAAAAATGAGGAACTGTATGAATCTTTATTTAAAAGCATAAATTAAGATATCCAGTAATTATAAATAAGACATTTGCTATCTCTTTTGTAATGCTTTATCGGATATCAAATGAATAAAAATATAGAATATGTCTATAATGAAAATAGTAATTTTAAATTCAATCCAAGCTAAAATTTAATAGACTTACCTTTAGTTGTGAAAATGCTTATTTCAAGAATGCAGATGACTAAGCAACCCCTCTCTGAAAAGCAAAATTGCTCATTATATTTAAACTTAATTTACCTGATAAATACAAAATAAATAAGCTAAAACTATTTCAAACCCTCCTTCTTAGCTGATTTATACTCTTTTTATAAAAAATATGCAATAGCAAACGATAACCCTTCTAAAACAGAAGATAAATTTATGGCTGTTTTTTAAAAGCTTCAAAAAGAAAACCTCATACAAGATTAAATCTAAAGAGGAGTCTTAATAGATGACATCTATATTGTTGACTTTTTGATTGGTGAGAAAACTATCATTGAAGTAAACGGAGATATTCATCACAATTAATAGACTAAATCACAAATTAGATAAAACTTTCTATAAAAATTATTCTATTTAAAAATCTAAAACTACTAAGTTATAATAATAGACTCAAATGAATATTTACCAATTATTAATGACTCATAAAAGTTTGAAGATTTAGTCACTAAGATTTTGAAAAATAAATAAATAATTTCTAAAGTTTGAAACTTTTACCATCTTCAATTTACTACAAAAAAATAAACAATTAACACTCTTTTCAAATTCAAAAGAATTATAAAAATTTGTTATTTTTATTTAATTTTTTAAATAAGTAAGAATTTAAAAAGAACTTATTGTAAATCTAACCTACTTCTTTTAATATGTAAACTAATTTTAAAAAATGTATTTAAATTAAAATAACTCTTTTTTAAAAAGCTTTATTTGAAGATTATTTAATAAAATCTTATTTTTACCAAAATTTAAAACAAAAATGCAAAAAAAATATTTTAAAATATGAGTAAAATTTGTTTGTATTAAATTGAAATTTACAAAATAGAATACAAAACTATAACATTTATTACTAAATAGCATATTATTAAGGTTGATTTCAAGTAATTTAATGATCATTCATCTTTTTTAAATTGAGGTTGAATTACTTTTGTATTATTTTTTAGCTTTAATAATTTTTACTAAATTTAATATTCAAAATTGTTATTATTTTATTGTTTATAAAATTTAAATTTTTTATTTTATTTTACTAAATTGGTATTTTTTAAAAAGAGTAATATTCAGTAAATAAATACAAAATATCATCTAAATAAAAGAAAGCATAATTGTTGAAGAAAAATTTATTTTTAAATTAGTTTAATTAAATTTTTTAAATTAATTGAGCAATTTTTAACATTAACTATTTTTATTTATTTTTTTCATTTCAATATTTTTATAATTAAATCATTTTTTAAATATAATTTCAATAATACTTCTTATCTGTAAAAAAATCAATCATTTTAATATTAGATATCTGCATTGGGCAGAATTTTATAAGTTTTGACAAAAGAAGATCTATTTTGGTCGAATTATCTATACTATCAATATATTTTAAAAAATTTATTGGGTGTAACTCGCTGTTAGTTTCAAAATATTCTTCTAATAACATTTTTTCTTAAACAGGGCTATCAAAAATATACTAAATATTAATAACTAAAAGCAAGTATATACAATAACGTCTAAACCTATTTTTTTCAGTATCTGTGTTCTATTCTGATAATTAAAATGAAATGCTAAATAATAACTCTAAGATTATACAAAAAGGTTAAATTAAATCTTTTAAGCTTGCGAATTGCTTGCTTTCGTCAGATATCATATCTCTTAGAGCCTGCTATTTTATATCATTTTCTAAATCTATTCCATTACGATAGACTAAAAGTTTATTTTCCCAACTTTTCAAATCATTAAGTAACATAGATTATATTTTTTTAGAGTTTTCTTATTTTTAGAAATCTAGACTAATTTTATCAAAATATTGTATAGCACTATTTATAATAAAAACTATCAGTTTACTTAGTATAAAATTTAACAAACACTGAGTGCTGTATCCAAGTCTAAATTCAGCCAATTTATTTAAAATTTCACCTAGCAGTGAATATTTATAAACTGTCACTTTCAATTGATTAACTTCGAATGAAAAATCTTTCTAAATTTAAAAAAAATAAATTATTTTAATTAGTTTATTAGTTTTTAATTTTATTTTGTAAAAATTGCTATGACTTACTTGAAAATCAAAAGAGAATAAATGCAAAATAGATGATTTAATCTAACTGCATAGCTAAATTATATCTTAGTTGCTTGGATCAAGTTCATTTTTTGTAACAGAAAGTGTTATAGGAGAGGTCACAGGCTAAATGACTTCAAAATCAGATAAAATATTTGGGGTTAAAACATCTTCGTAAGAAAATCTTTTAGGATTTAGATGCTCTAAAAATGAAATACTTTATCTTGATTAACTAAAATTATTAGGTTAGATATAAATTTTATTTGGATCTAGGTTTTTAGAAACCTGTTTTACTAGATCTTCCTATTTCTTTTTATCAAAATGAGTTAAATTATTAATAGGATAAATACTCTAAATGTTAGGGGAATCATCTTCAGGTATATCTTCATAAATAGAAGAATAGGATATCTAAATTTAGAAATTTGGATTTAATTATGAGCTTCTTGTTTCAAGTTTATTATTTGAACCATTGTTACTAATAGGCTTCTAATCGGTGATTTATTTTTAGCCAACTTAATTTGATTAATCTTAGAACAATTTTCTTTAATCAGAATGGGCATGATCAATATCATCTTATAGGCTGACATTTATTCCTTTATCTACTATGTTGTTATCCAAATTACTATAAAAAATAAAAGAAACTTTTTAATCTTCTTCTTTCATTTGCTTTTCAATCAATGAGAGATTGAATAATTCTTTAAACTAGATTCTTTTATTAATATCAAAAACTAAAACTTTTTAAAAAAAATCATCTAGCTCCAAATCAATCATGTTTAAATATGCATCATTCCCTTTAAAATATCTACGTATATTAAAATAAGGGTCTGTGTGTTCTTTAATTATCTTAAGAAGATTTTATTTGCTATAGAAAGGAAGTCTACGAAAAATCATATAAAAAAGCACAATACCCAAGCTCCATAAATCGCTTTTATAAGTTACCTATCTTCTTTCAAGTACTTCAGGGGCCATATAAAAGCTTGTCCCACAGTAGCTTTTATTTTAAAAAAATTGTATTGTATAATTTATCAAAATATTAAATATCTTTTAGTGCAATAAAATTAAAATTCTTTATTGATAGTTTGTTTAAAAAATACTGAATTAATTTACGATTAAAATTAATTAGTCTATATCAATCTTGATAAAGTATTTTTTTTTGAAGGGCTAGAAAAATAATAATACAGTTATTTCATATTCTCTTTGAATTAGTTTATTAAAATACCTATTTTTCTCAATTGTTTTTGGCATTTTAAAATTATTCTATGATTGATTTAATTGATATTTCAAAAAAAAAATTGACATTTTTTAAGATTAATTAAAATAAAAATTTAATCCAAAATCAAAAATCTTTTTTATTTACTCAATCAATCTTCTATAAAATTTAATGTTTACTTGTAATTTGAATTAAGAATTTTTTATTTTACTCACTTCATCATAGTTTTATTAAAAGCAAAGTAAATTATGAATAACTTTAAATTTTTACTATTTAAAATGCATTTAGAATTGTTAGATAAAATATTCTATTAATTCCCTTTAATCAAGAATAAGTTTTTTTTTCTAGATTTTAAATAAATTCATGGCATTACACGAAATCATCTTATTCAAATTAAGCTAATCCAAAATCAGCAATTTTTAGAACTCCGTCATGAAGAAACATATTTTCAGGCTTAAGATCCCTATGCAATATGCCCTTTTCGTGAATATGCTTTACTCCTGCTAAAATTTATATAAATAAATCAACACACTCTTCTACTTTTGGCTTTTTTTTAGAAATATAGCTTAGTAATGTTCCCTGATTGCAGTATTCTAATACTAAAAATATGACACTTGTTGTTTAAAAGGTCTCATATATTTTTACTATATTTTTATGGTTCATTTTTTTCATCAAGTTTATTTCATTTGAAACAAACCTCTCTATGTTTCTTTGCTTGATCATGTGAAGATCAAGGAGCTTTAAAGCATATATTTTTCCATTTTTCTTAGCTTTAAATACCTATCCAAATGATCCTTTCCCTAATATTTCAAATATCTCATACCCATTGATTATTGTGGATGAGCTATTTTAATTTCTTTTTTTTTATTCATCCGAATTTTCTTGATTCATTTTATATGCACAATAACTAACTTTATTTCTACTTAGTGGTTTTTAAAAAAAAATTGATATTTATTGCTTAATTTTTTAATTAAAATCAAAAAAAAATATTTGCTTATAAATTATTAACACATTCTATCGATTCAAGAAAAAATTAATAAATAATTTTGAATTAAATCATGATTTCTGTAAAACAAATTTTATGTAAATTTATTTATGAGATATTTTTTTATAAAAATAAGAGAAAATCATAGAAAAAATATAATCTTTTTGAGTCAATCAATCATATTTTTTGCATCATTAATTATCAGTAGATTTATTGTATCAATTGTGTTATTATTATTTTTTTACTACTTTCTAGAAAAATGCTACATAATAATCATTTGTGTAAATCGAAATAATTTCTTAGGAGAATGAAAAAAAATTATATTTGGATTAAAAAAATTTAATTTTAAAAGATATTTTCACCATTTTACTTAAGAATTTTGTTTTTAGTAAATTAGATTTTATATTATTCAACCAATAGCACTTAATTTACTTCTTTTAAAATAAACTTTTTAGACAAAATTTGTTTAATTTTTTAGTTAAGATATTAATATTTTTTAATATTTATTTAATTAATTAGAATTTAGGTAGTAAAAAATGGAAATCTCTCGTGAAAAATTAAATGAAAAGCTAGCTTCTTTTGATAAATTAGTAGAAGTAGAAATAAATTTGATTACTTCTGGTGAGAAGGTTACAAAACCTACATAATAAACACCAGAATATTTAAGTTTAAGGTAAGAATTAGAAAAAGTAGTTGAAGATATATCTAAAACAGGTGAACCCTCCCCTTATGATTGGAAGTGTCTTAGAAGTTTTATTATTGTAATGGCCAGAGATGTTTTGAATTAAATGTATAGCGCTTTCCCAGATATGAAATCAAACTAAGGCGAATCATTTGAAGAAGAATTAGATGTTATCTTGCAATTTATTTCTGGTTTTGAATCAAAGTAATATATAAATATACTGTTAAAATGTAAGAATGAAATTTTATTTTTTAAAAAATTTCTAATAGACCACCTTTCACACTACAAAGAATATGTGAACTACTTATAAATCCTAAGAAGAATTACAAAAGCTCTAAAAAAATATTATTTGCTTTAGAAAAAGTAAATATTTTTTTAAGTTATTTTATTTTAGTTTTACCACTGATATTTACTAATATATATTTTATCTTATATACAATTAGTTAGTAAATGTTACTGCTAATTGAAATCAGGTTTTAAGATGGCAAAAAAAAGGCTTCTTTAAGTATTAAATATTTTAATTTAAGGTGCTCTTAGTTGAAATTAATAGAAAAAAAATGTATTTATAAATATTTTAAAACAAATATCATTTAAATGTCAATTGAGTAGAATTAGTTTGCATATTAATATTAAGAAATATAATTTATAAAGTCAATAAAATAAAATTTATTTCACTAATTTAAATTTTTAAAATCTTTTCATATCTGGGTAATACTTTACAAAATTGGATCATCCTCACTCACTGATTGATAATTTATAATATTTATAATTTAGAAATCTCATATTAGCTTCTCAAATATATCAAAATACATTTTTTTTTAATTTTGTATAATAATCAGATGTTAAAAAAGGAATATTTTAATATCATTATTTTAGTTTTTAAGAAAATTAGTAATAAAATAATTAAATTTAAAATAAATAATAATTAAATAAAGCATACTTTTTAAGTTAGAAGATTTTAAAAAGAAATTTATTTATTTTCAATGATTGACTTTAGCACATTAATGAATTTTTTAATATTTTTTACAAGAATATCTTTTAATTAAAATTTTTCCAATTTATCATTTTAAATTAATTAAAATTTTTAAAAATATTTTGTAAAGTTTATCACTGAAAAAAAAGCAATAAAAATAAGTGCAATTTAAACTTTATCTGTTATTTATTATATTTATAAAAATATTCAAAATCAATCATATATAGTGAATC
Organism: Tetrahymena thermophila SB210; assembly: GCF_000189635.1. Lineage (NCBI taxonomy): Eukaryota > Ciliophora > Oligohymenophorea > Hymenostomatida > Tetrahymenidae > Tetrahymena > Tetrahymena thermophila. Next base: position 498,650 of record NW_002476186.1, on the reverse strand, counting down.
TCAACGATATAAAATTGAGGATATAAAACAATGTAGATTTGATAAACTTTTTATAGATTTAATTATTTTTTTATATAAAAACATAGGTAATAAAAAGATTAAACTAAGTATTAAACAATTAGCAAATCCTTATTTTTTATGATTAATCAAAATTTTTGCTAAAGCAGGAATAATAATAAACAAATTCATTTTTTAATATTTCTAAAAATTTTTGAAAATATTTTTGGAGTGATATAATATTGCAATAGTATTAAGTATTCATTCATAAAAATGATATGATACATTTTCTCATATAAATTACATTTTGGGAGCAAAAATATCTTAATGATAAATTAATGGTATTTTTTCTTTAAAATTTTTTAGAATGTAATTTCATGAAATACTAGCAGCCATTCAATTTGCAACTTTGAATTTAAGTAATCAAAATAAAATTAATTAAATTAATACTTTCATCAAACAATTAATAAATAATAATTGCGCTAAATATTTTCATTATACAATTATACAAATAATATATTTAGGAACATTTAATACTGTAAATTATAATAGATATAGCTTATAAACCTTTACTGATGCTTTAGACTTTATCAAATTGCTACGAAATATGTTACAATCCATTAAATAACTCAAAATCAAAATAGCTTTATTCAATTCCAAGAGGATAGCGTTTTCATGACACCAAGATTAAGTAATTAATTTTAGATTTTGAAGTAAATTTAAAAAATTTATTCTTTTTTCATAGCTGTGATAAGTACTATAATCTACCAGAAATAAAAAATAATAGAGCAACAAGTTTTGGATATGGTACAAAAACTGATTTTAGTAAACTTGCTCCTATTACTCCTGGATCAGTTTACAAAATTAATACTATGTTTGATACTAAGCATGGATATTCTTTTAAATTAAATAGAGAGGTAAACATTAAAAAAATAAAAGCTTAGACTTGATAAATCAAATTTGAATTTTAAATAGCAAGTAAAATGCGGTGCTATACCGATTGGAAATAAAAATCCTTCTCCTTAGCATTATCGTGCCGAAAAGAGCTATTTAAGTAATATTTCTTACACAATGAGGGCATTAACTCCAAAATCAGGTTAAAATATTTTAAACTTCAAAAAGCAATTAAAAAATTTTTTAATTTTAGATGAAAAGAATACAAATAGATTCTCACCTGGACCTGGTAAGTATAACGATTAGCTAGCATTAAGTCCCTAAGGTAGATACTTTAATGCAAAATATAGGTAAATTTATTTTAAATTTGATTCTTAAAAATATCTAAATGTAAAACATCCATATAAATTTATATTAAAATCAAATAAATATATTATTAGAGATACGAAATATGGAGGACTTATTAATCCTGAACAGAAACTAAGTTAAACAAGATTAACACCTGGTAATTTATACATTACTTTAAATACTTACTTTATTAAAATTATAATATTCTACAAATAAAGGCCCAGGCTAGTATTAAGATAAGGATACCCTCTCTCCTGATGGACTATACAGAAATTCTAAATACTTAAGCTAATCTAGAACCAAATTTGCAACCACACCCCGTAAACCAATTAGAAATATTTCTTATGGACCTGGCCCTGGTGGGTATAAACTGCCAAGTGATTTTGGGTAGTACGGTTCTAGCAGAGCATATAGCGGTGCAAATCTATCTTTTGAAAAGTCTAGAAGGGGTTCTATTAAACACAATTCTTCTTTTTTAGGGGATGACTTTATGAAAAGAAGCAGGTCTAATTTGAAAAAATCATTGACTCAAAATTTCTATACTTCATCTCTAGAAAACAGCTTTATTAAGTAAGAGTAAATATAAATTTCAGATAAAAAGTAAGGAAATAGAAAAAATTACCACACTATAAAAAAAGTAGTCATTTGAATTATTATCATAAATTTTTGGTATGTATCATTCATTTTTTGTAAATAAGCTACTAATAAATAATATAAATCAAATAAATAAATAATACTGAAGAAATATATGAATTTTATATTTTTTACTGAGTTTTCATATAAAATATTAAATTCTTAAATAACTTTTTTGTAAAACACACTCTCTGCAAAAAATAGAATTTATTGTGAATCAATTTTTATTTTGTATTATTAATTAAATTTATATTTTAAAAAGATTTTTCATGATTTTTTTATTAACTTTCTATATTTTGCTTAGATTATCATTAATTAATAACTTCTAATCAGTTATCAAGCAAGGTATGTATATGGTACCTTTATAATAAATTATTACAAAGATATCATTTAGTTTAATAATATTTAAATTTAATGGAAAATATTATCATTCAAAAAAAAATTGATTAAATTAAAGAAGAACATAGAAAAATGGCTCTTAATCTAATAGTTTCTTTTAAAACGTTTAAATTATACAAATTATTATATTTTTGGAGGGTATGAAATAGTTTGAGAAGGAATATATTATCATTTAGAACAAGGAAAAAAGAAAATAGCATAATTTTTCGTTAAATTATATTCTGTTTTCATTAAAATAATTAAGAATTAATATCGTATAAATTAATTATAAATTAAAATAAAGACATTAAATTTAATGAAATATTTATTTTCAAATTAAAAAAAAAAATTAAAACTCATTGATATTAAATATATTTGAAGCTAGTAAATTGAATGAGCTTAAATTTTTTACAATATTTATAAATACCTTTCAAAAATAAATCTCTTAATTTTTATTTTTGATGAACAAAACCAAGCTATTATATTGATTTATATAATTTTATTTTAAAAGAAATATTCCAAAATATTTTTAATCAATTTTTTTTTTTAATTTATTATTTTTTATTCATAAAATGACTAGGTTAGTAAAAAATTTGCAGGGTTTAAGTATTTATTATAAATATTTTTAATTTTAATTTAACTTTTTGAGGATGTGTAATAACTTAAATTTATTCTTTCTAATTTAAAATAAATAAATATTTTAAATTAATAAAATAGTTTATCAAAACAAGTCTAGATTTACACTTGAATAAAGCAGAAATAAATTTAGAATATTTTATTAGAAATTATTGGTTAATATATCTATCTGTCTTTTAAAAATAGGTAAAGATAAAATCTAATTTCGAAATAACTTAGAAAATATATTGAAGCTAAATTCAAATTAATTAAGCTCACATAAAAATAATAGATATGATTAAAAATTTATAAAAATTATATTTTGCAACAATTAATAGCTCGAAATTTAATAAAATGGAAGCAAAACATAGATTTTTTGATATAGCAGCAAATTTAGCAGATCACACTTTTAAAGGTCACTATTATGAGAAGAAGGTTCACGATGAAGATGTTGACGAAGTAATACAACGTGCAGCCTCTATTGGTTGTGATCGTCTTTTGATTGTAGGAGGATATATCGAAGATTCTATTGAGAGCTATAAAATTTGTTAAAAATCTAATAAATTTTACTGCACAGTTGGAGTTCACCCCTGCAGAGCAAACGAAGTAGAAGCTAATGGAAGAACATAAGAAGACTACTTTAAAGAACTAGATGAATTAATTTCTAAGCATAAAGATAAATGTGTAGCTGTAGGAGAATGTGGCTTAGATTATGATAGGTAATTTTAAATGACAAATTTAATAAAATATAAAAAGTTTTTATTAAAATGAATAAAAAGAATAAAATTTATTTTAATTATATTAGTTAGTGCATTTATTTATTGATTTTTTTTTTAATATAATTTTAGATTTGATTACGCAAGCAAAGAAACATAATTAAAGCATTTCGAACCTCATTTTAATTTAGCTGAAAAATATAATTTACCTATGTATTTACATAATCGTAATACAGGAAATGATTTCTTTGATATTGTTAGAAGAAATAGAAAAAGATTCCCTACAGGAGTAGTTCACTCTTTTACAGGAACTGAAGAGGAATTAAAATAAATTTTAGAATTAGATTTATATGTTGGCATAAATGGTTGTTCCCTTCGTGACGAAGCAAGTTTAGAAATTGTTAAAAAAATACCACTTGATAAGATCTAAATTGAAACAGATGCTCCTTATTGTGAAATTAGAAACACTCACCCTGGAAGAAAGTTTGTAAAAACAGTTTTTGAATAAAAGAAAAAGGAAAAATTTGTAAAGGGATTTATGGTTAAAGGTAGAAATGAACCATGCTAAATTATTTAAGTTTTAGAAGTTCTTGCAGGTGTATTAGGTAAAGATGAAAAAGAATTATCTGAAATTTGCTATAAAAATACACTTAAAATGTTTAATTTAAAAGATGAGTGAATAAAATAATAACCTTAAATAAATAAATTATTTTGCTTATTTGTAAAATTTTTATATTTTATCTAAAAGGTAATTCTATTTTTTTTTTTTTAAAGTTTATATTTTAAGTTATAAAATTTAAAGTTTAAAAAACTAAGTTAATTAATAATAAAAAGTTTATTAATTTATATTTTCAATATTTTAAATTAATAATATTGGTAACTAAATCCTTTTGTTTCAAATAAAATAATTAAAAATTAATATACCTAAACCTATTTTATTGAAAACGACTTATTTTGGCCAATTTAAAAATTTAGAAAAATATGGATTTTTTGGTTATTCTAAAATATAAATTCAGCAAAGAAACAATTTTTTATTGATATTATAGTTTATAATTTATTTGAAATTAAAAAAAATGAAAATAAAAATTGTAAAGAGCAAGGAATGGAGTAAAGTTTTAGTAAAAAATAAAAGTAATACAAATAAATTAGACCTTAAATTAATAACATAATAGCATTATATAAATATTTGATTATAAATATTAAAGCTAATTTATTTAATTTATACAACGCTTTTTTTTTGCTTTTAAATACCTAAATATTTTTTCTCACAAGTTGTCTTTTTTTTCTTATTCTTATTTCTTTTTTCTTTCTTCAAGGTAATCCTTTGATACAGAAGAATTAATGTTGAGCTTAATGCTAGAGTGATTAAGATATTTTTGAGCTAACTTATCAGCGACTTCTTAAGTAATAGCAGTGTGTAGGAATGAGAATTCAACTTCAGGTACTTTTTTACCAACATTATCGAGTTCAACAAAGATACTATTGACGTCTTCATCGTTAACTTCACTTTGGCCTACATCAAGGTCTAATCTCTTCAAGTTAGGAAGCTTTTAGACACCCTTTAAGATTTGATTAATACCATATTCAAGTAGATTATTGAAGTTAAAGTTAAGTTCAAGTTCTTCAACACCCTTTAAGGCATCAAACATTTCATTAACCTTGATAGCATTAGGATCTCCCAAAGAGTTTTCATAGAAATTCAAACGTACTCTCTTAAGTTTGGTCAAACGAGAGTAAACAAGCTTGAGATCTTGAATACCAAGAGGACCGATTTTGTTAACACCGCAGTGAATGTATAACTCTTCTAAGTTGACAAGAGCTTAAAGACCTTCAGTGATATGCTTGAAACCTGTGTATCCAAAGTTCTTAGTAGCAACATTAATATGTAAAGTTTTTAAGTTAACTAAATTCTTAAGAGCTTCACCAACATATTGACCACCTTCATTCTAAATGTAGTTGAATTCTAAGTTGAGCTTCAATGATTCTAAGGATGTTAACTTGGTTAAAGCCTTAGAAAGGGATTGAGCACCAGTATCAGTGATATTGTTGAAGAATAAATCTAAGTTTAAGTTCTTTAATTGACCTTATGTTTCTAATCCCTTAGATAAGTAATGAGCACCTTCAGCACCTATATTATTTAATAGAAAGAGGATTAATATTTTTGTTTTCTGTTGTGTTTTTTTTTTTATGTAAAGTTAAGATATTTTATTATAATTAAAATAAGGTCATTCACAGATTTTTTAAATTTAAAGACAACAAATGATTTCTGATATTTTCAACAGAAAAAGATTAATGTTTTCTGATTAAACACGTTGCTTTATTATTACTTTTTTTAATTAAGCAATCAAAGATTTATTGATTATTTTCTATGGGTGTTTTAAAATAAATGAAAAAGTGAATAATTTGCTTTAAAACTAAGTATTTAAGTAAAAAATAATATGAAGTCTGATAGAGAGAAACTCCTATATTTTTAATTTATTACCTATTTTATTGGCATATAAAGAGAGGTAGAGAGAAGTAGTTTTTTCGAGACTAGGTAAGAAACTTTCAAAAATTTTTCCAACATCAGCAGTGAATTCATTAGAAATCAAAATGAGATTGAGAGTGGTAAGCTTTTTCTTTAATTCAGTGAAGCCTTCAACCAAAGCCTTAGCACCTTCATCCTTGATCTTGTTGTGAATAAGAGAGACGGTCAAGGCAGTAAGAGATTTTGATTCTCCTAAGAATGACATACATTAAGTTAAAGTTTCATTGCTAAGTTTCATGGCATCCAAACCAAGATGAAGAGTATGTAGTTTAGGGAGAGCAGCTAAGACAGTACATACATTTAAAGCACCCTTATCACCAATTTCATTGTGAGAGAGAGAAATCTTAATATTTTGAACTGAGTCAAGATAGATAAGACCTTGAGATAAGAATCCCATTTATTCGGCATTGAATTGATTGAGACTCAATTAGAGTTCAAGATGAGTAATTTAGTTACGGTAGGTCTTTAATTCACTTGCAAAGTCTTGACTGGCCTTGTTGTGATTCTTAATGGTACTTTGATAGTCAAATAAGAATTTACCGTTTCCCAAATTCGAAATAGGATGGTGAATTTAAATGTAGTTTTAATAGATGATAACGGCATTAACTAAAACACCAATACCAATTAAACCCCAAATTAAATAGTTCTTATTGGTTTCAGCCTACTTTTTGTTCTTTAAGGCTACGCTAGGTTTAACAGTGCCTGTTGATGTGGTTCCTTCCTTTGTCATTCTTTTTAAAATTGATTAGAAAATTTTTAATATTTTTATTAACTAAAATTTATAAAAATTAATTGATAATTGTTGGTTTTAAATAAAATTTTTTATCTATCAAACAAACAAACAAAGAAGCTTGTATCTTATTTGCTCTGTTTTCAGATTATATCTTTTTAATAGAAAACAGGAAAGATTCGTTTATAAAGATTATCCAAAAAATAAAGAAATTCTTTTGCTACACAAAAAAAATTATAAATTAACACATTAAATATTTCTATAAGAGTTCTATGCACGTTCTAATAAAAGAACTTGATTAATAGAATCTATTAATTGAAATACATTCATATAAAAGAAATAAAGATATTTCTTTTATTGAATGGTATTTAAAATATGTATTTATTAATAGTAACTCATCTTGAATGATGAAGATAAAAACACAAAGCATGTTTAACTTATTTATAGGAAATTAAAATGTTTAGCATTTTAGATAATTTGAAGAAAAAATTTAGAAACATTCATTATAAAAAGTGTAATTAGAGTAAATTTAATATTGCTCGATTTTTTTCAACTCCTTAACTAAAAAATAAGTCCCAATGCAAAGGAAATATATAATCAAAATTTAATTGAGTTTATCTTATAACTATCTTTCTATTTACCTCTAATAAATTAATTTTTACTTTCTTCACATCACACGCGTTCCTTTTTAATTATATTTGTATTTTGATTTATATATTTATTTACATATCCACATTATTTATAAATAGATAGACAATTACTATCCATTGAATAATATTCTTTACAATTAGGTAGGGATATTTTTACTAAATCTATTATTTATCTAGAAATAGGAAATAAAGGTAGTTTTAACCATTAGCAATAAATTCCTTATAATAAATAATTGCTTAATAAAAATCCTATCAAAAATTTCATATAATTAAATTAAATAGAAATAATTAAAAAGTAAAGAATATATTGAATTTTCTATTTTTGATTTTCAAACTGTATTAAAAAAAAAATTTGAAATATTTTACAGCTTTTTTTATAATTTTTTGGACTTCCATATAAATTACTTTTTTTTATGTTATTTTGATTAATCCTAAAAACTTGAAACATATTTTTACTTTAAATTCCTCGTTTTTATAAAGATATTACAATTAATTTACTAGAAAAATTGCATAATTTATCAATTAATTAAGCTAATTAGAATTTTTAAAATGTTGTAAATATAAAAGTAAAAATTAACAAGTGTTGGATTTTAATTAAATATAATTAAATTTGCTTAATGGATTAAATATAATTCTATCTATAAAGAATGATAAAAGCTTTTATTATAAAAAAATAGAAATGGTCAAACTATTGAATTTAAAATTTGTTATATTTATATTTGTTATTTTTTTGAAACAAAGCTTTTTATTTATAAAATGTTGATCATAATTTATATAAAAGAAATTTTTTTTTACTTGTGTTTTAATTAAATATAACTTTTCCCTAAAATGTATGCAAAATATCTTAAAAATGAAAATTCATTTTTAACTGTTTTTTATTTTTCTAAAACTAAATTAAAATCTATCATAAAGAAATAAAAATACAAAAAAATGTTAAATAAGGATTTGACTAAAAATGAATTTTTGGAAGTTTAAAATATTTATTTTGAAATATTCATGTTTTTAAAAAAGTTTTATTTATCATTCATCTTTAGAATTTCAAAAATAAATACTTCTAATTTTCATTCAATACTTTTATTAGTTAAAACAGCTCGTTTATCTTTATCAATATCAAGCTTAATATGTAGAATCAAAAAATAAAGTTAAGAAGCTTTATTTGCATTTTTACAGTAGATTAGAACTTTTAATTTTTAGAAAATTATTTTTATTTTGAAAATCTATTTTTTTAATAAATCAATGAAATCTATTCACAATGTTAAAAATATTTTTACTTCTACTTTTATTAAAACAATTATTTAAACAAAAGATGAAAATATCTAAAAAAAATATGAAAATAGATTGCTTAAAATTAATTAGAAAGCAGCATAATCTTCATTTTTAATCATTTATTTTTGAATAAATACACTTTTAATATTTGTTTTATAAAGATGATAAGGTGAATTCCTAAATAAATAGTGAAAATATTTTAATAATAAAACTTAGTTAATAGAATTATATTAAAAAAAATAATCGGATATTAATGATAAATAATTACTAATATTTACATTAAAATGAATTGATGTTTAAATAATTAATAAGTTGATATTTTATACATAAAATAATTATTTTATATTTAAAAATTAATAATATACAAATTTAAAAATAATATATCACATTTGAAATTATTGTGTTCTGTTTTAATATGCATTAAAATTTGAATCATTTTAGCTCGAGAAGTAATCAAATTCATTGTCAATTGGCCTTTTAACAAAGTAAGCTTTAATAGTCTTGTTTTTGTTTTTGTCTTTGTCTTTGTCTTTGTCTTTGCCTTCGTCTTCGTCTTCGTCTTCATCTTCGTCTTTGTCTTTGTCTTTGTCTTTGTTTTTGTCTTTGTCTTTATCTTTGTCTTTGTCGCTTGAAAGTTAAATTATTTGTGGATTTTCAAATTCATAAACTCCAGTAGAAGCTTCATGAACTAAGTTATAGGTAGCTTCGCTTACCATAACTCTACCACTTTCCCCATTACTTTCCATTTTATTAGCTATAACGACATCAGGACCATATATATCATATCTGACAACACCTGTTCCTACAACTCCACCTATTATACTGCCCTGTAAATCATTTAATATAAATTAATTATTAATTTAATAATAAAATATTTATACAGTATGTATGCCTATTCTCATATCAAGTTCATCAAAGTTAACAATTGATCTCACTTGTTTGATTATTTCTATCATTTCAAACCCCATTCCAATAACTATTTTCATATTAAAAAATATTAAATACAATAATTTTTAATAATGTAATCTAACCATTCATAGCTTCTTTAACAGTGTTTCTATCATTAAGATTAACTAAGCCCATAACAACATAACAGTCTCCGATAGTATATAGCTTGTAAACATTATTTTCTTAGCATTTTTAATCAAATTTTGTAAATAGCTCCCTCAACATGAAGAAGACTTGCTCTGGTTACACACTTGCAGAGTATTTTGTAAACCCTGCTATGTCTGCGTAGAGTATAGTAACCTAATCGAATTTATCAATTAAATTAATTTACTTCGATTAATTTTCCAAGAATTAGTCACGTATATGCTTAGGTAGAAGATATTCAAGTAATTTATTCTAGTCATTCATCTTTTAATCTAAGCTCTTTGTGTGTAAATAGCTTGAAAAATCAAGCTCTAATTGCATAAATGATCTGTAGAGAATATTCAATATTATCGCAGAAGTTAAATAGCAGTATTCCCATTCAAAAATATTATTCACATATGTAAACATGTAATAGTTTAAAATTAAACACAAAGAAATGAATGTCTTCTCTTGAATTCTATTAAATAAATTATTTTAGTAAAAAAAATAAATAGATGAATATCGAATAGTAAAAATGGAGAATAATGAATCGAATCAAAAATATGTTACGTGAAGAATTTAAAGGAAAGAAAGACATAAAAAATGATAATAACTGCAGCGGTTTGAAGATTAATTAGCTATCTATTTGGAAAATATTTTATGTTAAGGTATCCTTCAAAAACTATAGATGTTATTACAGTTGAGTAAATTATGAATATGATAAACTTTAAGTATTTAAGACCTATGCGAGTTATATAGTTTATACCAAAAATAGTGCTAAGTAAGAGCAGAGCACTTGCCATATGCATAAAAAATGTAATATATACACCTTCGTTACTTAAGTAGTCTCTCATCAAATTAGCAATAAGCATTTTAAAAATTTCAAACCCACACAAAAAGGCATTTTTACTTTTTACCATTTGGTAAGATTTTTAAAGCTCAGTGTCATAAAATAATTAAAGATCTAAATTGTATTTTCCTAAAATAATGTCTTGAATATTTACTTTAGAATTTATTTTATGTTGCTGATTTGTTAAGCTAATCGCTTCATTTTTTAATTCTTAGAAATGACTTCTAACTTTTTCAATATCAAGTTCTTAATCTTTAAGAATAGGAGCATGCTCTAGCTAGGGCACTATTTGTATTTCTTCTACTAAATCCTTTATTATCTTTATGTAGGCCAATTATTTCTAAATTTAATAAAAAAAAATTATTTGCAATTAAAAAAATATTACAATAAAGATCAATTTAAATAAATAAATACTTAATTGGCTTCAAATATAGATTATGCATTAGAAGAAACAGAATTAGATCTTATTTCTTAGATATCCTACAAGTCTTTTGGATTATTACTATAAAGATATTTATTATGATATACTTATTCTTCAATATAAATATTTTCTTTGCTTTTAGATGTATTATTGAATGTACTTATAACATTAGAAGAGTTGATTTCAGTTTCTTCTTTTATTTCCCCTTATCTACTATAGTCTAAAGCAGCTATAGAAGTGCCATGATTAGCTTCAGGACTAAATATACTATAATTCTTTTTATTAGGTGATGCCATGTTATAGTAAGGAGAAGAATAAGAGTCACTACTGGAATTTTCGTTATTGATCATCTAAACAGAATTTCTCTATTGCAAAAGCTTTTCACTAAACTTTCTCAATAAATGAATTTCTTTCTTTTTATATTTTTTAAATTTAACTTAATATGTTTTGATATTTCCTTTTCCTTTAGCATTAACTGTTCTTTCAAAAAGAACGATTTAAAAGCCATTTTATTGATGGAATCTTTTTTCATTTAATATTTACAGCTAATTTATTAATTAATTAATTAATTATATAAAATGTTAAAATTTTAGATAAAATTAAAAACTTACTTCAAATTAACAGCTTTCCTTAGCTTGTTCAGAGAGAGTTATAAAATTAGCTTCACCAGTGCTACATACTCTAGAAGCCATATTAACAGTATCCCCAATTAAACTAAATTAGGGTTTATGACCTCCAATAACACCTGCTAGCACTGGACCATAGTGAATTCCAATTTTTATTCCAATCTATTTTTATTATTTACTATAAGTAATTTTTCTAGATGCTTCAAACATTTGATTGGCCATTAGAATACATCTAATTACAGGATGAAAAATATTAAACTTTTTCTAGGATTCATCATATTTTATTCCTTTGATTCCTGTAAAATTTAATATAAAAACAAACTCTCCAAAAAAAGCATATTAAAAAGGGAAATAATTTACCTGCTGCTGCCATATATGTCTTACCAACTGTTTCTATTTTTTATATACCATTTATTGAGCAGGCATTATCATAAAACCTAAACAATTTATCTAATAATTTAATTATATTCGATTGTTCTTCTTAAATGATTAAATCGAAATCACAAATATCACAAAACAAAATAGCTACATCTCCTTAGTCTTCTTAAAACTCTCTTCCTTTTTCATCTATGCTATCAAGAATAAACTTAGGTAGTAATATTGAAAGAACATTGTTTATTTTTTTAGTTTCAATTGATATCTTATTAAAATTTAAAATATAATTAGATTATTTTTAATTTTAAATTATTGTATATTCTTAATATTCTACTCCCCATAATAAATTAATCCAATTTTAAAAATAATTTTAGCATATTAAAATTTTCAAATTAATAAAATTGTAAAAATTAAAAATAATAAAAAGTGAAAAAATACCTTATTTATTCTTTAGAAGTTTTTCCTTTCAATGAAATCATATTCATATTTTTTATAAAAGCATAGAATTTAGAAAGCTAATATGCAAATGAATGTAGTAAATATCAGATATATTTTAAGATAGTTATCATCTGAATTAGATACTTGATAATCATCATAAATAATTAAAAACTTTAAGCAGAAAGAAATGGAAACAGCAAATTAGAGGGAAAAAAAGACTGGAGGCGTTATTTTGACACTATATTGTAAAATTTAACAGTAAAACATTGTTTATAGATTATCGAAAGGATGCCCACTATCGAAAACTATATACGTTAACCTTGTGAGTATTCTAATTATTAAAAGTATTTAGTTTACTTTAAAGAAAAATCTTGTGTAATAAGGGGTAAACATAAATCCCCATGTTAGAAGAAATAGCCCAAAAGAAACTGAATACAGATTAAACCCAAATTAATCTTAATAAAGGTAATTCATGATTTAAGATAAAGCAAGTTCGCATATAAGAGATAAGATAATTGTACTTATTCTGAAAAATCTAAACCATTGCTAAATAATACTTTATGCAAATTTAAGTTCTATTTCTTTTGATGGGAAATGTAAGAATACTTTATCTATTTTTGATGAAATTACACTAACATTTTCTGTATTTAAGTCTTGCAAAATTTAATCTATTTCATTGTCTTTAAATACCATTTTAAAAATTTAGTCAAAAGTGTAGCCTTTAAACTTCATTTTTCTTCTAGCTTCTACTTTATTTTTGTTAATATTTTCTTAGTTTTGTTATTACTGAGGTTTACCTAATTTACGATCAGTACTTGGATTGCTTGGTATATTTTATTCATTTTAAATATTTACAGATTAATTACCTTGATTGCTATTAGTTTCAATTTTACTATTGTGAAGTTCTTTTAAATTTACGTTTTTAGTTATGCTTATTTATCTATTTCTTAGTACTGTTTTATTTTGTAAATTATCATATTCAATGTCATCTAAGCCCAATTTATCAATATATTTATTTGCATTTTATTTTATGACTTTGTTTTTCAGATTGTTTGCATTTAAATTTGAAGTTTATTCTGAGATAAAATAGTTTGCTTTATGAAAAATCTAGTTATCTACTGTTCGCTCGTTAGTATTTTTTTTTGATTAATTATCTTATTCAGTTTATTATTCTTCAGTGAGTTTATTAGATTTATTATCGTTAAAAGCACCAATTGTTAGTTAATTTAATTGGAATGCATTTAAATTACTATAATTGCTATTTTGCTCTCTGTTGATCTGTTAATTATTGCTATAGGAATTATTGTTTTCGTTCTATAATACTTAGGACTCAGATAAGTACTGCTATTGCTATTTACTAAATATATTTACAGGTAAAGTTTACAATAATTTCTAATACTAATTTTCTATTTATTTAAATATCTTTTTAAAAATTTTAGTATCTCTCATCATTCCTACCTCAATAAGTGGGATAAAAGTTCTAAAAAAAAAGTTGGTTACTATAAAATTTAAAACTATAGCTGCTATTAGTAATATAGTTAAATGACTAAAGTAGAATGAAACATCTTGCGCCTCATAATAAACTCCCATGTATATGCAAAGTAATATAAATGGAAATGCTAGATTTGCAATAAATGTTTTGCGAGACTGGCTGAGTATAATCATCACTTTTATATGCACTAAAAAATAAAAAATCATCACAGTAATTAATATGAGCTACTCTTTTTCAATTTAACGTCCATTCAATTCCATTGGAGTACTTTTCATTTAGTACATTAAAATAAATAGAATAAAAGCATCTATAAATGATTAAGGTATTAAATGGAGCAAGAATTTCTTAAAAACGTCCTAAAAGTAAAATTTATTATGAAAGTATTGCTAAATAACTGTAAAGCTATCATATTTATTCTCATAAAGCATTTAGTATTTTCTTATAAAATATAATACAGATTAAAAGAATAAGCTAATAAAGTGAATTAAAATTAAGTCTAAAAAGCTAAGAACTATATCTCCATATGAACAACTCATGAAATTCCAAAAGAAAACGACAAAAAAGATAAAAAATGATCTATAAAAAGTGAAGAATAAAGTCTCTTCAAATAATTCTGCCTCGTGCCTACTCTAAGAAAATATTAATTTACTAATTGCTCCTAACTGAGAAACAGTAATTTATGCTAAGCCGTGCTCAAATTATACAGATTTTAAATTTTAATTTTAATACTGTATAGAAAAATCAGCTCTTTACATCATTTATAAATCATTTAACCCATCTCCAATTGCAAGTGTAAATGTTGAATCTAATTTAATTAATTTAAATTTGAAATTTGTAAAAACTTCCAATAAATAGCTAAATACCTCTTTTAACATTTTTAACCAGTGAGACTAATTCTGCTTTTTAGCTAGGCTTTAAAGAATACCCAATCAAGCTCTCACAAAAGAAACATATGAAAGAAAAATGATCTTTTAAGTACTAATTATTTAATATTTTTTCCAAGCACTATCCATTTACAATAACACAAACTTAAACAGCATTTGGATTTTTTTGATTATTCATCCCTTTCGATTATGAAATATTTGAAACTTTTAAACTTTAACTCTAAAAGCTCAACATTCTGTTATAAACTCTTTATAATGTAGCTAAATTATAACAAATATTGATGAGTTTTTATTTTTTTTAGCATTTCATAAAAATATTTAATTATTAAAAATTATTTTAAATATTTTATAAAAAAATTATCACAAATAAATACTGAACTGATTTGCAATAAATAATAAACTTTTAAAAATCATATTTATTATAAAAAGTGTTCATTTGATTTTTTAGGTATCAGTTAAAATTTAAAAATTTATTTAAAGGCGTGGTTTGTTATGAGTAATTGTTAATTAAGTAATCTCAAAACATTTTATTAAATAATAAAAATTTTTTTAAAAAAAAAATAAAATTACTATTTTGGTATTTTCTGCTTATCGAGGTTGCTTTTTGATCAGTTCTATCAGAGTCTAAAAGCTCTCTTATTGTTTTTAAATTTGATTTCATTAAATTAATTGTTTCTTCTTCTGTTTCAGATTAAAAGTGAAAAATGTCATTTTTAGAAAATTTTTGAAGCATGCCTGTTTCATATGAAGTAGCTAAGGCTCTTTAATAGTCATCACCTGTCAAGAGCCAAGTATTTATATTTGCTTACCTTAAATTCTCAATCAGGCTTTTAGCATTCGGGTTTAAATTTTCTTTAAGAGAAACAAGAGTTAACATATCCATATTTGATAGTTATTCTCTGTACAAAGCTTCAATTTATTTTTCTTTTTCTAAAAAGTTCAAACCTTTTTCTATGCTTATATACTTTTCTATTATTTAAGCTGCTTACAATTCAGTTAGCTATTTTTTACAGAAAAGGACACCTACTTATCCATTCTCAATCATATATTTCAAATGCTTTTCCATTCTTTCTTTTAAGTTTCTTATAGATTTTAAATAGAATGGCACATTAACTAACTCCTCTCTAATTAAAAAAAAAAACAAATAAGTAAAATTAATAAATTTAGCTACTACCTTGTGTATAGAAAATAATTTTTAAATATTCTAACTAAAATAGCTAATCTTGTTCCTCTCTAATTGTAAACAGGTGGAACGACTACTTCATAAATATGAATTTCTTTATTGAGCTTGAAAATATACTCTAAATGATTGGCACCTTTAGCTATGCACTTTAGCCTGCAATCAAACCTTTTAGAAAATTCAACAAATAGCTCATCATATATTGATTAATGATCAGTAATTAATTATGAAATTTCATCATGTAAAACTGATTTAGATACATGGCAAATAGTTAAAGCAATTATTGCTTCTCTTTAAGGTACGAATTTAACTATCTCAGATCTTAATTCTTCATAAAGTCTTTGCTCATCTTTTTGAGGTATTACACTATCAACAGCATATCTCTTGTTAATTTTCCTTAAAGGGGAAATTGAATCATTAGAAGTTTATATTCCTGCTAATTTACTGCTTGTAAAAAAATCACTTTTATCAGTATTGCAAGAAGATTGAAGAATTTCGTTTGTTACTTTTCTGAATCGGTTTAATAATACTATTTAATATATTAAAATATCATATATAAAAATATATGAATTAACTAAGTGTTATTTACATGAATTATTTGAAGTTTGAGGAGATTGATTATTATTATTGTTATATTTTACTTAACTGCTAGCATAGCTTGTTTCTGAAATAGTATCAATGTTATTATAATTTTATGTATTGACTCTAAAAGAGTTAATAATATCTTTATTTAAATCTGGTACTCTTTTTTTTTATCAATTAAATAAAAATATAAGTAATTAAATAAGGAGTTATTTAGTAAATAGGTAAATAAATCATATTAATCCTCATTTTTTAATTCCCAAAAATTGTTTCATATGCTTGTTTGGATACTTGCTCTCCAATTTTTTTTTTTATGTTTTGATTAATGAGGACTAACAACAAGTATGTGAGCAATTATATAAATAAACGTGCAAATAGATAAATAGAAAAATAGGGAACTAAATAAATAATTTTTACGGAGATTGCCTGCTATGTGGTGAGGAGATGTGTTAAAAAGAATTATTTTAGTTAGAAACTTTATCTTAATCAAATAAGTTAATTTAAATTTCAGGATGCTTTAAGTTTTTAAAGCTTTCTGGATTATTTTCTACTGTGTTTAATTCTGAATTAGCCTTGTAGGTATCTATTGATAAAGGAAGATTTTATGCAAAAGATATTTTCCTAACTTTCTTCTGATTTTATTTTACTTCAGTTTAAGAATTTGCTTGAATATTAGCTTAGCTTTTTATTTGATTTGAAGATTTTATTGATTGTTATGAACTCTTTTTGATAGAAATGAGATTAGGAACATTTAATTCGTTTTGGCACTCTTCTTCATTGAAAGCAAAACTAATCTATTCTCTTGCTATTAAATTTTTAGTATCTAACTAAAATGATTGTCTAGATCTCCTTGGGGATTTTTAAAATAAGTTTTTTGGGCTCTACATTTATTGCTCACAATATTTAATGTTTTCTAAATCTATTTTTTTCTTTTTTTCTTTTTATGAACGTAGCTTCTACCTAAGGAAAACACCTTCTTCTCCAACAATATCATTTTGATTATCAGTATACATAGTTGTATAAATGTTTGGATTAGTATTTAAAATGGAGCCTCTATGCGAAATCTAGTTATTTATAAATATACTTGGTTGTACCTCTACTTTTTAAGATGGTTATATTTTGAATCCCAAAAGGTTTCCTATTTATCTATCTAATTTTTTTAAATAAAAATAAATTATTAATTTGTTAAAAATATTTTTTCATATTTAATAAATAAATAGTTTTAAATTTAATTGAAAAAGTTATTGATTTATTATGAAAAATAAATAAGTTAGCATACCATTCTCATTTGAAATTTTGTTATCATCAATCTAAATATTTTTACCACTGTGAATGTGTGCTCCATTTACTGATTTAAATAATGGATCTACATAGTTTTCACTTATAAAGTAAGAGCATTCCTCAAGATAAAGTTTATGAACCATAAAGGATCTTCCTTAAGTTAAAGTGCCTGTTTTATCCAAAAAACAATGAGTAGTGAGTGTAAGATCTGCTAGAGGTTTTGATGAGTTAACTGAATATATGTATGGCTTTTAGGAGATGTCCTTTGATTTATTTTTATTAAGTTCTTAGCTTTGCTTAAGATCTTTTAATGAAGGTATCTTCTCAATCGGAGGAATGTTATTAGTAGGAGAAATAGGTTTATCATAACTAGATTCAGCATTCTCTTTAATAATGAAGTCAACTTTTTATTGAATTTCGCTTTATGCAGATTATTTATTTGTTAAAGATTCTTCATCTTCTTCTTTTATTTCTTAAACTTATTAATCAAGTTCTTACTTTTCTTCATTTTCTTCTTTTTATGCTAAATTTATTTAATTTGAAAAATAGTTTTAAATTTTTATTTATTTAATTTAAAAGACATACATTTATTTTTCTCGTAATATCTATTTTACAAGACAGCGAAAATGAGCGTTTTTAAATCATTAACAAAGTAATAAAATTAAGGAAGAAATAATATGTAATCATACATATAGCTCACACCAATTCTTCCTGTAGATTTATTTCTAAATTCTTTTCCTTCACTGTTAAGTTGAGGTAAGTCAGGAAAGCAAGAGTTAGTAAAATAATTAATAACACTAACAAAAGCTGCAAATAAATAAAAAAAGATAGATATTGCAAAAAGCTTTCCACTTTTTTTTGAAAAGAAACTTGGTTTCTTTAATCTTTTTTGGCTATCCTTTTTGTAGTAATAGCAATCATGACCACAGTAAATCACAATACCTAAAGCCCATTCAGCATATTCAAGGACAGAGCCTCTGTACCCTATGTTTTAGCTTGTTATAATAATACCTTGTGGATCCTTAGATAATTTCATAAAGCCTTCAAATTTTGTTTTATCTCTGACATCAGCTGACACATATTCTATAATTCCGTTTAATATTTTTTTGTAATCAAAATGATGTCCCTTTATCTTCGAAGACTTGGATACTTTATTTAAAAAATAAAACATATAAAAAAAATAAAACATTTTAAAAAACATACTATAAGTGATTGATGGAGGTATAGCTTTTTTCTGAGTAGTTAATCCTTCGTTAAAGGAAGAATTTAAGCAGCAGCTACTATCACTCATTTCTAGTAGAATAACGTCAGCTGCTAAAATTTCATTCTTTCTAATAAATAATATATCACCTATCTTGAATAGAAAAAAACGAATATTAAGAATTAATCCTATCAAAATGTAAATAGAAATAAATTATTTAATTTTTTAATTAATTACTTCTACATCTTTAGCTTTCACTGTTTTATAAATTGAAATATGAGAATTTTGTTTAGCATCTTGCTCAAAGCTAGTTTAATCATCAAATCTTTTTAAAATCTAAACTTCTTGATTGTTTAGGTATTCAGAAAATCTCCATCTCCTTTAGTCAAAGTAGAGTTCCATAGCTAATTAACCAAAGAAGCTTAATAGTATGCTCACTAAAATGAAATAATTGTATTCATCGCTAGTTTATATTGATATAGATTGAGAAATAATATAATTTTATGAATTGCTAGCAAATCAAGCTAAATTTGTATGCCAAAGAAATATTTATTTTACTATTGAAAAGAGACATAAGAAGATTCTATTGAATAATATGGAGAAACTATAAACACTATATAAAAGAAAAACATCAACAAATTTCCAAATCGCTCAAAGTAGCTTCGTGTTATTGCTATTATGAAGTTCTTATACTATTTTTTATTAAAAATGTAAAATTTGTTTGTTGTTGAACCTATTAATTCGCATTTATTCTAGCCAATTAATTTATTTATTTGTAATAATTAAATGTTCTACATTAATAAAATTAAATGATAACTTATTTTTCAGTTAAACTCCTTTCTGAAAACCATTCACTGAAACTGTTTCACCATTCAAAAGTTCAATCTAATTAATTTAAAATTATAAAAAGCCATTATTTTATTTACTCAAACTGCTTTCCAATGCATTTCTTTCCTTTCTTTGAAAGCTGCAAAGTAGAATAATAGTAATAAGAATTATAAAAGCGGCTGATATATAAATATATTTATTACTTCTCTTTGATATTTTTCATTGTTTGCTTTCGTTTGAAATAATTTCTTTATTAAATACTTTTGGTCTGCCGCTTTCGAATTTGTGCTAGTACTTATAATTACTGAGCTAGGTTTTCTTTATAGTGTATGTCCATTCATTATTACCTTAAGCAACTTTAATATATTAACTTATAAAAATTCGAAAAATTTTAATTAATAAATTTTTTTTGTTTTTATTTTGCTGGTTTTGCTGATGTTATTTATCTTCTTTCTTATGATTGATTATTAAAAGCAATTAAATTTACTTAGTTTTTATTATAGAAACCAAGTAAAATGAGCTATTTGCTGTTAATCCATCAACTACATATATACTAAATAATCAAGAAAATAACTAAGATTTTAATTTTACTTAATTATCATTTAATTTTTTATTATGGTCATCTACATTATTAAATGTTCATTATCTTTATTTATTTATTAAAAATATTTATATTATTTATTTAACGAGAGTAAATTTAATTATTCAAAATTGCTTGCCTTTTCTTTTATTATATTTGATAACATGTTTCTTTCTAAATATTACTTTTTTATTTAAAGTTACTAAAAATTGTTCACTGAATAAAATAGCTTATTTGAAATTTTATTATACTTATAAGCATTCATTTTTACCATAAATAAATCTATATTTTACTCAAATTATAGAATTATTTAAATTATTAAAAATTTATTAACTTTAAGCTTAATATTATTATTTAAACGAGATCTAATACTTTTTCTATTTATTGCTATTCTCAGATAATTATTTCTCTAGTAGCAATAATTTCTTACTGAAGAAATAATTATCTGATTATAGCAATATTACCTTTATTAAAATTTATATTTTTATTAAAAAAAATAAACTCTTTCAAAAATTTATAATTTAATAATCGGATGGATGTTTTGAAAGTTGCAAAAATAAAGTAGCAAAATTTGTTAAATTTGATTATAGTTGTTCTTGGTTTTGAAATTCTAAGAGTTTAAGTGATTTTTTTTCATTTTTAAATCAAAATTTATCAGATAGATTTATCTTTATTTTAAAATCAAGCAAAAGTACTTTAATTTAGTGAAAAAAACTTTTTGTTTTAAATTCATAAAATTGTATTAAAATTTTCAAATTGACAAATTAGAAATAAAAACAAGTTCATTTTTCATTCAAATTTATTTGAATGATAAAATCTTATTTTTTAGTTTAGAATATTTTTTTTCGAAAGAGTTCAAAAAAATTTACTTTCTGTAAAATTTTAAAAAAATATTTTTATGAGATGTAAAATTTGTTGATTTATCTAACCCCTAAAAATAGTTTAATTTAAAATAAGATTATTTATTTTTAAAATGAAAAAATAAACATTTAAAATTGGGAAATACATTGAATTTTTTCAAAAAATTACTCTTTTAAAGTTAGATACTTTTAAATTCTATTTAATTTTAATTTGATTAATTTGTTCTTATTTATTTACTAATTTTTTTTTTCGTTTTATTTTTCTAAAATGAAACTCTTATATATAGAAAATTTAGATATTTTAATCATTCAGTTTAAAAGATTAAAAAAATTTTAATTTGAAGTAAGTTAATTGATATCCGATAATCATTTCACTCATAAAATATTATTTTAATTGAACTATTTCTGTTTATCTCTTTTATTCTAAATACCAGATTAAAATTATTTTAAATATAAATGACTAAAGTTTTTAAAGAGCTTAAGAGCTTTAAAGAAAATTTTCAGTACACTGGTTAATAAAATTTACAAACACTATCTATAATTATAAATTAAGAATTTGGAATTCGATAAATGTGCGTTGTGAATAAAAAAATGAATTAAAAAAAGTGAGAAGTTATAATTAGAAAAAAAGTGTTGTTAATAAAATTTTGAACAGACAGACAGACACATAATGTCTATTTTTATTTTCGAATTTCCTCAAAATAAATGAAAAATTAGTAAGCCAAAATTTTCTATTCCTCATAAATAATCTATGGTCGTTAATAAAGAAAATTTTAACCACAAATTGATAATTAAATTGAAGTTACTTTTTTAAAATGAAAATATTACTACATTAATATAATCAATCAATTTAAAATGTATGTGATATTTATCTTCTGTTAATCATAAATATTCAAAATATTAAATTAAAGAAAACAAAAAAATTAAACAAAATTGAGAAAAATAAATGAGTATTTTTAAAAAGTTAGATTTATTTGGAGTTCCATTTTTTTTTGAAATGGGAACAGGAAACGATAGGATGAAAACAACATTTGGCGGTATTCTGACACTGCTCGTAATTGCAATATCTGTCCTATATTTTACTTATCTTAATTATATGTTTATATCAGGGAATATCTAGCCTAAAATAACATCTTAAGAAAAAAAAATTTCAAGCAACTTCAATCTACCAATTACATCTGATTTATTATGGTTTGATATCAAAAATAGTGATACTGATGAAAATTTAATGGTCATATAAAAGAATTTGACTTAATAATTAATATCATATAAGGTTGTCTTGTAGTAAAGTGATTCAAAAGGAAAAAGGATCAATGATATTACTATCCCTGTTAATTTCTGCAGTGGTTTAACTGATTCTCCTTTAGTTAATAAAAATTCTCAATGTCTTGATTTGTCTGGTTTAACAAATTAATTAGCATAATTTTAGGTTTTTGTTGCTTAAGGTTTTAATACGAGAATATACATAGAGTTAGATATTGTTTGCAGTGGAGATATTTAAACATGCCTTTAATCAGAAATGTTTATGGATTATGTTTTTAGCGATGAGGTTTCTTTTGTAATTTCTTTCAAAGAATAATAATTTAACTCAGATAGTAATTAGTTAGATACAAAAGTAGTCGATGTTAGTTGGGATTTAGACTCTACTTTACAAACAACTTCATATATTGGCCTTAAAATATCTTAAACTACAATTCAAAGTGGGTTTTTACTACAGCAATAAAAAAAATACTCTCATTTATCAGATGCAATTAATAATGATTCATACAAAACTCTAGGAAGTGGTAGTAATTAAAAGGCTCTTGCCAGATTTTTTGTTACTCTTAGCGAAACTCAATATATACAGATAATATAATTCTCTCAATATCCTGAAATTTTGGCATAGTTTGCAAGCATTTTTAACGTTCTTTTACTTCTAGGGTTTATTGGAACTGTAATTGCAAAAACAGATATTTACTAATTTTTTATAGATTTTAAGCTTAAATAATACTATAAATTAACAGCGTTGAAAATATTAAAAAAGCAATAAGATAATATTAATCAAAGCGTCAGCTTTTCTAAAGATAGCAAGGAAAATACTAAACGCGATGTAAAGCTTACAAAAGATCAGATAGTTAGAGCCTTAAAAGAGATAGATAAAAAAGATTTAAATTAAGAATTAACAAAGTAGTTTAAAGTTTCATATTTCGAGAGGGCATTTAGAGCTTTTGTTGGAGAGGAGAAATAAGATTATATGAATAAGAAAAGAAGTGATAAAGATATATATGAGGCTCTTTTTTTCTAAGCCTCATAATCTTAAGATGTTTTCTAATTGTAAGAAGAACTGATGAGAATAAAAAAAACATTAGCTCTCATCCTAACCCCATAATAGTATGCTGCTATTAAATGCTGTGGGTCTTGTGTGAGTGATTAGATTCCATTTTTACTTTAGAAAAATAAAAATACTGATAAATCTAGTAAGATCTCAGTAGAACCTGATAAAAGTTAATTAAACGAGTTTAAAGGTATTGGATCATAAGTGGTATTAGAGGAAGATAGAACATTTACTCATATAGAGTTAATAGATAAGATAGATTATGATGATTAGTACTTCCAAAGATAGCTAGAACGTTTTCTAAAAGAATCTGAAGCAGGATTTTCCAACTATGATGAATCTGCAAAAAGAATGAACTCACGTTTATTAGATTGCTTAAATCAAACATACGGAAGTATTAATATTTGAAGAAAATCTCATTGAAAAAATAATAAATTATTAAAATTAAATTAACTGATTGCCCTTATTTTTTACTTTTTATTGATTGATTTTTTTGCTTCTCAACTTTATGCCTTTTAATTATTCTATAAATTATTGAAGTTTACTTAGAATATATTTAATTTAAATCATAAAAAATACTTTTTTAAATTAATAATTTTCATGAAAACATGAAAAATAAAGTAGAAATAATCATAATTAAGTATTATTTATTGACTTTGATTTAATATATATTTAATTGATAAGATGGTATGATAGATTAATTTCGAAAATGTTTTTTTTTTTTAAATATTATTTATAATCATGATTATTAGCATAATAAAGCATCATAAATGTGATAAAGTTATTTTTTACAAATATTTTAAATTTGAGAAATTATTTCTATTGTTTTAATTATGATAAGTACATTTACTTCTTTTGGTTATCAAATCTTTAAAATAATCAACTATAATTAAAAAGTATTAAAAAAAACTATTAAATTAAATTTTCAAAATCAGATGTAAATTCTAAAAAAACTAGATTTATTTGGTTCTCCATTCTATTTTGAAATGGGAACTGGAAATGATAAAATGAAGACTAGCTTTGGTGGATTACTAACTTTAGTAATTGCATGTATATCTCTATCATATTTTGGTTATCTCAATTATATGTATTCGTCAGGTAATATACAACCAAAAATATTTGCTCAACAAAAAAAACTCACAAAAAACTTTAGTCTACCTATTTAATCTCTATAAATTTCATTTGATGTAAGGAATTTAGATACAGATGAAGCTTTAATGAAGAAGTAGCAATAATTAGGTTAACAATTAATTACATACAAAGCCTACCTCTAGTAAAGTGATTCATAAGGAAATAGGATTGATGATATATAAATTCCTACTGACTTCTGTTAGAACTTAACTAATAATGATTAAATGGATCCTACAGCTTAATGTCTGGATTTTTCAATTTTGAAAAAAGATTAAGCTATATTATAAGTATTCGCTACTTATGGATTTGATACAAAGATATATATAGAGATAGATGCTGTTTGTAATGAAGATATTTAAACTTGCTTGTATTCTGATATTTTTGATTAGTATATTTTTGGCGACGAATCTTCTTTTGTAATGTCAGTTAGAGAAGAAGAATTTAACTCCGAATAAAATTAGTTAGATAGCAAAATTGTAGATCTTTCCTGGGATTTAGATCCTTCTTTAATAACAACATCTAAAATTATTCTTTAATCATCATAAACAACTATAACAAGTGGATTTATTTTATAATAATAAACCAAATATATTCATTTATCAGATGCAAGTAGTACCGACTCTTACAAAGCAAGAGATAGTACTTCCAATTCTACCAAAAAAACGATAGCTAGATATTTTATTTCTCTTGGCTCCACCTAATATATATAAACTGTGCAATATGCTTAATATCCTGAAATTTTGGCATAATTTGCTAGTATTCTAAACGTGCTTCTTTTATTTGGAGTTTTAGGTGCAATTATCGCTAAAACTGATATTTATTAATACTTCATAGACTTTAAATTGAAAGAGTATTACAAATTAACAGCTTTCAAAATTCTAAAGCAGTAAAATGAGGGTTTAGATCAAGGTGAAATTGAATCGAAAGAAAATAGTATGCATGATCTGAGGTTGACAAAAGATAAAATTGTTAAATCTTTAAAAGAACTCAATGAAAAAGATTTAAATTAAGAATTAATAAAAAAGTTCAAAGTTTCATTTTTAGAGAGAGCTTTTAGATCATTTGTAGGTGTAGAGAAAGAAGATTATATGAAGAAAAAAAGAAGTAATAGAGATTTATACGAAGCTCTATTTTTCTAAGCTTCTCAATCTCAAGATGTTTTTGAATTATAAGCAGAGCTTATGAGAATAAGAAAAACGTTAGCACTTATCTTAACACCTTAATAGTATGCAGCAATAAAGTGCTGTGGAACTTGTTTGAGCGATTAAATTCCTTTTTTAATTGAAAAAAATAATATTAATCAAAATTAGAACAAGATTTTACCTACAACTGATAAAAATGCTTCAAATTAATTAGGTGAAATAGGGTCTGATATATAATTTATTAATGAAAAAAATTATTCTCATATAGAGTTAATAGATAAAATAGATTATGATGAGTAATATTTTGAAGCATAATTAGATAATTTTTTATAAGAATCTGAAAAAGGATTTATTAATTATGATGAGTCTGCAAAAAGAATGAATATGCGATTATTAGATTGTTTAAATAGAACATATGGAAAATAAGAAAAATTATAATTTTAATGATATATTTCTTTTTGTTTATTTTTTTACTAGTGAAATTGTGTATATATTTTTACATATTTCACAATTTATCATTACGAATCATTACGAATAATGAAATGAAATTATAACAAAATAATATTTCCAAATTATTATTAAATTTTCCTCAAGAAGGAGGGGTAAATAAATATACAAGTGGTATTTATTTGATGATGAAAAGAAATTTGATAATTTATATTAACACAAATAAATATGTTCAAATTTTATTAAAACCCTATTTAATAATATTTTCAATATATAATTATTGCAGTTAATAAATAAATAATGAATTTAAAATAAACCTGATTTAAACTCTTTTTAGTATTTTGAGTATTATTAAAATAATAAAGAGTAAAAATCAATATATGTATGTATTCATTTAAATTCTAAGTTATTTATGCATTCATAAATTAATTAAATTAAAATCAAACAGCAAATTAAAAATAAAACAGACAACTTAAAAATGAGAATTTTAAAAAAAGTAGACTTGTTTGGCTCACCATTCGCTTTTGAAATGGGAACTGGAAACGATAAAATGAAAACTAGTTTTGGTGGTTTACTAACATTAATAATTATTTCAGTTTCTTTACTATATTTTGGATATCTCAATTATATGTTTTTCGAAGGAAATTTTTAACCAAAAATATCTGCTCAACAAAAAAGACTCACAAAAAATTTTAGTTTACCTATTTTACCAGACTTACTATGGTTTGATATAAGAAATCTAGATACAGACGAAACTTTAATGCAGAAATAAAAATTATTAGGATAGTAATTTATTTCCTACAAAGCCTACCTTTAGTAGAGTGATTCAAAAGGAAACAGAGTTAACGATATCTAAATTCCAGTAGATTTCTGTTAGAACTTAATAACAAATAATGATTAGGTTGATCCTAATTCTTAATGCTTAGATTTTTCAAGTTTGAGTAAGGATTAGGCTAAATTTTAAGTATTCGCTGCTTATGGATTCGATACAAAGATATATATAGAGGTAGATGCAGTATGTAGCGGAGATCTGAATACATGTTTGAATTCTGATCTTTTTGATTAATATGTATTTGGAGATAGCGCATCTTTTATTATGACAGTTAAAGAAGAATAATTTGATTCAGATTAAAAGAAACTAGACATTAAATTAGTGGATCTTTCATGGGATTTAGATCCTAGTTTAATATAAACATCTAAGGTTATTCTTTAATCAACATAAACAACTGTTTAAAGTGGTTTTATCTTATAATAGTAAACTAAATATTTACACTTCTCAGATGTGAACAATAATAATAACTCATATAAAACTAGAGATTCAACTTCTACTATAAAAAAATCTATAATTGCTAGATTTTTTATATCTTTAAGCTCAACATAATACATACAAAATATATAATATGCTTAATACCCTGAAATTTTGGCATAATTTGCTAGTATTCTAAATGTGCTTCTTTTGTTTGGAGTTTTAGGTGCAATTATCGCTAAAACTGATATTTATTAATATTTTATAGACTTTAAACTGAAAGAATATTACAAATTAACAGCTTTCAAAATTTTAAGACAGCAAAATGAAGGAATAGATAAAGGTGATATTACATCTAAAGAAAATAATATCCAAGATTTTAAATTAACCAAAGATAACATTGTTAAATCTCTCAAAGAGCTGGATGAAAAAGATTTCAATAAGGAATTAACAAAAAAATTTAAAGTTTCATTTTTAGAGAGAGCTTTTAGATCATTTATAGGTGTAGAGAAAGAAGATTATATGAAGAAAAAAAGAAGTAATAGAGATTTATATGAAGCACTGTTTTTCTAAGCTTCTCAGTCTTAGGATGTATTTGAATTATAAGCGGAAATAATGAGAATAAAAAAAACCTTAGCTCTCATCTTGACTCCTCAACAATATGCAGCAATAAAGTGTTGTGGAACTAGCTTGAATGACTAGATTCCTTTCTTGCTTCAAAAAAGTGACAATGATGATAACAATTCTAATAAGGTGGTGCCTTAAACTGATAAAAACTCTTTAATCGAATTAGGTGAAATCGGGTCATAAGTTTAGCTTGTTAATGAAAAAAATTTTACTCACATAGAACTGATAGATAAAATAGACTATGATGAATAGTATTTTTAGAGGCAATTAGATAGCTTTTTATAAGAATCTGAAAAAGGATTTATAAATTATGATGAATCATCAAAAAGAATGAATACACGTTTATTAGATTGTTTATATAAAACATATGGGTATTATAATAAGTCTTCATAAAGTATTGATTTATAGTGTTGATTTTTTTTAGTTTTTTTATAATGTATTATACTGACAAATAGAAAAATTTATTAATCTTCAATGAATTAACAATGAATTTAGTTTACAATTTTATTAAAAATAAAATAAAAATTTAAAATGATTTTATTTATTTATTAATTAATTTTAATCAACACATTATATCCTCTAGCATTTAAACCCATATGGAAACTCCAATCACCAAGCTAGATTCATCAATAGTAAAGAAAGGAGAATGATGAGGTCTAAGTGCAATAGTCCCATCATTAATTAATGAATTTTAAGGAGCACTTCCTATACAAAAGTAGCAACTAGGTTTTTATAAGCTGAAAAATGAAAAATCTTCACCAGCTAATCCAAAATCCTTTTTTTTAAGGTTTGATTCTCCAACGACCTTTTTTATACTCTCAATTGCAAGCTCGTAACATTTTTAATCATTTATTGTTGCAGGATATAGCTTTTTAAATACCAAATTGATTTTGCAATCATAAGAAATAGCAAATCCATTGCATAATTAATTCAATCTTTCTTCAAATAAACTCTGTGTTTTCTAATTAAATGATCTAACAGTTCCTATTATTAATTTTATATATTTTTATTTTAAAAACTAAATCGTAATTAATTTGTTAATAGTTTTATTTAATGTTATCACCTTCAATTCTACATTTTGATGCTATTACATTAGCTTGAGTTCCTGATTCTATTTTTCCTATTGATATAGTTCCCGTTTCATATGGTGAAAGATTTCTGCTTGTAATTGTTTACATAGCTGTTACTAATTGACATCCAATTACTACTGCATCCTTAGCATCTTGAGGTGTACTAGCATGGCCTCCTAATCCTTCAATATCAATAAAAATTCTATCAGAATTAGCTGTAATTGGACCAGGAACACATCTTACGTAACCAGGATATTCATAGTTAACTAAATGTGCTCCAAAACACATATCCACATTTGGATTTTCTAAAACATGTTCTTCTATCATCTTTTTAGCTCCTGCAAGTCCTTCTTCAGCAGGTTAAAAGCACAGTTTAACAATACCTTTTTATGATTAGTATTAGTTATAATTTAATTAATTATAAATATATATTAAATACTTTTTTACTAAATTTATAGTGAAATAAATTATGTGTATTAAAATGTTTTTTATTACATTCTAAAAAATATCTATTTAAATAATTATCTTTCTTCTAAAAAAATAAAATATATTACCTTTAATTTTACTCTTCCAAGTAGAAATAATCTTAGCAAATCCAAGTAGCATTGCAACATGACCATCATGACCACAAGCATGATGAATACCTGGTTTCTTACTTGCGTGAGGATCTCCGCTATTTTCGTCAACCTTTAAAGCATCCATATCTGCACGAAAAAGAACACAAGGACCAGGTTAATCTCCTCTCAATATACCGACTACTCCTGTAATTCCAACATTTTTGATAATTTCATATCCTAATTATTCTAATTTTTCAGCTATAAATTTTGATGTTTCAAATTCCTCAAATCCTAGCTCAGGATTCTCATGAATATGTCTTCTAATTTAAATAACTTCTTGTTCTATTTCTAATGCTTCTTTTCTTAATTTTATAGAGTCCATTTTTAGTTAATTCTTTCCTTTCTTTTTCTTTTTGAAATGAAATGTTTTTTTAATTTATATGAAATATTACAAAGTAAAAAGATTATTAATTTTTTATTTTTTTAATAAAGATATGAAAACATATTAAATAATTTTATTTAATGGTTAAGCATTTTAATAATCTATAGAATATTTTAAAGAAATTTGTTTGATGAACATTTTAAGTCATTTATAAATCTAAATATTCTCCTTTTCAATTTTATTTGATTACTTTATCATATGAAAAATTCAATGTATGCAAATTAATATAAAACTAAAAGGTAAGCTCTATAAGCTCTATTTAAAATTTAAATGCCACATATCAAATTAGATAGTAACTTTTATTATAAATTAGAATTAAGGTGACTAAATTTATAGATTGAAAATTGTTACAAATGTCTTGAAAAAATTTAATAACATAACTTATCTTTGAATTTATTTCATGTTAAAATAATTTTTTTTTATTTTATTTATTTAAGTGGAACATTCATTATTTTATTACAAAAAATATAAATTGAAAATAATATTAACTGAATATAAATAGCTTCAAAAAAACTTTATCTACATCATTAATTTTTAAAATATTATTATCAAAATTTATTTAATTCTTTGATTTGGGGCATAAAAACTCTTGAGGTCCATTAATACCTTATTAGGTGATAGTTTTTTTAACTTATTCAGTATTTTATAAATATTTTTTAAAGCATCATTAATTAGATAATTGACATTCTTTAAAAAAGTGATATTCAGTCTGACCCTAATTATATTCCTTTATTTACTATGCTAGAATTAATAAGAATGGCCAGCCAAATTCTAAAGCCGAATGTTCATAATTTAAACCCTAAGCTTTTAGTAAAATAAAAATAGTTATATATTTAAATTAATAATAAAAATGTCACTTTTTATTACCTAAATTATATACAATAATTGAATTTTTATTTTATCATCCCTATTTTTCTCATTCAAGCACATTAGAAATATTCTTAAAATATTTTTAAAATTATTTGCCAAATATTTTTAAATTTCTTTTGATGCAAAGCTAAGTTTTTGATATTTGTTGGTAATTCATAGTTATCATCAAAAAGCTATTTATAAATTGGTGTTTCGCTTTTGTTTTTTTAATTTAGAGTGAGTAATCATAAATATAAGCAAATTATCTAAGCATTTTATTACCCTTTATATAATATCTTAGAAGAATAAAATTAAAATATTAACTTATTTTTGATTTTATGTTAAAACAGAAACCTAAAATAGAATTAATTAAATAATAAAAAAAATTTATATAACACTTTTAATATATTATAATAAAATTTCAAATATATATTACAATTTTTTGTAAATAAATCAATAAATCTAAATCATAAATGATATATTATTTAAAACAGTTATGCTAATTTCTACATTTAATTTCTATTCATTTGCCAACTAGTATAAAAATAATTTATAATAAATAATTAAGTTAATGAATGAATTCTGGCTATAATTTGTTTTCTTTAAAGTTAAAAAGTTAGAATGAATATGCGAGTTTAAATTTTATTAAAATCATGGTAAGATTATCTTTCTGATTTTGTTTTAAAATCAATTAAATTAGTGGCTGAAATAACAAAAAAATTAAATTAACAAAAAAGATTAAGTATTAAGTAGAATTAATTTTTAGAGCAAGAAAAAAGATGTCATTTTTTAAAAAACTAGACATATTCGGTACACCATTTGTATTTGAAATGGGAACTGGAAATGAAAAAATGAAAACAACTTTAGGAGGCCTTCTCTCTTTTGCTGTAATAATAATAGCTATGGTTTACTTTGGTTATCTTAACTATATGTATGGAAGTGGAAATTTATAGCCAAAGATATCATCTTAGTAAAAAAGAATTACTAAAGATTTAATTTTTCCTATAGCAAAAAATTTAATATGGTTTGACATATAAAATAGCGATGATGAATCATATTTAATTTACTAGCAATAGCAGCAAAATTTTTAGCTTATTTCCTATACTGTAAGTCTTTAATAAACTGATAGTAATGGATAATTAATATAACCTAATA
Organism: Tetrahymena thermophila SB210; assembly: GCF_000189635.1. Classification (NCBI taxonomy): domain Eukaryota; phylum Ciliophora; class Oligohymenophorea; order Hymenostomatida; family Tetrahymenidae; genus Tetrahymena; species Tetrahymena thermophila. Next base: position 466,247 of record NW_002476186.1, on the reverse strand, counting down.
TACATATCCCTACTAATTTCTGCTCTACATTGACTGATGATCCTGAAGTAGATGGAGAGGCTCAGTGTTTAGATTTCTCAGGTCTTCCTTCAGAAGAAGTAGAGTTTAAGGTCTACGCAGGAAAGGGATATGACACAAAAATATTCATTGAGCTAAATGCTATTTGTACTGGAGATGTCATAACATGCTTGAGTTCTAGTGATTTTTAGCAATATGTTTTTGGTGATACTCAAACTTTTTAATTGAATATTAAAGGGAAATAATTCAACTCAGATAATGATAATTTAGAGACAAAAGTGGAAACTCTATCATGGGATTTAGATCAAACTCTATTAACTACATCTAGAATAACTCTACAAACATCTTAAACTTCTATACAGAGTGGCTTTATTGTACAGCAACCCTAAAAGTATCTTCATCTATCAGATGCAAATAGTAATGATTCGTATAAAACAAGAGCTAACAGCTCCAATTAAAATTTAATTGCAAAATTTGTAATTTCTGTTGATTCAATTTAATATGTACAATCAGTGTAGAATGTGTAATATCCTGAGATTTTAGCACAATTTGGAAGTATTCTTAATGTATTACTACTCTTAAGTATATTAGGAGCAATCATTGCAAAAGCAGATATATAACAGTACTTTATTGATTTGAAGCTAAAAGAGTATTACAAATTAACTGCATTAAAAATTTTAAAGCAGTAATCAGAAAATGAAAATTAAAAAGGAAGTTAGTTAAAAGAAACATCTGCTAGTCAATCTAAACTCACTAAAGATGATATTTTACGATCAATAAAAGAGCTGGAAGAAAATGATTTTAATAAAGAGCTGAAGAAAAAGTTTAATGTTTCTTTTTTTGAGAGAGTGGTTCGATCATTGTTGGGAGAATAAAAAGAAGATTACATGAAGAAAAAAAGAGGCAACAAAGATTTATATGAAGCCTTATTTTTCTAAGCTTCTTAATCCCAAGATGTGTTTGAATTATAGACAGAATTGCTGAGAATTAAAAAGATTTTAGCAATTGCCTTAACTCCTTAGTAATACGCAGCTATTAAATGCTGTGGATCTTCATTGAGTGATCAAATTCCATTTTTACTTGAAAGAAGCAATTAGAATGATATAAAAAAAACTCAAATTAAACCTGAAAAAGAACAGCTTGAAAATTTAGAAATAGAGTCTTAGACTGAACTACTAATGTAAAAACAATATACACATATTGAATTAATTGATAAAATAGACTATGATGATTAATATTTCTAGTTGTAGTTAGAAAAATTCTTATAAGATGCTGAAAAGGGGTTTTATAACTAAGATGAGCATGAAAAGAAAATGAACTAACGTTTAATTGATTGCTTAAAAAAAACATATGGCTTTAATAATTGATTAATTTTTATTTTTTGTTAAATCATTTTATAAAGTAAAATTAAGTTTTTTATTTATTTTACTATGAATTTTAGAGAATTTTAACATATTATTATTTCTTTTAAAAAAATAAATATCTTAGAATCATACATAATCCCACATAAATTGAATGTGAATTTATTTCAAAAAATTATTTTATTCTTTTTTAGGAAACTAATTTTATACATTTTTTTAAAATAAAAATAACTTGCTTGTTGTTTAAAAAGCATTGCTATCTTTTATACTTAGGCTTTAGTAGTTAAAGTACTAATAAATTCATTTTTTTTAATTTTGTTACTTCTTCTTATTTTGTAATAATTTTATTCTATCTAAAAGCTAAATATTAAAAATATCTTTCTTTCATCAAATCAGATGGAATTTTCAAAGTTATGTGTAGTAAGTTATATTTTTTAATTTTTAAAAGCATTTATAATTTATAACTTTTTACTGTTTTACTTTCAAGTTTTTGAAATTGTAGATATAATAAATACGTTTTTAGTATTTTAAAGCTAGGTTAGTTTTATTTAATAAAAATAATTTTAAAAATTCCTAAAATTTATAAAACAAACAAAGCTAATTAAAATCTTTTTTACTAGTAAATTTTACTTAGGTTGAGAAATTTAAAACTAAATGTTAATAAATTCTTTATGATTATTTTATTATATTAAGATATTTTCTATGAATATTTTGAAATATAGCTTTAAAAATTTAATAAATAACACAAAGATAAAAAGAAGAATTTGTACTTATTAAATTATTTGAAAAAAATACACAATATTATCAATAATTTCACATCATATCAGTGATATATTTATTATTTTTATTATTAAAAGATAAAAAACTCTAACTAGTATTAATATTTTTGCTTATTTGGAATAAAAGCTATTCTATTTTACTAATAAATGAAATTTTTTAGATTGTTAAGCCAAATAGAGAGGGTTTTAGAATTTTAATATTAATCAGTTTTAGATTTTTAACTAATTTTTTAGATAAATATTATAGTTTCTTATTAAATGAAAATAGAAAATTTGATATAAAAAATAAAATTCTTTAAAATTTAGATAAAGTTATCTTTATCTATTTTATTTTTATTAGATTTATTATATATTTTATAAAAATATTACTTCAAAATAATTTAGTATATAATTTGAAAAAGGAAATAATTTAATAACAATTCTAAAAATTTTTAATTTATAAAAATGTTTACTATGAAATTTATAAAAAAATGTAATTTTGTACAATAAAAAATGTCAAGTAATAATTGTTATTTATCAAATATTAAAAAGGAATAGTAAAAATATTAGCGTGAGAGTAAAAATTTTTAATAATTTTTGATTGATTATTTTTTATTTTTCAAAAGCTATTTATTACACACAGTTCGATTTATTTATTTATTGTCAATTTTTTAATTTTCAGATGTGTAATTTATATTGCTAATAACTATTTTCCTTGTAAAATTCCAAATAGGCTATATTTTTCTTCTTCAATTTTTATTCATTTATCAAAATATTATATAATTTCTATCAATTTATTTATCTATTTATAAATCTATCCTAATATCAACAATATTTCAAACCGCTTTTCATTGCTAAAAATAATTAGATACACCCAATAGTTAGTTTTGAGAAAAGATTAAATTTCATGAGACTTAGTAACTTGTAGAGTCAACTAATAAGGTTACTTATTAAGTACTCATTCAAATACTTCTGTATCTATAAAATATTTTCATTCAATATTGGTATTATTATATTTAACTTATCTTTCGAACCTATTAAAGATCTTTTTATCCTATTTATTAAATTTGTTAATATACATATTGATGTATATTAGTTATTAAAAAATACATCATAAATTATTATGTAATAGTTAATTTTTATTATAAAAATAGTGATCATCAAGCTCTGAGTGTTTATAAAAATATTTTCATAGTTGTTTAGATTTGTATGGAATGTGCAAAGATGCGTAGTGGTTTTGGTTTTGAGGTATAAATTATTAGAAAAGAAAAAAATTAATATTTATTTAAATAAATTTCTAATGTAAACGCATAATTTCATAGATAAAATAACGCTTTCTTATTAAAAAGTAAAATTGTATTCACATTTTTAAAAATGTAATTGAATAGAAATATATAAAATATGTCATCTAGCATTAAAAAAAAGTTACAATTTCTTTATTCTAATAATAATTTTTATTAATATTAGAATCATAAAAATATTGTCTTTACAGTACTAAGTTAGTAATATTTTAATTTCATCAAAGAATAAAATAAAGCCCACAAATTCAAAAAGAATTACAGAATAAATTTTTCCTCTTTTAAAGGAGGATTATTAAGATTAATAATTAGGTGAAAATTGAAACAGGTAAAAATCAAAAAGAAAGACAGACTTCAGTTTATTGATTAAAAAAAAATAGACATACAACGCATATTAATTATAATCTTTTATTCTGAAGAGATTTCTACAAATTAAAAATAAATTTTTTCTTCTACAGCTTACTATAATTAATAAAAAAAAGCGTAATATAAATTTCTAAAAAAGTAGCAATGAGTTGTTTAAAAAGAGTAGATATTTTTGGATCACCATTTCAATTTGAAATGGGAGTAGGAAACAATAAAAGATAAACGAAGTTTGGGGGGTGCATCTCACTTATTGTTATCCTCGCAGCTTTAACTTATTTTGTTTACCTAAATTACAAATTTGGAGCTGGAGAAATTTAACCAAAAATTACATCATAACTTAAGAAAATAACATCTAATTTCTTCTTACCTATTTAGCCAAATTATATATATTTTGACATTTACAACGACGAGACTTCACAGAATTTATAGCAGTGGTAGAAAGCTGAAGGTTAGGAACTGATAACTTTTCATGCTTACATTTTGTAAAGCGATGATAAAGGAAATACTATACCATAAATTAAAATACCTGTAGATTATTGTTCAAATTTAACTAATGATGAAGAAATAGACCTAACATCTTAATGCTTAGATTTTTCCTCTTTAGACAAAAATATTGCTTAATTTAAAACTTTTTCAAAAAATGGATAAGATACTAGAATTTATATTTCTGTAAATGCAGTATGTAGCTCATCATAGGTAAGTGATTGCCTCTATTCATAGATATTTGAAGATAAAGTCTTTAGTTAGGCAAACTCGTTTTCTTTATCTATAAATACAAAGTAATTTAACACAGATACTCAAAGCCTTGTACCAAAATAGCAGAATATTTTCTTCAATTTAGATCCTAGTTTGTTAACAAATTCTTAAGTTAGTATTTAAATTTCTAAAACTAGTATACAATAAGGTTTCCTCATATCTAAAACAACCGATTATACCCATTTATCAGATGCTTCAAGCTAAGAATCATTTAGGTCAAGAGGAGCTACATCTAGTACTTAAAATACTCCCCTAATAGCAGAATTTTACATCAATATGAGTTCTAATTAGCTAATTTAAACTATCCAATATGCACAATACCCAGAAATATTAGCTTAGTTTGTAAGTATCTTAAATGTTCTTTTGCTTTTGGGAATAATTGGCGGTATAGTCTCCAAAACAGATATTCAATAATATTTTATTGACTTAAAACTAAAAGAATATTACAAATAAACTGCATACAAATTTCTAAAGCAAAATTCATAGAATGAAGAAATTTTATTGCATAGCAAACTGAACAAAGAAGATATTATTAAAGCAAATAAATACATAGAAGAAAAGGACTTGAACGAAGAATTATCAAAAAAATTCAAAGTTTCAATATTTCATAGGATTTTTAGGACAATAATAGGTGAAGAAAAAGAAGATTATAATAACAAAAAAAGAAGTGATAAAGATTTATATGAAGCCTTATTTTTCTAAGCTTCTTAATCTTAAGATGTCTTCGAAATTTAATCAGAGCTCTTGAGAATAAGAAAAATTCTAGCAATGTTAATTACCCCATAGTAATATGCAGCTATTAAATGCTGTGGAGCATCAGTAAGTGATTAAATACCCTTCTTACTTGGAAAAAATTAAAATAGTAAAAACAAAATTGCAAATGCTACAGAAAAATCTTCAAAAAATGACGTTCCCGATATTGAATCATAATCTTCATAGCTATTTAATTTATAGTTTAATTAGATAGAACTCATGGATAAAATAGATTATGACGAAGAATACTTTTAATCCTAGTTAGAAAAATTCATAAAAGATTCAGAGAGAGGTTTTGACAACTATGATGAATAAGACAGGAAAGTAAATCAGCGCTTGCTTGATTGCTTAAATAAAACATACAACTGATAAAATTTGTTTTAAATATTATAAATACTGTAATTGTTAAAGTTGCAAGCAAATTTTTTTTATTTTTGTTACTCTTCGAAATATTATTTTAAATTAAAAATTTTCTAAATGTATTATCAATTATTATAATTGATTTTTATTAAAATTCTTAAATATAAATAATTATTTATAATATTTGTTAGATGAAAGATATTAATTAACTAATATTATTTGAAATTTTATTAAAATGAACTCATAAAATTTATGTTTTTAAATAATGAAGAAATTATTTTTTTATTGTTTTTACTTACTGAAAAGTTAATATCAATCAATGAAAATGAATTTCTAAATTAATGATAATAAAATATTTTAATGAAACATATCATTGATTAATAAATTAAAAAAACATAATATTATAGTAAAATAGTAGTAGATCATGCAAGAATTTACTATTTTTATAATAAATAAAAAAAAAATATAGTTAACTTATTTTATTATCAAGTAAGTGTATTTAAAAAGATTTCATAACAAAGCTTTTTAAATAGTTTAAATTTAGAGAAAGAAACATTTTATCGATATATTATTTTCTCATTTCGAAACTTTTAATGTACACACCAAGCTCTTCTGCCTTAAAATTAAAACCGTATACATAAATTTCAACTGTTCAAAGCAATGATTATTTAAAGACATGTAAAATACTTCTCAAATTCTTATTGAATTATTGGTTGATTTGATGTTCTAAAACTATTGAGAATTTTATATTAAACAATAAAAAGAAAATGAAAGATCTAAACATAATCTGTATTTTAACATACAAGAAAATAAATAAGATGACTATACTGATGAATCACAATTTTAGTCTAACGTAGAGGTATTATTTAAATATCATAAAAACAAAGAAAACTTGGCAAGACTTCGCTTACAAACGTCTAATGATGTAAGAATGAAAAAAGCTAATAAATCTAGAGAAAAGATAAATAATAACAAGGATGAACAAGCTGAACTAGAAGAAACAAAATATTTAAAATATAGCAAAAAGGTAAATACAAATAAATTCAGTTGATGTTTTTTGTAGAAATAAAAGAGACTATTAATAACAACAAAAATAGTTTTTAGTATCTATTTCTTTTCTACTGATGTTAAAAACAATAACTACCTAATTTAATTATAGCAATATCAATTTTTTATTAAAGTAAAAAAAGAGTAGTATTTAAGTTGATTTGATTTCCAATCAAAACTGATTCTTTCTTTAAATATTTTCATTTAAAAATTAAGGAATTTAGGATTAAATCAAGAAATAATTAGATTAAGCCGTTATTAATTAAAGATTAATAAAACAAAATGAACTCTCTGCTTTTATTAAGATAACCTTCTACAAAAGCATAGTTTACAGTAAAATAATAAAAAACTTTTTATTTTTATATACACTGTACTACAAATATTAAATTAATTTACTGGAAATAAATAAATAAGTACGTAGTAGAACCTGGGAATAATTCTGAGCTCATAAAAAAAATATTAATGAAACGTTCCTGGATAACAGAAATGAAGTAGAATTCTACTAGTTGGAATTTTAAATGGAAACCTACAAGCAGTGGTCTGCATTACGATGAATTAACGAAAATAGGAACTAAGAAGCAAAGTACTAATCATATATAATTTCATTCTGAAATTTCCTCAAAAGCTAAATTATTTACAAATTTAACTTACTATGCAAAGGTATGCAATCAACTAATATACTTAATTAAGATATAAATTAAAATCCCAAAAAAATAAATTCTATTTTTTTCCTTTTGATGTAATCAATCCCGAGAATGTCTTTGAGTTTTTTTTAGGCTTATTTATATTTAATTAATTTAAAAATGAATAATCTATTTTTTCAAGAAAATTTTATTTCATTTGCATTCATATTTAGATTATTTTATAAATATTTGTAGACAGTTGATGAATAAGCATAATTTATAATTCCTTCTTCCTTTTTGCTAAACTTAGACTCAGAAAGTCTTACAGATGAATTAGATGAATTTTTTGATCTTTTTTTGACTGTATAAAACTCTACAGCATTAGAAAATATATGGCTCCTTAAACCTACTGATACAAATAGAGGAAGAGGTATAAAACTATTTAATAAGCTAGAATAATTCATGACTTATATGCAAGGCTATGGAAAAAATGGCTTAATTAGAGAAAAATTAATAAAATTGGGAGTAATAAACGAAAATGACATCATTCAAAATTATAAATAAAGCCAAGTATATGAACAATACAATACTAAAAACTTGTAAAATAAAAGTAAAAAAATTGCTGGAGGGAAATAGTTAATAATTTAAAAATATCTAGAAAATCCTTTATTAATTACTAATAGAAAATTTGATATGCGTATATGGGTTTTAATTGATTAAGATCTATAATATTATGTATTTAAGTAAAATTAGTTTAGCTTACTTTTTTATAAGTTTTAATTTACATTAAAAATTAGAGAAGGCTACATAAGATTATCATCAGAGATTTACAATCTAGACTCACAAAACTTAAACAATATATTTATACACTTGACCAATAATGCAGTTTAAAAAACATCTTAAAATTATGGAAAATATGAAAATGGCAATATAATTTCCTATAAATAAATGAAAGTAATTTTTTATTATTATTTGAAATCCGTTTATTTGTTAAGTTATGTATTAACTTATTTAGGATATTCTCAGTGAATAAAAACCAAACATAAGCTTTGATTAAATTCTCAACTAAATTAAATAGTGTATTATGTACTCCATGACAGCAGCTGAAAAAAAGCTAACAAAAAGAGTAAATAATAACACGTTTGAAATATTTGGCTATGACTTTATGGTTGATTAGTAAGGTGAAGTATCTTTGATAGAAATTAATTCAAATCCATGTCTTGAAGAATCTAATTAACTATTATCCACTTTAATACCCAGAATGCTGAGTAAATTAACAAACTATCATTAATCAAATTAAAATTTTTATTCATTTACTTAAATAATTAAGATGATGCATTTAGACTTACAATAGATAAGATATTTAGTGCTAGTACTTCATATAGTGAATCTATTTCCAATAAAAGTAAATCCTTATTTTACATTAGTAGTATTGACTATCCTGTTGAAGGCTATAATAGCTATGAAAATTTATGGTAATATTAATTATTTAAGATATTAAAGATTTATAAATATTTATTAAATAAGGGAGCTCATCGGATAATTAATATGATTTATTTTTAATTAATTAATAAACTAATTTTATTGACTATTTATTTTCTCATTAAATATATTTTATACATACTTTTCAAGCACTCTTTTACTTGTTAATCATCTAATAAACTTTTAGTAAGTTAAACTTAAAAAAAGAATTCTAACATATAAATTATTTGTAATATGTAAAATTTGCTTTAAGTTAATATATATTGTATATAATCAGTAATTAACATATGATTAAAATTAAAACATAATCTCAAAAATTGTAAATTTACAAGATCAAAAATTTAAAAAATAAAATATTTTTGAACAGAAAGTTTAAATAAGATATTACAATAACTAAGAATTTAATTATGATAAAATATTTGAAATATAATTTAAAATAATTTATTTATTGTATATTTTTAATCTTTTAAGAAATCTAATATAAAGTGTCTCTTTTCATTGCTAAAATAAAAATTATTTGTCTTAGGATACAATCAATAGAAATTTAATATCTAAACAAATTTTTTATATACTTAAAGAATTACTAAAGTTTTTAATATTTACTGGAAGTTAAAGCTAAAAATTAATTTGAAATGAATAATATTACACATATGACAGATTTTACTAGCGATGCTATTTTAGTTGATGATACTTTCATAGCATCAAATATAATAAAAGAACCTAAATATGTTAGAACTTGGAGAGTAATTTTGAATAATGAAACATTATCAATCGAGATAGATATCAATTTTGATCTCTTCCCTATGGAACAAGACAAAAAATATTAGGTTATTCTCACTCAATCATTTTTACCAGAGTATAAAAAGAGCTTTTCTTATGCCATGTATGGAAAGATATTTAAAATTGATTTAGAATAAGATTAATATTAAAGCATATATATTTCTTATGGAGGTCTTGTTATGAAAATGAGAGGTAAATTAAATGATATGAGCTAAAGCATAAAAAATGAAACTCGTTGCTATATTTTACTAAGATAAATTTGAATAAAAAACTTTCTTAATTGATTTGGAAGTGCTTTTAAAATTATATATAAACTTTTTTTATGTGTACTATGTAAATATTCTATCACAACTGATTAAAAAATTATAAATTAAATTGATTTTAGTCTTTATCTAAAATTATCATTTTGCTTTTATTTTATAATAAGCTTAAAGCTCTTAAAAATTGATAATTAATTATTTTTATTACTTATTTATTGTTCTAATTATATATTGATGTTAAATATTAAAAATTTGTTTTCTAAATACTATATATTAGCTTTTAATGCTTCTAGAATAAACTCTTTTTTTATTAAAAATCTACACATAAAAATCAAAAAAAAATATCGTGTTTTCTTTATTTTGCAGTTATTATTATTATTTTACTATCGTTCCCGCTCAGATTTTTTAGCTAGCTTGCTAATTTTAAGTTTTTAAATTTGAAATTACAAATAATCAAATAATTTTTAATAAAAAAACATAAACCAAAAAACAAAAAATTCACACTTATCTTGAAAAGACTCAAGCTTGTTCGTAAATGTCATTCCTTCAAGTAGACGAAAACCAGTAATTTCTTAAGATAATTATCCTTTAATAAAAAAAAAAGCATTTATATTTTAATATTCTATTTACTAAACTATTTAAGAATTCCGAGCTTTATGAATGAAAGCAAAAAACGTCAGTCTTGTCCTGCTCAAATTTCTGAACTGTCTCATAGATCCTTTGGAAAATCCTCATAAATTTTAGGGGACACTACAAATATGAGAAGAAGTTTTGTAGAAAGTACTTCAAAAAGTTCATTTTTAAGTGAGAAGAAACTTTCAGCAAGTTCACACTTATCTGAGCGTGAATAAGCCAAATCAGAAATCAGATTTTCCAACAAAAATGATAAACTAGAAGAATCTTAACTTAAAAAGAGTAGTTTGAGCAAATAAGATTATTCTATCATCGAAGAAGATTCTTTGTCTTAGAGAAGTGGTATTCTAAGTAAAGAAAGCTCAGTTAGCAAAAGATTAAGTACAAGTAGCATTAAGGAAGAACTAAATGCAAGTAGTTAAAAAAGCGAATAAGCATCTAATGAATAGATAAGTAAAACAAGCTTTTTACCTCAAAACAAACAATCAAGCAGTCCTCTCAAGAAAATAATACTTTTTGTCTTTATTTGTTTTGTTTGCTTTTTAGCAGTAGCTTCTGCAAAAATTTTTATTTTCAAAGTTTAAGGATAGACAAACTCACTTAATAATAGTGAAGAGATCTTCGTTAAGAATAAATATTTTGGTGAATTGACAAGTGAAAAATAACCAACTGAGCTACAGAATTAAATGTAAATTTAACAAAATGGTAAAGATGAAATATAAGAAGTAGTTGGAGAGGAAGCTTAAGAGCAAACATAGATAGATTTAGAATTAAAATAATAAAACGTATATAATACTAAATACTCAGACCAAAATATTTCATAATTGAGTATGTCAAAGTAAGAAATGCTCATACAAGAGGAATCATAGCTATTCTTTAATAACTTGGTCAAGGTAGTACAAACTGAACGCAGAATTCCTTACTAATAATTTGAAGAATACTTATTAGATAGATGCACTCCTGCTATTTTTGACAAAGTAAAAGAAAGAGTAAATAAAAATAATAAATAATTTTTTTTTACAATTTATTAAATTATTTTTTTATAAAAGATCCAAATTCTTGTTGATGAAAGTGTTAGCATAAAAGAAGAGCTAGACATCTCAAATGGCTCACGCTTCTATGTTAGTCTTGAAAAGAATTGAAATAAATGGCAATCTAAGTTTGATCATCTGATATATAAATACTTCACTAATTAATTAATATACATACACATACACTATAGCTTAAAGCTACTTATCTACTTTACTTACAATATTGTTTTATATTTGTTTATAAAATATTCTATATAGCTTTTTTAGAGAGTTTTTCATTAAAGTAAAATTTTTTTTGAGTCTAAAAACTAATTTTTTTTAATCAGTTTTTTATGATTAAATATATATGATATTATATGTAAACAAATATAAAATCAAAAAAATAGTAAACTTTTTTTTTCTTTATCTTTAGTTGTGTTAATTTAAATGCATTTTTGGCATAGATCGTAATCACATTATTTACACCTAAAAGAATACGATTCTGTATTAGAAAAAACTTTTAAACAGTTATTGCATTAAAGCTAATCATAGTCGCTAGGATTGACTGGATTTAATCCATGTCCATTTTTGCATTTAGTTTTTTAAATTATGCTTTCGCAAGAGGCACATATATCAAAGTTACATACTTCGCATCTTTAAGTATGATTTCCACGATCCAAAGCCCTTTTTAGGCATATATCACAAGTGACTGATACTAATCTCTGTCCCGTAAGTTACTATAGTAAATGCCCTGTAGGACATTTGGTAATTTATTTTTTATTTTAATTTAGTAATTCCTCATGGCTATTCATGCTATGGAAAAGCTCAGAAAATTTTTTCTCAGTTGCTCTTATAAAGTTTAAGAAAGAATCTTAAGAAACATATCCTTTTAATATCTCAGCTACTTATTCTTTAGTCACCATATTATTTATTTATTCTTGTTGCTAAACTATTCTTTCTCTCAAAGCTCTAATACAATTATGATCGCTTTTGTTATCAATTATTTCATAATACTCATCACATTCTAAGCATTTTTTAAATCTCTTTGATTTCTTTTAATTAATAACATCTGGGTTATCTGTTTAATCTTGAATATTTTTCTGTAAATCCTCTTTTTCATTTACAATATCCTATTTATTTTTATTGTCCATTTTAAATTTTTTGCTGTTTGTCTTATTAATTTGCTCAATCAATTAGAAAGTTAATTTATCAATTAAATTATTCAACTTTGTGAGTTAGATTGGATTTGATTATTTTTTTTTGTCACCTACAACAAATTTTAAGAACAGTATTGGTAAAATCTAATAAAAAATATTTAATTATATATTATTAATAATATAATAAAGTCATAGCTTTATAATTAAACAAATATTTCTCTATAATAAATAAACAATTGTTTATTCACAAAAACACTATTATCACCTTTTGTAAGTTTAATATTTAAAAATATTTTAATTTTTTTAATTACCAAAAATATTCATTAAATATATTTGAATTATAATTGTTAGTACCAACAGGTAAAATATATTTGCTTTAATAATTAAACAATAAAAATATCATCATAATTAAGTAAATAAAGGTTTTTTTATTTCAAATTTCTTATAATTTAAGATTTAAAATTTTTTATCAAATAAAATAAAATAAATAGGTTTTATTGTACTTTTTTAGAATGAATGTTGATAAATTTAAAAGTCAAAACCTTATTTTAAATTAATCTAATTTGCTTTTTTAATTTTGATAATTACAAAAAAATATTATTTGGTTAAGAATAGTGTTTCGTTTGCAATAAATTATTTGATAAGTGATTATTTTTACTTAAGATTTTTTTTAAAAACTACTCTTAAATTAATCAACTTACTAATTTTTAATTGATAAATTAAAAAAAATAACTTTAACAATTTTTACTTAAGATCATGAATAACCAGTTTGATAAAAATAAATACAAATTCTATTAATATTTTATGTAGTATAAATATAATTAAATTTATTTATTTATTCAAGATTTTCTTTATGAAAATTCTTATCAAGTAATCTCAATATAATTTAAAATTTTGAGATGTAATTTAGGAATAAAATGTAATATATTTCATATCTATTAATGCTTGTAATGAGGCTTTCTAATAAAATCTTCGGAATTTAATTTCTCTGAATGTCCTAAATTGATAATTTTATATAAAATTTATAAACAATTTTGTTAAGTTACAAACTCATTCTATTAAAATACTTTTTTATGTAAAATTCTAAAAATATTACCTGGGAAATTATAAACTGGACATAGTGGATTGATATGTCTTTTGGTACTAAATTTGTATTTATTTTATTCAGTAGAAGTTCCTTCAATATCGCTAATATTTAATGGGTTTTTTAACTATCTTCTTTACTGTTTTTAATTAAATTATGATAACTTAGCTTAAGATGTAATTTAAAAATAATTTTACATCCATAAAATATCTTTTTTCATTTCCTGAATTAACCCAAGCTAATTCAATATCCCTATTAAAATTGCTTTGCCTTTACTTAAAACATATTTTAGGCTTTTTTGTAATTGATTCAGTCCCCTCTATGTATCCATAGTTTTTTCTAAATTATTATTTTAGGTCAAATTATAAATATTTTATATTATTCAAATTTTACTCATATGGGATATCATATCTTGGTTCTAAAGGATTTGTAGATCTATTTCTCTTGTGTATACCATCTTTGTTGATATCTTATACATCGTATTAATAGTTAGGTTTTGAAAGTATTCTTCTTTGTCTTGTTTTGCTTCCTTCAATTTCTGTGTATGGATCTTTATTCCTTTAATAATTCCAGTTTCTAGGCTTAGCAGAAGTGCCCTCTATATCTTTGACATTCAAGCTATCTCTAATGAATGTTGTATTTATAGATTGTTAAGATTAATTTAGATTATTAAGTGAGGGTAATTTATATTCGGGCATCAAAGGGTTTGTCTTTCTCTAACAAGAGCTTGCAAACCTATTTTTGCAAGGAGAAGCTCCGACTATATCATCTGTCCTCATAAAATAATAGCCTCTTTATGTTTTTGGGTCTACATCTATACATTTATAATTTTAGTGATAAATTATAACTAGAAAATGTTTAAGTGATATTTTACTTGGCTTTTTAAGCTAAACACTATATGTCTACTCAATACCTATAATATTTCAATTTTTACTGAATTCTACAACTTCAAAAATTCAATTACCTTATGAGCTTTACAAGAAAGAATTGTTAGTTTCTTAACCTAAAATTACACTCATTAATATTTATTTATTTATAAGTTTTTTAATGGGTTTTATAATTATTTAATATTAAATACCTTCAATAGATTAATTTATTGTTGAATAAAAACCATTCAATTTGTAATTTATTACTAATATTAAATTTATTAAAATAATTTGATCTTTCTTTATCCAATAAATATTATTTTCAATTAAAATAAATGTTAATCTTTAACAATTACATTTATATTTTATTATTATAAAATAAATATTTTTTATAAAGTATAAATTAAATAATTTTAAACGGTCTAAATAATTGAAAGATATAATATTTTATCTCTTTAAATAAAAATAATTAAAAGAGACAAAATGATAGATAATATATTTTTTTTGCTTTCTACCTCAATTATATTTGTTTATACATAATTTTTATAGATTTTGATAAAGAATCAATAAGTCTAGACACATATTAAAAAAGATTTGATTTAAATTATCACCTTAGTTTGTATTCTTAATAACTTGAAGTATTGATTTTAATATTAATTAATTGTATATTATAGGATTTATTTATTTATTATTTTGAAAGATGAACAATAACGAAAGACCTCTTTATATGACTGATTAGCAGCATGTATCTATTAAAAATAACTTATACCATGCTATTAAAAGAAATGATTTAGAAAAAGTTAGGAAAATGATAAGGTTATTTTAGATTGAACCAGGAGAGGAGATATCTACATTCGGCAATTAATGGACTCCTATTCATTATGCTATTTTCTTTAAATCATCTAAAATATTAGAGTTTTTGATTTAGTTAACTTATTTAAAAAATAAAAATAACATAGAAAAATATATTTAAATAATGAATATGCCAACAAAATCTGGACATAGTCCTCTTATGGTTGGAGCAGTTTATGATACTGTTGATTGCCTGAAAATTTTATTTCAATATGGTGGTTTATAACTGTTTAAAAAGGATTGCTCAGCTATGGATTGCATAAAACTAGCAATAAAGTATGATTCTAAAGATGCAAATGACTTTATACAAGATAAAATTGCTTAAAATAATTTTTAAGAATTTTTAGAGGTAAATCTAGATGCTTTCAAGTAGGTTCCTGATCTAAAAACACTTTTGCATTAACGTTACGAAGTTTAAATGCCTGAAGAATTAGTTCTATAAAATAGAGATATTTTACTTTATGGTGAACCAATTAGTTGCATTATATGTCTTTAAAATACTGGGTTTCTTAAATATTCAAATTGCTGTGGATAACCCCTTCATCAGCATTGTCATGCAGAAAAAATAATACAGTGTCCTCTTTGTAAATCAAATAATTTCTACTTAATATCAGAAGTTTTACATCCAAACAGAGCTTTCACATTCAACCCAAACTCAGATTACATCAAAGTTTAGTAAGACAACACCTAAAATAAGCAAGAAAATAATTTGTAATAAACTTAATTAAATAGTCAATAGAATGGATTAATATAGCATTTAACTAATCCATAGTAAGATGAAAATAGTGAAAATTAATAATTATAGTTAAAAGAGAATATTAATTGTAAATTAAATACTGTTAATAAAGATGAATCATCCAATAATATTAATAAAGATGAATCATCAAATAGTATTAATAAAGATGAATCATCCAATAATCTTGATAAAGATGAATCAGGTTAAGCATGTAATATTATTAACAAAGAAAATCAAATCAACAATAAAAATTAATGAAAATTGAATAATAAGATTTGTAAATAATATATTTATTAAATAATATATAAACAAATATTATAAAATTAATAAATTAATAAATGTTTTATTTTAATTTTACTTATTAACTTTCTCCAGCTATCATTATAACTTTTAAAGTGTATTCATTTTTATGGTATGCTATTTATTTGATGTAAATCAATAAGTACTAAAAAAAGACCAAATAAGATAAAATACAGAATTTCTTAAAGATATATTTTCTACTTAAAAAGAAATGATGTTATTTAATCATATCATAATAAATCAATATAAAATATTTTATTTATAAATTATTTTGAATATGGTATAAATTTGATGTAGTATAGGAAAGAGGGTAGTATTTTCAATAGTTACTAAGGATATTTTTATTTATCCTTTTCTCATTTATTTAAAATTGTATAATTTAAAAAATAATTGTGAAAACCTGTAAGTTCTGGTTAATTATCACCAAATTTTGTTACAACCCTAAATTTCAAAAATGATTTCAAATTTTCATTTTTTATAAAAGGGATAGTATTCAAGAGGGGTTATTATCCAAAGGAATAGAATAATTATTTTAAAAGTAAACTATTTTAATTATAAAGATATTTTATTATTAAATTTAATAATTAATTGACTTCTAAAATTTTGAATATTTTTTAAGCTAAAATATAAATATGATAAAAAGAATTAAATTTGAATAAGAAAAAGTAAACAAAAACTAAGAAGATGAAAACAACTAACTACCATTGAAATTTTTAATAAGAATTAAATTAATTATCAAATTATTTCTAACAAGTAAATTATAGTTGTTAAAAAATAAAATTTCTTAATAATTCTAATCATTAAATCATTAGATATAAAATAAGAAATTAATAAACTATCAAAGATATATTTGTAGTATATATTTCTAATGAGTTTTAAAAATTATTACAAAGAGATTATCATCAACTTCTAGACAGAAAGAAATGATGATTAAACAAATTTAGAGAGTCATCCCTAAGATAATTAGTAATAATAATAGAAAATCAATATTTAGAGCCAAAATATATAGATATCAAACAATAGTCTACCTACCAAAAGCTCTCCCCTTTCTCGATAAAAAATTGATGATTAATAGAATTCGCCTTTTTCATTTAGCTAAAAGCAGCATAATAAGACTTATAGTTTAGCTAAAAATATGTCATAATCATCTCTGAGCTCACAAAAAAATTAATCAGTTAATTTTACTGAAGTAGTTGATGGATTAGGCAAATAAAATATTGGGTCTTAAAGTCAGAAAAACCTAAATATTTTATAAAATAATAGTAACGATTTTGTGCAAAATAATAAAAGTATTTAGAAAAATGATAAAGCATAATAAGGATAATAAAATATATATCAATTTTAGTTTTAGTAAAAGCTAGAGAGGGTAAGGGAAGACTTTGACTTGAATAATTAGGAATATAAAAAGGAATTAGTTGAAGTAAATAAAAAAAAGCCTTCTCCAATAAAACTAAGTCCTACTTCAAAACCTCATATAAATGCATAATAATACAAATAAGTCAGCGATTTTAACTAAAATACTTAAAATGGAAACAATAAGCATCAAAAAAATAATAGCTACTTCCAATAATTCGAAACATTTTCTGCAAAAAATGAATCCTAAGAATTGAGTAACAAAAGCTCAAATTTATTAGAGAATTCTTAAGATAATGTTAGAGAATAAAGGCTTATTAACTTACAAAAAAAATATATTGAAAATTATGATAATGAGAATAATTAGATTAACAGTGATAAGTTTACAGTTGATTCCAGTATATCAAGCAATCTCAGGTTAAGTGATTAAAATATTTAAGGAAAATACACATTCCAAAAAAATGTTTAAAATTAATTAGAGAGTCCTCAAAAATTCTAAGATTCAAGCATAGATACTGCTCGTAATACAATAAAAACAAAAAGCATAACAAATAACTTATAATTTAAAGATCCAATTAATAATGTTCATGAAAAGTCTACATGCAGGAATAATTATAAAAATAATAAAGAAGATTTTATTTAGTTTAACACTGATTTTAGTCATCACTTAGATTAAAATAGGAAAACATCTTCTGTGAATAAAAAATAAATTGAATAAAATTCAGATCAGTAAAGCAATTAAGGATAAATATGTTCAGATGACCAATCTTACATTAAAATTCAATATGATAATTAAAATTTCTAAGATAAATATGCAGAAAAAGAAAATAAAAATTAACTTTTCAAGTCTAAGTCTCTTTCAAAAAAAGAAAATTAAATTGAAGAGTAATTAGATCAAAAAAATAGGCAATAAGAAGCTCTCAAAGCTTTTGAAAGTTAAAGATAAAGCGATCTATAAATATTTATAAATGAAAATCTACTATTACAATAAGAACTTAATTTTTCCAGGTAAAATCTAAAGGAAACTATTGAACATTATGAGAGACAAACAGACTATTATAAAGATGAAATTGAAAGACTAAAACAGCACTTAAAAATTCAAGAGCTAAACTAACAAGATTTAAACATTTAAAACGAATTAAGAAATCAAGAATTGCTTCTTCATTAACAGCTAGAGGTTGAGGCTCATAAACAAGGAAAAAATGAATAGTTGTTGTAAATAATTAAAAAAATATAGTAAATTGATGTACGTACAGAATCAGTAAATTATTTTACATAACATTATTATAATTGTATTTGTTATAATTTTTAATTAAATATAGATATTTTCCCATAAGCTTGAGCAAGAGAGAAGAGAAAAAGAAGAGATTATTGAGAAAAATATGATACTTTAACAGTAAATTTAAGATCTTCAAAATAGCTTAGATTATTGCAGAGATTACTTTAGAACATCTTAAGATGCATAAATGAAAGAAAAACTCGAGTTAAATTAGTCAATTAGAATTGAATTGGAAGCTAAAAATTAATAAATTATTGAAGAAAGGAGATAACATAAGCAGCAGCTAAATTTAATTAATGAAGAAATCAAAAGATAAACAGAAGAACATTAAAAATACATAGAATAAACTGAATAGTAAATAGCTAACATAGAAAATTTTTACAAAAAATAACTTGATGATTTCAAAAGAACATATGAAATATCTATATAGAAAACAAAGTGTATTACAGATGAGTTTGATAGACTAGTGCAGGAATCTAATAAGTAAATTTTAATTTTTAATTTTAATCTTATTTTATTTTTTTTATATTTATTTTAGAAACAAAGAATTACTTTAGAATTGCTAGAGGTAACTAAAGAGCTGTGAGATTAGAAATTCCTAACTTGCTGAAAAAAATATTTAGTTTAACAATAAAATAGTAGAAATTAATAATATTCTAATGGAAAAAGAACAGGAAAAAGATGCAATGCTTAAAGAAATTAATCAACAAGCATTCAGTTTAGATGAGAAAGAAAAATTAATTGACAAACTTTAATAGGAGGAAGAAGATTATAAAAAACTTTAATTTTCATTTAAAGTAGAAGCAAAAAGACTTCAAGAACAATAAGAGTAATTAGATAATCTTATATCTACTTGCTCAAATCAGCTTGAAGAAATTGAATAATTAAAAATAAATTTGGATTAGAAATCATAAGAAAATAAAGTTATCAAAGAAGAATTTGAAGCTTTTTTAGAAAAAAATTCTAAAGTGAATGATTTGAGTATTGAACATTAAAAGTAAAAGTAGAATTTAGAGCAGTAAATTATTTAACTGAGACTAACAAACGAAGGACTTTCTGCAAAGAACTAACTTTTAGAGCAATAAACTTAAAAGTTAACTTTAACCTCACAAAATCTATAATTGTAATTAGAATAAAAAGAGGAACTATTAAATAAATTAACTAGGAAAGAAGAAAAAAATAATAGAAAGTATTAAGAAAATATTATGGTATTAAAATCAGACATTGAATAATTATAAATATCAGATAAATAAAAATCAGAAGAAAATGCTAAATTGAAGCTCAAAGTAAAAAAAATTGAAAACGAAAGTTTTCTTTAGCTAGAAGAGTTTAAAAATCAGCTTGAATCTTATTACAACAATTTAATTATAGTAAGATTATTTTATTCTATTATTTTTTATTTCACTTAATTAAATTTACTAGTACTTGTGTCTTAATTATCCTACTCTAAAATGGCCTTTTCTTATTATTATTTGCTTTTTTTAAATTAAAAATTTCATTAACTAAGGGGTTGCTACCTAGTACTCTATTCATTTTCATTCAAAATAACATATGAATAATAAATCAGTATTAAGTACTGATTCCGTCCAAATGGAAAATACTAGGTAGCTACTCCCAATCTCCCCCATAAAAGAGTAAAGAGATACAAAAAAATTTGCTTTTTACTATGATCTAAAAAAATAAGTATTTGTATTTGTAGATAAACACTTGAGTAACTAAATATATTTTTTATTTCATCAAAAAAGTAGTAGGTTGCTTTTATGCTATTTCTTATTTTTTTTCTTCATTTTTTCTATAAATTTTATTTTTTTGTAGTCAAATTAAAAAATATGTTTTATACTAAAATGTATATTTATAGGCACAAATAATTCAATATAAAATAATTGTTTTTTTAATTAATATTATTTCATTTTTATTATTTATAGAAATATTAAGGAGATAATAATAGTGAAACATAAAAGGAATAATTATAAAATGAAATTCTTTCTCTTAAGAAAAAAATATGCAACCTAGAAAGTGATTATTCGTTATCAATCTTAGAAAATTAAAGACTCTAAAGAGATCTGTAAGAAAAAAATGACGAAATAGAAATCCTATTTAATCGTCTGAAGGAAATAGAAATACTAAAGTCTCAATTAAGTTTACAGTTACAAGAAGTAGAAATGTAGCGCAAAAATGACATCGTAAGCTTTTCATCTTATTTTGAATATTTAAACAAATTACTTTTATAATAAAGGAATCCTCTCAGAAAATTTATGAATGATTAGAAAAATTGCATTTAAATTATTAATTAATTTTTTCAAGTTAAAATTTGATAATATATCTATAAGGAACATACTACAACATATACAATAATTAAAAAATTTAAAATGAGGAACTATTAAAAATAATGAATAAATAATTATTTTATTTTAATATTACCTTATCATACACATATATATAATCTGTATCACATAAAAATTTATAAATAATATCTAAAAAATATTTATTATCAAATAATATTTATTCTGGAAAACATTTAGATTTAAGATATAAGTAAGATTCTAGTAATATTACTTTACTTTCTTTATGAAATAGAACATTTAATGAAGTATAAAAAAATAAAAAATAAAATTAAAAGCATACTAAATAAAGTAAAAAAAAGAGTTTATAGAAATAATTTACTTAATTTTAAAACTTTAAAGATATTCAAATGAATGATAAACCTTTGATGTTATAATTAGATAAAAGTAATAGATTTAAATTATAACAACAAATTATGATACTTTGTTTCTTTGTTTACTTTTATTTAAAAAATGTGTGAAAATTGATATCCAGTTTACAGACTTCTTTTTTCAAGTATAAAAATAAGGATTTGGATATTATAGTGTAATATTTAATAAAAAACAAATTAAACAAACAAAATGAGAAGGTTGAGTGATTTTTAATGGCGTTTCAAATTAATTAATTAATTAATTAAATGCTTTTTTAAGGTCTATATAAATTAATTAAATTATGAAAAAATCTTATGTATCCATCATATCATCTTTTATTAAAACTTAGCAATTGTTATTTAAAAATGAAATGATTACTTAGATTATAACAAAAAAACTAGAAAATATAAGTAATAGTTAATTTATCCACTAAATTATGTAATAATTATTCAAGCAAAAAAAGTTTACCTGAATTATTTATGAATACCCCAAATTAATTATTTCCTTCTTCAATGTTAAAAAGCGGAATTAGGGAAGGAGAACATGTCAGATAGCTAAAAACAGTAGATCAAGTAAGGAGAAAAAGTTTTTAAGATGATGATATCTTGAGTTTGACTTCTACAAACAATAAAAAAAATAATAAATAGCCGTAAAATAAGACATTTTATACATTAATTTTATAAATTTAATATATTCATGTAAAAAATATCTTAAAAAGTGGCTGCCTTTGAGCAATCATACAATTATTAAAATAAAAAATATAATTTAACAAATTAACTTTAATTTATGCTCAAATATTATTTTATATGTAAGATCTTAAACTATAGAGGATTTGAGTTAAGTTGAAATAAGTAGGAGTATGGATTTTACTAAAGCCATGGATCAGTTTTCATTTTAATAGCCTATTGATCCTAAAATTAAATCAAGAGGTATGAATTCCCTTTTAGAATATAATGGAAATCTCTAATACAGAAGTAGTATAATGAATAAAAGTCCTAATTTTTTAATTTAAGAGTCTGCTGATTAGCATGAAAATATCGCTGCAAATTATTAAAATAGTTATATACTTATAAACTAAAGCTAGAATCTATTGTGCTTAAATGAACAAAAAGACTAAGCTATCTTAAATAATGATGAAAAACTTTAAGATTAAGCTAATTCAAAAAAAAGATCACCACCAAATGCTAAGATTAATTTGTAAAGTATAGATGAAATGTCAAAGTTGAATTCTCCTTAGATATCAGGTGGAAAGGACAGTCTATTAATTGATTCTTAAAAATTAGGAGGGAAAGAAGAAGTATTAAAGTAGAAATATTCTTCTTTTAAATTTTCATTTTTTCTTAGAAGTGCTAAAATTTCGAAGTTCATATAATTGATGAAGCAAAAAACAAATAAATACTTGCTTTCTAATTTGTAAAACACTCAGTTCAAAATAATAAATGACAAAGCATCTTTTTTTATATACTACGTATAAAAGAAATTAATAAAAGAAAATGTATCTAACTAAATTCCAAAGCTTGCTCTTAAAATTTATAAATATTTTTTCCATATCAAAAGGGAGATGGCAAAGAAGTTAAATCTGGTATTTTCAGGAAATTAAAAAATTGTAAATTTTTATCTAAATTAAATATTTAATTTCAAGAATCTTTTATTAAATGGATTAGATTTTTTAAAGATTTATCTCTCAGATTAAAATGTCATAGACCCAGTAATTAATTATCTATCAATATATTTATTGATTTTTATTACTTCTTGTTTACAAATCTAAAATATGAATCATACTTGTTAATTATCAAATAGGATCATTGGTTTAAGATCATATGGGATTTAGTTGTTATTATCTAAATAATTATTTTAACTATCATAATACCTCTAAAAACAGCTTTTAGCATTAGCTATGAATCATACTTCTCTTAAAATAACTTTGTCAATGACTTAATCACAATTTATTTACCGTTTATAACTTTTTTTTTTGAAATTGCTATTAATTTCAATACTGTAATTAACTTTATCATTTTTAGATTATCTATTAATCAATCTTATAAATAGGCTATTTATAAATCTGGACAAATCATAAAAGAGAGAAAATATATCATTAAAAAATATTTCAAAAATAAATTGATGTAATTAATATAAATTAAGGAATGGAGATAATTAATTAATTTAATTTAAAAAAAAGATATGAAATCTTAATATATTTTATCTACTTTATCAGTATTAAGGAGGATTCGCTTTATTATCTTCAGTTGGTTATTCTTTTGAGGGCAAAAAAAATTTTTGAGTTACTTAAACAATTTTTTAATAGATTTGACTAAGAGTAGAATTACTATATATACACTAAAATAATTCGTATTGTTGCTACTTTATTGGTCACGTGCCATATCGTATCTTGTATTTTTATATCAGTTGGATTGACTATTAAGTAAAACGAAGATACTAATTGGATTGACAAGCATTTTAGAAATATTGGAACTCCCATAACTAATACAAGTATATATGTGACAGCTTTATATTGGAGTGTTATAACCATGATCACAATAGGATATGGTGATGTTGTGCCTATAAATACTAGTATTAAATTTTTTTAAACACTGACTGCATTTATACATAAATAATCTTTGGTAAAAATATAGATGAAAAAGTTTTTGTTATTTTTGTAGCTTTCATTGCTTGTGGTACCTATGCTTATACTTTTAATTATATTGGTAATTTGAGTTGTTTTAGATTTATTATTTTTCATATTATTTACTTAAAATAATTTTTTTAGGTGAACTCGTAAAAGAAATTTAAAGAGAACAAAAATAGAGTAAGAATAAACTATAGAAATTAAATCGCCATATGAATGATAGAGGAGTTCCAAAATATGTAATGCAATAGGTCAAGAAATACTATGAATATATTAATAAAGAAAATCAAAAAAATTCTAGTGACGGGTATGAAATGATTAGTAATTTACCCCAATCACTAAAAGATGAAGTAATGTAAGAACTTTATGTGAAAGTTATTTTGCAAAATAAATTATTTAAGTTGAATTTTAGTTAGAATTTTATTAAAGAGTTGGCTTTATTTGTGAAAGAAATTAAAATTGGACCTGAAATATTCTTATATCACTAAAATGAATAATTGGATAAATTGTATTTTGTGCTTAAAGGAAATATTTCATTAATGTGGAAAGTCAAAAAAGATGAATTTATTAATCTCTAACACATTAAAGTAGAATTTTCTTTCTGAATAATTATTTAATGAATGATTTGTAACTAATTTACTATTATTAAAGAAAGGAGATACTCTAGGCCAAATAGAGCTTTTTACAGAATAAAAAACATAGTATTTCGCCAAAACACATGACGTAGTTACATTAGCTTACATCACATTAGGAGATTTTAAATATGTTATTTCCAAATTTCCAGACGAATTTGTAAATTTACTTTTACATTTGAGATTTTTAATTAAAGATAATGAAAATATTTCTTCTTTATTGCATAGGAAAAATATCATAAAATTAAGGACAAAGCTAACTTTTATTAAGAGTATTAAGGTTTAGACATGAAATGTCTCAGCTGCAATCAGTATTCTCATTAAATCGCAGATTGTCCTTAGCTCAAATATTAACCGAATATTGATAAAATTACTTATTAATACAATCATTCTCAAGCTTAATAGGAGAGATCTAATCATGAAAGAAGAAAGCGAACAAAAATAAACCCTATTTTTATTTCTTAAGAAATTCAGAACTCTGCCTATATTTTTTAGAAAAATAATTAAAAATTAAATTATTAAGTAAATAGAATAGTGTAAGAAGGAATATCTCCTTTTCATAATAATACTAGCACACCGTTTGGAACTGACGGGGAAGAAGAAGAAATATATAATTAAGGAAATTTTGGAAATGTGCCAGATGATAAAAAAAGAAAGAGCTTTTTTACAAATAAAAATTATATTAGAACTCAAACTCATACAGAAATTAATTAATCAATAAATTAATCAGGTGGTTAGACAGAGTACCTTGGAGATGAAGGTGGAACTCCGATCAATTAACCATCTAAAATATCAGGCATAACGAAGGCTAAATCAAAAAAGAGCTTATATATTTAAAAATAAATAATTTTACAGCTCTAAAAAGAATATGAATAACAAATATTAAATGAAAAAAAAGAAGAAGCTATTAAACTTCAAAAACAGAGATTCCCTCAACTCGCTATTCAAACAAATAAAGACTTTGATTAAATTGAAGTATAACACTTTATTTAGAGTAATAATAGTGTACTTTCTCCTAGCTTAATGAATAATAATGGAGGAGCCTTAGAAATACCCAATTTAGGATATTTCAGAGAAACAAGTATCTAAATTAATAATAACAGTGATACAAACTCTATATACTTGAATAGAAGGATTTCAGCAAATTCACCTGCTGCTAATTAAAATCAATTTGAAGATTATTTTGAAACTGAGCAGCACATTTAATCAACAAATAATTTCAATTGGCTCCACAAGTAGTAGACTATTCAACTATAGCCTTACACAATTAATTAAACCTCTAATTATATCTAAAGTATTCCTGCAATAAGGGGAAGATAAAGCTCTATATAAAATATATAAATTGATGGTAAAAATCCTTTATCTCCTCGAAATCAAAGTAATGTTGAATAAGGTTCTATTAATAACCTCATTAACAGCATTACAATATCTAATAACTTGCAATAAAATAACACAAATAATAATCCTATTAGTAACCCTAACAATTAAGTTAACTCAAGCACGTTTCTAACAAATAACAGTAACATGAATTCTAATTAAAACCATAGGAGCTAAAATTAGCTATCTCTAGGAAGAGTTGATACTATGCTAGGCACACAATATTAAAAGATTCTATAACCTACATAATAGCCAACATTTAACGAAATAGGTTATTAATCACATCATGAAGAGGAAACAAATACAAAATCAGGTATTGTATCTCAAACAAAAAAGAAAAAGACAAATCCAAACATTTATTCTCATTTATAGCACAATTTGCTGAATTCTCCTAATACTCTGCAAAATAGGAATGACTTTTATGTAATTTTATCATTTGATAAAATGAAACAATACACTTACTATTTCCCTCATAATAACTTGACTCATATTCTAAAAACCTTTAGAAAAAAATAAGCAAAATTAGTAAAATAAAAAAAAATAAAACCTAAAACGTAGAATACCAAACATAAGACATCAATCTTTATGAGTAAAGATTTTAAGTGATATTAAATAATTTTTGTATTGCTCTATTTTAAGTGTTTATTTCTTTTAAATGTTTTCAAATATTTCCTTAAATTGTATTTTGTCGTTTTATTATATTAGTATTTTTCTTCATCGAATATAATACTATTATAAAATTTTTTTACATAATTACATAGAGCTTGAGCTTTTTGAATAAAAATTCCAAAATATAATATTTTAAAATCTATTTTTTAGTTTTAATTTAAAAATTTTATATTTCTGATTCTTTTAATTCTTCTAAATTTTATCAAATTATATTAAAAATTTTATTTTGACTTTTATTTGGTTTTTTTAATATTTATTTCAATTATCACAACATTTTTAAAATTTATTTGATAAATTTTACAAAATTTCAACAAAAAAATGCTTGTTAATAAGATGATTAACTTCAAAATTAACCTGAAATGATTAAAATATCATAAATTAATGAATTGAGAAATTGATTGTGAATTGGAGCAATATTTGGATTAGAATACAAATATTAAGTTAACAAAGAAAATACAATAACAGTGAGATATTATTATTACTAATAATATCTATTATTAAAATTGTCAAATTGATCAGAGATCTTCGTTCTTTTCAACCCAAGGGAAGCTATAAATTAAAAAAAAATATATTTAGATATGATTTCTTTACAATCAATAACTTTTGAATAAAATTTTGTATAAAATGTTATTTACGTGGTCTTTTCCTTGAGGTACTTGAGGATACCTTCTTCAGTTCTGTCACCTTCGAAATCAAGAGGAGTAGATTTCTTACCGTTTTGATAGAACTTAATGGTGGGGAAACCTCTAATATTGACTCCGGGAACTTCGTTAGCGGTGGAATCGATCTTAGCGATGACGATGTTGTGGTTGTGGGAGAGCTTCTTGGCAACGGCATCATAGATGGGAGCAAGTTGCTTGCAGTGACCGCACCAGGGAGCGTAGAATTCAACTAAGACATCCTTGTTGCTGTTAATGACGAGGTCATCGAAACTCTTGCCGACGAGGACCTTGACGGGTTCGTCGTTGGTGGCAGGGATATCTTCAGACTTCAAGTAAGTTGAGAGCTTACCAGCAAGGTAGTCACTAACGAATTAGTTAATGGTGGCATGGGTGATTTCAGAAGCAGTGAACTTGTACTTAAGAACTTCGTGGCTGGAGTGAACGAGCATTAAAGCGGGGACTTAAGCAGTGTTAACACCGATGTAGTCAGCGAGTTTTTAGTAGTGACCGAAGGTGTCATCAGGCTTGGAGATAGAGAAGACGATCTTACCTCTGTTTTCTTCAGCAGAAGCAGCGAAAGCCTTTTCAGCAGCAAGGGAAGCTTCGTTGCTGTTGGAGAAAAGGAACAAAGTGGGGTTACCTTGTTAGAAGACCTTTTGGATGGCTCTGTCGTTGAAGGGCATAACGATGGGGAAAGAGTTGGTGTCAACGAAAGTCTTTAAGTTAGCAACGTTGAAGGTACCAGTGAAGTCGTTTCTCTTTTCATCGAAGTGCTTGTAGAGGACGAGGTTGTGAGCAGCAGCGTTTTAAGCAGTTCTCAAGTCAGCGTTGAAAACGTGAGCGAAGGCGAGGTCATCATAAGACATAGCCAAAGACTTGAAGGCTTCGTAGTTGGCATCCTTTTCACTTTCACCTAATGATTAAAAACAAATTAATTAATGACTGAATATTAATGGCTTATCATTCTTTCTAGGTTAAGTATTATAAAATTTTTTGATGGCTTATTGGTTATTTATGTGGAAGTATGTTCTATTAATAATGAATGAATAAATGAATGAATGACTATCAATTTAGCTAGTGTTAGTATTTTTTATTTGAAAAATATATTTTTTAAATTTTTTAAAATTTAATTTTTTTTTTTTGACGTCAACAAGAACTTTAAAAGCTTTGATGAAACATCTTAAAAAAGGCTTATTTTTATATGAGTTGCTCTTGATTGTATTTAATCTGTATATAATTTCATTTGTTTGTTAGTGCTTTGCATCTAATTATTTTTTTTTTCTTAAATAACAGAATAGGAATTTTATGGAGCTAACTTTTATATTATTTGTAAGGCTTCCATTCATGATATTCTTTCATGTAACTTCTCTGCTATCCTATATGGCTTTCATAATCCTTTAAAGTTTGTTACTACATTAAAATTATTTGCAGTCTATTTAATGTATTAATTTTCTTGGGAGTTAGTTAACTTATCTTAATGGAATGCTGATTTCCATTAGACAAAAATTTGATATGATAGCCATTCGTTTGTTTATAAATACTCTTTATTGTTTGCATCTAAACGATAAAAATAAAATATGCTTACCGAAATAAACGATGGCGACTTGGTTCTTTTGAGTGAAGGCGGTTAATTCTTCAGCAGTGTTAAGAGCTTCAGAAACGGAACCGGTTCTCTTCTTGATCCAGTTAAGGATGTCCTTTTCAGTTCTACCACCATTGAAGTCAACAGGGTTTTCAGTGGAACCGTTGATGAAGAACTTCAAGGTAGGGAAACCTTGGATGGAGAATCTAGTACCGAGGTCCTTTTATTCAGTGGCATCAACCTTAGCGAGAACAGCTTAGGAGTTTTCACTGGCTAAAGCTTAAGCAGCCTTAGCATATTCGGGGGCGAGCTTCTTGCAGTGACCACACCAAGGGGCGTAGAATTCAACCAAAACAAAAGGCTTGGAGGCAATGAATTCGTTGAAGTTGGAGTCAGTTAAGACATAGACACCTTCTTCGACAGCAGGGGCAGTGGAAGCCAAAGCACCGACAGCCAAAATAGTTAACAAAAGCAAAGTCTTGTTCATTTTTTTTGGTTTTTTCTTAATGATATTTTTTCAATTTTTATTTATTATTTTAAAAGATATTTTCTGACTTAGATACGTGCTTTTATATCAAAAAAATCCCTATCCCCTTTCTTAACTCTTAAGTGTATTGGCTTTCAATAATTAGTTCGTTTTCCCCACCCAGATTTGATTTTGCTTGAAATTTTAATAATTTTTCTCCATGATTCCATAAGATTTCCATCAAACATCTAAAATTTGAAAAACAAACATTTATTTCCATTATTTTTTATTGTTTTTAAAAGGTGTTTATCATGCTTGATATTACAAAATTTCTTATCACCATTTGAACTAATCATCAGATCTTTCAATTTTAGAAAATCCTATATTAATATTTGCTTTCTCTTTTAAGGTTCAGCTAAGTTGTATTTATTCTCCTTTCAGAAAATTCCCCAAATTATATCATTTGTAAAAAATATCTTTGTTTTTATTATAAATAATCAGTTAATATTTTGCAGGAGTTAATGGAAAAGATAATACAAACAAAAAGTCATTTTTATAGAATAATATGTCAAAGAGATTTGAAATAAGAGTACTGATTTATTTTTTATTGTTAAAAAAATAACATATGATCATTTAGTTTAAAGCCTCTATTCATTAGTTAATGAATTTCCTACACGTAGAGAAAATTGGTAACAGCATTTGTCAAAATCCAAAAAAAGATACTTTAATTAAAACCAAAAATTTGATTATTTTAAAATAAACACAAAACAATAATAAACAACAAATTTCAGAAATCTAAATCATCTGTTAATTTATTTTGAGATTAAAAATTTATAAATAAAGTAAAATATCTTTTTTTCATTTGCTGTTTCGTTTATACATTTTTGATAAATAGAGAATCTCCACAAAATAAAGATATAATAATTTTTCAATATAAAAACTTTTACAGAAACACATTTCTACTTTTAATTATAGCGATTTTTACGTCAGAAAACAAATATCATTAGATTAAAGAAAAAATAAATATTTATAGGTTGATTTTTTGTAAGGCAAGAGTTAAGAGTCATTCTAAAAAAATCTTTTAAAATGTAAAAGCTTTGAATTAGAAAGAACAAAGAAAAAACAAAAACAATTTAGAAGTAATACCTTAGTAACAAACAAAAAGAAAATTGTTTTTGTGCATGAATTTCAAAATTTATTGAACCTTTTGCAAAGTAATATAAAAAATAAGTAAAATAATTGCACTAAAAATTTCTTTGCTTGAAAAAAATATTACTTTTCAAAGATTTTTATTATTTAATCAAATTTTATATTGAATGTCTTAAGCATAATAGCAAGACTAATCTCCTCTATAAAAAAAATCTGAAAATTGTTAAAAATTCGACACGTGCTAAAAGTTGATTATAGGATTTTTAGTCTCTTCTTTCTTTATTTTAGTTATAATACTTATTGTTAGGTGCTATCTCAGAAAATATAAAAAATAAAAGCAAGTTATTGTACAAATACGACCCATTAATGTGTCTAACTTGCTGCGTTTTCAACTTTCTTAATCACTTGCACTAAAAAGTCTATAGGATTAATCTGAAATTAAAGAAGATGCAAATAAAAACTTGAGTAGATGCTTAGATTAAAATGATAATTAAAATGAGCTAAATGAAATTTAACGACATTCACACAACGTAAAGTTGTAATCACTTAAAGATTAACCATATTAGAAATCTGCTCCAGTAATAGACAGCTCTCGAATTTTGTCTAACCAATTTTAGAATTAAAGATAAGTTATCAAATAATCTTACAAAAAGCACCCTCAATAGGAACAAACTTCCTAATAAATATAAATATAGTCTGAAGATGAGCTTAATTCAAGTTTAAGGTTTGAAGGAGATAAAAATGAAGCTGTCGATGATTATAATATAACTTAAAATAAGCAAAAAAAATATAATACAATCCAAGTAAACTCTGAAGATTCAAGCAACTAATTTTAGTTTATTAGCAAAAGTGAATTAATTTTAAATAACCAAAAGATAATACCTTAATATGCTATAAATAATAACAAAAAAAAATCAAAAAAACTACCTAAAAATTTTAGTACCTTGCCAGTTTAGTCAATTCCTGAAATAACATAATAACCAGAAACAGCTGATTGAATACTATTTAATGTTATTTAAATAAACGTTAACATACAAATAAATAAATAATAAAATTAAATTAAAATAAAATAATTTATTCACAATTAAATCAAAATAAATTAAAATAATTTTTAAAATAACAAATATTAATCTATAAATAATAATTAATTTATATTTCTTTTTTTCAAATTTAAAATTATTTATTTCAATAAATAAAAATATCTTAATTTATTTTTAAATTATTGTAAATATTTTTATAAAAAATGAAACAATTTATTTATATTTTCAAGATTGATTGATACATTAAAAAATATTTTTACAACAATTAATATTTATTTTTTTTTTTTTTTGAACAGTAAATCTTTCAAGTTCTTCATTAATTATAATAATAATAATAATGTATGTACATATAATAATTGATTGTTAATAACTGTATCAATATCAAAAATTAATATTATTTAAATATATAGCATTTATTGTTGTTTAATAAAAAAGAAACATTTTTAATCAACTTATAAAGCTAAAAAATTAGATTAAACAACATATTATATTATACTGTTTTTAAAAACTAACATTGAAATATGAAATTATTTTTCTAGAAAACAGTAAACTTAGCTAAAGATACTAAGGAAGATCCGTTAGTTGCAAGGAAGCGACAAATTGAAGAGTAAGCGAAGCAGATGAAAATTAATTTTAGATAGGAATTTCAAAAAATGGAGAACAATAAATTTTTAGAAATAGAATAAGGGGATCAAGAGAAATTCGAAGTAAATTTCTTCAAATTATTTAAGAAATTAAAAATAATAAATTTTTAAAAATTTAGTTTATTGAGCAGATAGATTAGATTTGCCATTAAAATTA
Organism: Tetrahymena thermophila SB210; assembly: GCF_000189635.1. Classification (NCBI taxonomy): domain Eukaryota; phylum Ciliophora; class Oligohymenophorea; order Hymenostomatida; family Tetrahymenidae; genus Tetrahymena; species Tetrahymena thermophila. Next base: position 433,418 of record NW_002476186.1, on the reverse strand, counting down.
ACTTAAAGTTTAGCAGCTAGTAGAATTAAAGCGCGTTTATCAGTAAATGGTAGAAGATAATAAAGAAAAATTAAGAAAAAACTTTAAATAAAATTGGAATGGATAAAATACATTTACTTTAACAGCTCTATAAAGCTAGTCTGTTTAAAGGCCTCAAACTTCTTACCAGTGCAAAAATACATTCTTTTCTAGGAATAATAGTATTCCAGATTATTTTTCTATTCACTTAAATAAAGATTATGATGCAGTAAATTAAAGACTAGAAGAAGTAAAGACTAAATACGAATGTATTTCTGAAGAAATATTTAAGGAGGAGCAAAAATAGTTGGAAATTTTAAAGATGTAAGAAGAGCTTGTTGATAAGGATGTAATAGTTAAATTATTAAATATAGTGTTTTACTTTTCTTTCTCATTTATAGAAAAGGCTTAGGGAAAAGCTTTTTATGACTAAACGAATGATAAAGCTTGCTCAATCAAGGTACTCAAATGTAGAAAGAATAGAATTTCGTGCAGGAGAGAACAAAGTAAAAATTTTGATTGATATTTTAAAAAATAAATAAATAAACTATTTTCATTCTAAATACAATTTAAATGTTATATTTTATTTAAATATAGAAATAATTAAAGAGGAATGTTTTAGAAGCTAACAACAATTTACTTTAAACACAGTAAATTGGAGATGCTTTTTTAGAAAAGAAGAAACAAATTCAAAAGGAACTTAAAAGAGAGATTGTATTGGAAGAAGATTTGTTTTAACATAACTTCATTAAATTAGAAGTAATCAATTTTAGATTTCAAACTTTTCAAATAAAAATAAAAACCTCAATTTTAGGAAAAAAAAATTCAAAATGAAGAAGTGAAAAAGTAATTAGAGCAAGTCATTATTGAAGAGAAAGAAAAAATAGATAGAGAAAACGAATTTTATATAGTAGGATAGCATATATGGGTTCTAGAGATTATACTGAAGTAATTAACTTAATTATTCAAGTTTTTTTTAGTGGTTTTTTTTTTTTAATTCTTAAAGTAAACTGGAGTAAGAAAAGCTTGGGAAAGATTTATAGCTTAATGATTAGGTTGTAAGATAAAGAAATAATAAAAGAGATTATGGAACTAGAAATTCTATGATGACAGGTACTCCTCTTAATAAGTTTAAACATAACAATGAATCTCCCTAAACCAAAAGCAGGTCGAATTCTCTGATTAATGTTTTTAGTACTCATAAAAATCAAGTTAAATTGCAAAATTAAGATGATTAATTTTAATCTTAATAACATAATTCAAGAATAAACTAATCCCCTCCTAAGCTAAGTCGCAAAGAAATACTCAATCAGATAGAAAAATTTTTTGATAAAGTAAATTTTTAAGTAATTTTCATCACCGTATTAATTGATATATTTGTTTTGTTCTTTAAGTATAATATAGAGAGAATTACAGAGGCTATAATTAAAGATTATAACAGTAAAGATCTTGAGAATTAAATGAATGAAATAATGTATAAAACAGAAACTTAACATAAAATTAGTCTTACACATGAACTATTTGAGCTTGAAAGCTAATTAAATGAGTTAAAAAATAATAATGAATTTTTAAATGAAAACTAAAATAATGATGATAAGGAGGATAAAAATAATAACCATACTATTATTAATAATTTTTTAGAGCAAGACATAGCAATGGACGCTGGGAGGCTTATTTTACCTAATTAAAGCCTTTAGGAAATACCAAATAAAAATGGATAATAATAAAATCAATTTTACTAAACTGTTAATTAAACAATTTTCTCAACTGAGGAATCATAAAAACTAGAAAAACATGAGTAGAAGGTTAAGAGGATATAGTCATTTCTTGTTCACCTATTTTTAAGTGCAAAAGAATACTTAACGAGACTAATATGCATCACTTAAACTTTATAAGATAAGTGTAGTGACAAGTTTTCATCTAGAATAAACTCTGTTTTAAAAGAAATTAGTTTATTAATATTAGGGAAGCTTCCAAATCAAATTATGCCTAAAACAGAAAAAGCACATATTGATCCAAGCGTTTTACTTGATACATACTCTTAAAAATCTTCATTATTAAAATCTCAGCCATCTATAAATTTAGATGAAATTGCAGAAGCTAATTTCAGGATGAAAAATAGTTTAAACTCCCTTTCTTATATAGAAGATTTAGAATTAGTTGATGTTATTTCTGATATTTAAGATGAAAAGCTCAGAAAACTCAGCACTGAATTTTTGGAAAACATAAAAAAATCTAGTCTTCTTAAATACTTTGTTTAAAGTAATGTAGTTTCTAGTCAACTAAAAAGACTTGCGTAGCTTTATTTTTAAAATCCTGAATAAGCTATATAAAAATTTTATCAATTTGAAGATTTAAAATATGCTGCTTAGCTCTAAATAAGAATAAGATTTAGACAAATGCTTGATGGATTCACAAAATTGTATTAATAAATTTAGAACTGTAAAGAGGAAGGTACTTTCTTAAAATTAAGAAATAAACATTTTTTAATCTTTATTTTATTAATATTAGGATAATTACATTACAAAGTGATTTAGTAAATAATAAATAAAGATAGTGATTAGGATTAAGAAAGAAGTATAAATGAATAAAAAGTGCAAAAAGTAGTTAGATTCAATTAAGAATAATAAAAAAATAATACAGAAGATGAATAAAAGCTACAAATAAAAGAAACTAGTAAAAAAATAATCGATAAAATTTAGTCCTACTAAAATTCAAATGAAGAGGATTATTTGTAGAAGTTTGAAAAAATGGATTTGTTGAATGAATAAAGAAGAATTAATTAAGAAATGATTCAAACAGAGCAAGAATAAAAAAGCCAAACTATAATTAAGATTATTTCTTAGATTTCAGAAAAAAAAACTCATAAATAAAGCAGCTCATAAAATTAAAATATTTCAGAAAAGCAAACAAGCAATAAGAAGAACGAGATATAAAATGATTCTGTATAAATTTAATTTAGAGTACAAAATTTAATTTTTTTTTATCTAAAATATAGGATTACATAGATGAATAGAGACAGAATATAAAATAAAAAGATATTGATTTAAGAAATGATGCAAATAAAAAAGGAGTCAAAAAGAAAGGCTTCTATAGCAAAGAGCTAGGCTTTGCATCTAAACCTATCGAAGTATTTGAAAGGATTTCTAAAACTTACAATCAATACTAAATAGAAGAAATTAAAAATGTGAAATAAGTTGCAACAGAATCAAGCTTACTTTTTAAGATTGATCAACGTAAGTTATTTTAACTGAATAATTTAATAAAATATTTTTAAATTTAAGTTGATAGCTAATATGATGGTTAGTATGACAAGAAAATTAGTGGAAATCTTTAAAAATAGAAATAAGAAAGAATTCTCTTTTTTAAAAAGGAATTTTAGCATAATTTATCCTAAGGATACTTAAAACTTAACAATATGTACCATAGTAAATAATTTAAATTACTTTTTTTATAGATTTTAAATATTGTTTATTTTTCTTATAGTGAGGAGAGAAATGAGTTAAGATAAAATAAAAAACCTAAAAAATATTTAGCTTGAGAAAAGTATTAGTTTATATTAAAGTAAATTTGATTCTATGAGACCTTCTACAACAAATTCAAATTTTAAGACTGGCGGTAGCTAAATATCATCTATTTACAGTAAAAAGTCAAATGAAATGTCAAGATAAGAATCATTTAACAGGAAAAAAATTAACACTGTATAACTAGCTTAATAAATAAATGATAAGCTAATAAAATAAGGATATTTAAAGAACAACAACAATTCGACAAAAAACATCCTAAATTTTGATATTATGTCTTAGGGATAAACTGGAGAGACTAAATCAATAGACAGTTTTTCAAGATCTGATATTCAACAAAAAGCATTTAATAACCATTAATAAAATGAAAATAATGACTACTTTATTGGTAAATTCAAAGATTATGATACAATAAATGAAGATAACAAGTTTATAAAATGATAAATTGAATGTTAAGATACTTACTTACTTACATTTTTGATTAATCTAACAAAAAATAAATTAATAAAAAATTATTATACATAAAATAACTAACCTACTTGGCTAGCCATTTATTATTTATTAATATTTATTTCTAGATTAAGATACTTGATAATGTAAATATTTTTTTTATTATTATTAATTATTTGAATATTCTTTATTAATTTATTTATTATTATTTTAAGTAGAATCCTTTTAATAATTTAAGTAATGTAGAAATTAAATAATAAGTCTATATATTTATTTCATTTAAGCAAAATTACTTAAAAGTCTATTTTAGTAAATCTTATTTTAAGTATTTTTTACTTTCACTTGAATTTTAATACACACGATACTCCATAATGATCTGATAGTTATGTGAATTTTTGGCCTTATACAAAAAATTTTTCTACTTTAGAACGAGAAAAGTCCACAACAAAATTTTTCTTTTAATTTAAAAATATAAAATAAATTAATTTTAATAATAATATCTTAATTAATTAATGATTCAATAAAGACAATTATTACATCTGATAGTTTTTTAGATTAATTTTGCATCAGTTTGTTATTACTAAGTTAGTAAGAATACCCACCTTTAAAAGTTTGATTTAAATTACTATCAAATTTACTTCTTTATTAGTTATTTGAAAAGCTTAATTTATTTTGGAAATCTGCTAATAATCCGTTAGGTATTATGTGCATAATATAGTCTAAAGATTATAAACTTTTCAAATCGCATTAATGAGTTAATGCCGTTTCTAAAGGTTAGATTTCACCATTTTAATCTTGATAAACATCTGCAAATGTAATTGGAGGATTACCACTATTAGAAGTCTAAAAATTTTATTTTAAGTATTTTAAAAATAATTTTTTACTTTAATTAAATTAAAAATTTAATCAAATACTCTTCCAACATCATAAACTATGTCTTTCCCTTTACAAGATAATATATCAATTAGCCCTTTATACTCATCAAAATGCTATTACGTATCATTTATGCCAAGTATTTCCTTAAAATATTAATTTAATTTTATTTAAAGCTTTATTTTAATTTTAAGAAAGTAAATTTATAAAATGAATTATTTCTACCTTTAAATCCTACTGCTTATTTAAGAATCTAATAGGATGTATAGGGTGATTAGAATCAACATTAAAATCTCCAGCAAATATGCAAATATCTCCTCTATCAAATCCATATTACTTCAAGCAATCTTCAAGTATTTTTCTCATCTCCACAAACTAATCTAACCGAGCTATAACTGTTTATTTCTTATCAAATATAATAAAATTAGAATGACCTAAAAAATTGAAATTATTTATTAAACTATCTAAAAAAATAGCAATTCATAGAAAATTATCTAGGTTTTTTTTAAAAATATTACAATTTCTTTTTCATTTGTATTGTAGCTTGCTTGTGTGTGAGTATTTAAAACATGTATATGCCTTTCATTTACTCTAATTTTTGCATACAACACTCCTTTTTAGCAAAGTCCGTCAGCTAATATACCATATCTAAAAGGTCTAAAGCATGACTCAACAATAGGATATTTACTTAAAATAGTAAGCCCTGCGTCAACAAAATAACTTTTAAAAAAGCTAGGCTAAGGTGAACTTACATGATATAAAAATCCCTTTTTAATAGCAGAATAGACCATTTTATGTCTGCGATTAGAAAACAATCTAAAGAGCTCCTGAAAGCAAATTATATCAAATTTTTGAATTTCATTTTTAATAATAAGCTTGCATCTTTCATTTTTATAATCATCTTCATTATTTTTAACAAAAGGTGGTCTCATAAAGAGGTTATAAGTTAATATTTTTACTTCTTCTACTTCTTTATCTTCTAAAATATTATCCTAAACTAATCTAATAAAATCTGAACTATGAAAGCTACTACTTGGACTCTCTTATTTACTCGAGTTATTAAGCTTTTATCCATACATATTCATGCTATATATGGAAAATTATCTAAAAGACTTTTATTTGATTATTAACGTTACAAATTTGTTTCAATTATATTTTAGAGACAAACAAAATTCTATCAATTATTTATTGTTGTCTGACTGCTTTATTTATGAGTTTATTTTGATTTTTATGAGTGTTTGATATTAAATTGATAATAAATTAAACTCAACAAAGCAAACAAATCGTTTTTGTATAAAAAATTAATAAAAATTTTTAATATTTGATATTCCATTTAAAACTATTAATAAGGTGGAGTAATCTAAGTAAATCATTAAAATATTGTTTCATTTATATAATTAATTTAATTTTACATTTCGTTTGCTTTTATTGTTTAATAATAATATTATTTATTATTACTGCTCAGTTAAAATCCCTTTAAACACTAGTAAATTTCATATTAAAAATAGTCAGTCTTAAAAAAAATTTCAAAATTAATTCATCAAATATTTACAATAAATGAACACGCATAAATTTTAATTTTGAAAATACTTCTTTTATAAAAAATTATAAATCTATATTAATTCACTTTAAATAATTTTTTAACTTTTATTAATTATAATTATCTTCAAACAAAACATAATTATTAAATTTACTTCAACTTTCAATTAATTATTTTACCATTTAATTCAATTATAAATTATAGGGTTAAGAATTGAAAACATTTATTTTATTAATAAAAATATTTATATAGATTTATTTTAAAATGTAGTGATTGATTATTTTGTATGAGGAGATAAGGTAAATAGATTTTATAAAGAAATTTTACTTTAGAAACCAATAAATTAGTTATTTCCGCTTTGTGCTTTTAATTCAATTAAAATTTAACTTAAACTTTTTTTTATTTATATATTCTATTTTTGAGTTTTCTAAAGTCTTAAAATTTCTTAGTTTCAGATAATTTAAAATATCTAATTATTTTTTAATTATCAATTAAAAAATTATTATTTTATAAATAAGAAATATTTGTTGAGATTTATTCAATTAATGGATATAATTAAATTATAAATTGTTCATTTTTATAATTTTGAATTTTGAGGAGGCAAATAAATATTCTATAATTTTTATTAAAAAAAATTTGAAATTTTAGGATATTTTCTAGATTAAATTATTAATTATTATTTTTTAACAATAATAAAAAGACTTTAGCGTAAAATAAAAAATTTACTTTCTTTAACTTTTAGCTCAAAAAAAAAAAAAATGACAAATAGTGCAGAAGAATTAGAATGTCATGAAGATTAATAAATAGCTTACTATTTTATTTGTAAGAATATACCTAAAGAAAGTTTTTCATTGAGCATAAGCAATAGCGATTTATCCAAGAGTTTAATGTGGCTTTGTGCAAAAGCTAAGGATTTTTATTAAAATTAACAAAGCATATATAAGATTGATTCTAATATAGAAAATGTATTTGATAATTTAGGATTCTTTAACTACAAGACTGAGTTAAATGAATTAGAAATAAGTAAAACATTCTACTTCACAGCAATACCACGCCATGAAGGACTGGATATTTAATACTAGTTTTCGAAGGATTAAAAAATGCACACATCTAATTTAGTAGTGGGAAAATAGTAAAGATTAAGTGATTTGAGAATGATGATTGCAAAAAGTTTATAGCTTAATGAATAAAAAATATAGCTGTAATATTAAGGAAGGTAATTATATTATTTCCTCTTTTAAAACTATTAAAAAATAATTATTTTTATAATAAAATTTTTAAGATTACTTTAAGATGAGTCTGCTTTGTTAACAGATCTAGGAATGAAATGTGAAGGTAATAAAAATATAGTTAGAGTATTACAACTAATATAGATTTACTTATACCCTGGACATACATACAATTGTTATTAAAAAAATTTCTCAGAAAGAAAAACTTTTTATCTCAATCCATTTTAGAATCTTAAGTAGCAAATTACAGAAAAATTAAATACGCCTATAAACTAATTTATATTGCTAAATTAGAATAACTAAATAGTAGAATAAATGGAATAAATTAAAGATTAAGATATTTTAGTTATAAGAGATATTACTTCTGGATAATATGAGGTTTAGTTAGTTTTAATTGAAGAAGATGAAATAAATGAGCCTCTACTAACTCAAGATGCTTAAGATTATGAAATGGTAACTTCAATTAAAGTCTATGAAAATGATTCTATTGATTTAATTCGAAGAATAGCTTAAATTATATTAGATAATCCTTATATTTCTTGCTTTGCTTACATGGATCTGTAACAGATTGATTTTTTATTTAAGTTTAAGCTTATAATTTTTAAATTATATTAATAGGACTTAAATAAAAAGTAAAATGCTGTTTAAAGATCTAATATTTACTGAAGATACTAAGAAGTTATATGCTGTTTGTTAATATTAAGGGGAAATAGTTATTGTTACAAGACTTAAATAAAGTATTCCACTCAAAATAGATTTTAAAGAGACAGTTTTTGGATTAAAAACAATCTTAGAAAACAAAATTGGAATTGATTGTCTTGACCAACTTATGTATTTTAATGGATCGTAATTTAAATCTTTTCAATAAATTATTGATTTTAGAAAGTTTTAAATATTTTTCTTTAAATGTTAAAAGGCTACTTGAAGACTCGAAAAATCTTACAGATTACAAGATATGTGTTGGAAGTCGCATATCTGTTGAAGAAAATATTTTTAAAGAAAGTCTAAGATAGAAACATATTGCTGAAAATTCTAACCTGGATACATAAAAGTCGAATAGCATAAATATGCTTTACAGGATTAATTAAAAAATAGACAGTAAAAATATGATGTAAAGTGATGAAGAAGAAAATAATGTGTATTGTGAAGGAATAAATCTTGTTTGTTCTTGCGTTAACTAGTATTGTAAATAAAAATACACAGATAGTGAAATAGTTTATAAAAAAGGACTAGGAAATCATTTAATAAAATTTGCTAATGACCAAACTTTGAAAACATTAAAGTAAATATTTAAATTTTTAAATGAAATTAATTTTATTTTATAATAATTAGCTGTAAAAGATGTTTAGGCCCTGTTAAACTCTAATCAATAATTTTGAAAGGATGCTCAATTATTTTTTTAGAGTAAACAAAAGAAAATTAAATAGTCTATCATTTTAAATGGTAATTTTTTAGTCCCCTCAATATAGAACCTTTTAAATAATACTAGCAAGATTGTCATGCTTTATATTTCTTTGTAAACGAGTATAATCACACTAGCTTAGAAAAAGATTAGTTTCTTCTAAACTGCCTAGTATGTAGAAATAATTAAATTTCAATAGAAGATACTGATCAATTTATTCACGAGTAGTGTAAATCTGAGTTTCCCTTAAACTGCAAAGAAGTTTTTTCCTAATTTTGATATAAAATTTAATTTTTCTAAAATAAAAAGAAAATAAATAATAAAAATAATTTGATCCTAAACAAATAAATAAAAAAGTTAAATTTTAAATATTGACTGAACATAAAACAGAAAATAATTATTTTAATGATTTGTTTAGTAAATAAAATGAAGATAAAATTAATAATAAAAAAACGAGGTTTATTTTGTAATAAATATTATGATTAAATGAGAGATTGATTACTATAAATAAACATATATTGTATACATATATTATAAAGTGATTAAATTAATTAATATATTTATATATAAATTGTTTAAGCAACTGATTAATTGTTGGGTTGGTTGGATTTATGGGATTTACATAATTTGATTAGCATTTATTAATATATTGATTGAATATATTATTATAATATTGAATCATATTAATATAAATAGTTTTTTATTGTTTTTTTATTATCATGCGATTACTAAATTGCTGTTATTTTTAGGATTGGAATTTCTCTTTATTGTTTCACTTAATATACTGTCAGATGCTCTAACTGTGCTCAATCTTTATGGAGAAAAAACTTAATCTCTTGAATTAATGATCTTAATAGCATAATTATAGCTTTAGTTATCAAATATCTAAGTTGATTTATCAGAATTACTACTCTCAAATTATTAGTATTTGCTTTTTACAATTTGCATTTACTCTGGTGTTAAGGAGGATATATTGCAGATGGAGCTATCGCTGTAGGTAAGAGAAGTCTATTCTCTTATAGTAGAAGTGTAAAGCTTTTATTCCTTAGCTCTTGAAGTATCTTCTTCATCATCTTCTAAAGTTAATTCTGTTATCTTTGCAAAGTGATTCAATGTAAATTTTTACTTGTTCTCAAGCTCTTTGAAAGCAATTTCAAGTTCAGAATTTTAAGTAAACTCTATTTCAAAAACATTTGTTGTAAAGCTTGATTTGTTATCATTCTAATCAGCTTGTTGTTATTTGAAATCAATCACCTCTGACATATCGCATTATACTCCATCGAATGTTTTTTAAATTGGAGCTGCTTTGTTTGAGAAGAATTTACTTCTTGGAGATATTACAGGGCTAAGACTCCACTCAGCTTTTTCTAAATTAGGTGGAGCAAGATGATTATGATTAACATCTAAAAGAATTTTATCTTAGGTTTGAATATTAGGAGTATAATTCTCATGTATAGTTTAATTTCTAGAAGAGCATGGAGTTTGAATAGCAGTAGATTAAGGATTACTGAATATTTTGCTTGATCTTTTTCTATTAGAGTTAATAGGACTGCAATTGCTATTTATACTTTTAGTGTGTTCATTTTATCTGCGAGGGGGAGAAGATTAAAATATGCTAAAAGTAATAGGGTTTTATTGTCCAGATTAAACTGTTACGGCTTCAGTAGCTAATGAAAAATTTTCATGATTATGAACATTAGCACTTCTTTTAGTTGATTCACTTCTTAGTTGAGCGATAGAACTACTACTCTTGATGGGTTCCAAAGTAAAGCGACGACTAGATAAGTGATCATCAAATATTTTTCTATTGGGATATGCTTGTATTCTAACACTTCCATTGGAATCTTATGTTTAACAGACATTTTCATCAAATGTTTTTCCAATGCAATTGCAATTATTTCCCATATTTTTAAAAAAGTGTATTTATTTGTCTCTTTTTTTATTCTTTTTGACAAGTATCTCTCTTAAAAGTAGAATTCAAACAATATTATTTTTTTAGTTTTTTTAAATATTAACAAGGGTTAGAGCCTTAAATCTGCATTTAATATCATAGAAGCCATCAAAAATTAGTTTTTAATAAAAAATAAAAATCATTAAAAATTTCGCACACTTTGCATTTTGATAGCTAAATATTGTTTATTATTTTTTGAAATCCAATTACCATTTTTTGAATTTTGAAGCCATCTTATATTGAGAAAATAATTATCTTTATCTACTCTAAACACATCAAATTCGACTCAATATAGTTGTTATAGAAAGCTAATTGCATTACATTTACAATTAGAATTTATTTCTTTGATAAGGAATAAAAATTTATTTTTAATTGTTGTTATTTTGTTAAAGGCTTGCATCGCTTAAAAATGTCACTCAATATCTACAAATAAATAATCAAATAATAGATAAAATTTTACAAATTGATCACTTAATCTAAAAATAAATTAATAAATCCATTAGCCAAAAATTATCATTTATTAATTTATTTATTATTTTCTATCTTTAATTAATCTTTCATTTATTATCAGTTCTTAAGTAATTTGTCTACTTTAAAAAATCGTAAATACAAATAATTAAATAGACCGAAATTAAAATAACAAGGTACTAAAAGAGAGAGAGATAATTTATTTAACAAAATGACCTAATTTAATTTTAATTAACTTATATTTTAAGATGATCATATATATCTAACTAATTAATACCTTTACTCTTACATAAGATAAAAAAATAATTAAATCAATTATAGATTTATTTTATTAAATTTTATAATTATCTATCTATTTTTTATTTTCTATCAATTAATCATATCTCTCTATTATTTAAATTATTTTTCCTCTACAAAATTTAAAAATATGAATATTTTTATAGAAATAATAATTTTAAAAATCATTTTCAGTAATTTTACAAATTTTGTTAATTTTAAATTTTATTTCTTAATTTTGATATTATTTTAATACATTATTTATTTTTTTAAATAATTTTGAAAGTCTATTTTTTAGATTAAAATTAACAGTATTAATCAATTTTTTATACATATCTGTGTTATATATTTTAAATTTGCTAAGAATATTAAACTATACTATTTAATGAATTTGAAGATATCAATTATATACTAAATAATGTACACTTTCATTCTTTATTAATTTAACAAATAAAAATGTAACAAATTAATAAAAATAATTAAATATTTATATTCGAATAAAAATTAAATTAAAAGTAGATTTTATAAATAAATTATCACTAATTAACTGATATTTTATTAATAGTTGGAAATTTTATTGCTTTGCTTTATAAATATAAATATTGAATATTTATCATTTTTACTTATGAGTTGAGAAGATTTATCGTTTTATATTTACAAATATTATAAATATTCATTTAAATTTAATTAGATTACAAAGCCAAATGATGTCTAAAAGATCAGAGAGGTATCCTATTCTAATACATTTTTGATAATTTTAAGATATTATACAAGATATTTTTTTAGAAAAATATAAATAAATAATTAATTAATTAAAAACAAATCAAAAAAACAAATTTTAACTCCAATTAAAATCAATGTCATATAACGAGTATTCAAACGAAAAGCCTAGATTTTTAAGTTAAGCTTAAGCAGAGAGAAGAAGACAACAATTTGTTGAACATTCAATTAACTACAAGCTTTAATTAAGATTAGATAAGGGTGAAAAATATCAAGGTGTTGTTGAAGTAGAATTCAATTTAACTAATGCAGGTAGAGATCTCTTTATTGATTATTAAGGTTCATCTATCGAAAAGGTAGTTATCAACAAAGCTGAACTTGGAAAAGCAGGTGATTCCTATTTGAATTAAATTTGGAATGGTCTTTTTGTTAAGCTTCCTACTCAATATTTGAATAATGGCAGAAACGTTGTAACAATCGTATTCTCAAATGAATATTGCAATGATGGTTGTGGTTTACACAGTTTTACTGATACTGATGGTAAATAGTATATCTATTCTCAATGCGAGCCTTACTGGTGTAATCGTATATTCCCTTCATTTGATCAACCAGATTTGAAGGCAACCCTTGAAGCCACCATAGTTGCTCCTAAAGATTGGGTTATTCTTTCAAATGAATTAAAGTCTCATGAAGCTCATTTCTCTCAATAGGACTACAAGACCCATAACCCTACTATGCCTTACTCATGCAGTATCCTTGGAAATATTCCTGAAAATAATGATTATCATTACGCAGTATTTAACAAGACACAACTTTATCCTACATATCTTTTTGGCTTTGTTGCTGGTCCCTATGGAGAAATTAAGTGCCAAGAAACCTATAACGTATTTAGATACATTCTTTTTTAATAAATTTAGAAAAGATACTGATTTTAAAAACTTATTTAATACTTACTTTTTAAATTAATAGAACATTCCTATGAGTTTGTATTGCAGACAATCTTTGATGGTTCACTTATAGAAGATGTCAGATTGGTTATTTGCTTCTACAATTGAATCTATGAAGCTCTACGAAGACTTATTTGGCTATCCTTATCCTTACCACAAATACGATTCAGTCTTTTGTCCTGAATATAACATGGGTGCTATGGGTAAATATTTATTTAAAATTTGTTATTTTTATAATAAATGCATTTTACTGAAATTTACTTAAAATTTAATTAAAAAAAATAGAAAACACAGGTTTAGTTACATTCAATGATTTGTATATTTTCAGAGAAGAAAAAACTGCTTCATCTTATACAAGTTTCCTCAACACAGTTACTCATGAACTCTCTCACCATTGGTTCGGTAACCTCGTTACTATGAAGTGGTGGAACGACTTGTGGTTAAACGAATCTTTTGCTGATTTTATTAGTCACTACATCATCTCTAAGATGACTGTAAGCCACAAGCCCTTGATAAACATTTGGATTGAATTTAACTTAAGAAAGTCATGGGGGTAAGATAATTTAAACATATGATAAAATTTTTAATAATTAATATAAATAATTTTACAATAAAAACAGTTACCGCACTGATTAATTGAATACAACACATCCTATTGCTTGTGTTGTTGAAAATACTGAAGCTGCTGATTCCATTTTCGATGGTATCTCATACTCTAAAGGTAGTGCTACTCTTCGTTAATTAATGTCATTAATGGGAGAAAAACCCTTCAGCGATGCATTAAAGAAATATTTCAAGAAGTTCGAATTTAGAAATGCTGTTCTTGATGATTTGATTGAATTCTTTGATCAAGAATTCAAATAATTAAATCTTGGATTCTCTCTACATGAATGGTAGAAATCTTGGATTTAAACTGCAGGTTTGAACGAATGTTAACCTGTATTCAATCCTGAAGATAGAAGTGCTAATGCTTCCCTCAAGATTGTCTAAACTCCTGCACTTCCTCAACACCCTACTCTTAGAAGACATAAATTATAAGTTGCCTTCTTTGACGAAAATGCTAATATTACTACTTACCCTGTCTTACTCAATGAAGCTCATGAAACTGTTCTAAATTACGATGCAAGCAAAACCTAATTCAAGGCTGTCTTGCTTAATTATGGTGATTGGGGATTTATTAAGGTCCTCCTTGATGACATCTCAATTGAATTCTTTAAATTAAATTTACATAAAATTACAGATATTGTTACAAGAACCCTTATTTGGAGAGCTTTCTTTGACATGGTCAGAGATGGAAAACTCTCTTCTGAAGAATATATTGATATCTTCATAAATGCTATTCCTAATGAAACTTCTGATGATATTATTACCTCTTAACTCTAATACTTATAAGGTGCTTACTCTAGCTTCACCCCTGAATAATACAAGTTAGTTTTAGGTGAGCGTGTTTTCAATTTCTTACTCAAGTATCTTTTGAGTATTCCTGCTGAAAATAAAAATAGAATTATTGCAGTAAGAGACAAACTTGATGGTTTTGCTAGATCTGATGCTCATATTGCTAAGTTACTTGCTTGGTATAACGGTACTGATGAAGATCTTAAAAACATTGAAGTTGGTTTATCAGTTTAATGGAGAATTGTTTCCCTCGTACATAAGAGTAGAAAATATACCAGAGAAGAAAAGACTTAGCTTTTCAAGAAATAGGCTGAAAGAGATCCTAGTGATACATCCAAGAATTACGAATAAAAATGTAACTATTTTAAAATTAAAATGTTTTTTAAATTAAAATTTAAAATAATTAAGGTAAGGCTTTAGATGTTAATGCTGAAGAAAGAGAAAAATTATGGAATTTCTACTTCTCCGCTGAAAATACTCTCTCTGTAAGAAACCTAGAATATTCTTGGAGTGGTTTCAATAGTTCTTTCAACCACGAAGAACTTGAACCATATTTTGAAAAATTCTTTGAAAAGATCTTACATGTTTATGATACCAAACCCAAAGAATTTGCAAATGATTTCTATTAATATTTACTTCCCAACACTGAAGACTATGCAAAACTAATTTCAAGACTTGAAAGCCTTTTAAGTAACCTTAATGAAAAGTATGTTTTCTTACAGCGTTACATTAAGGAAAGCATAGATGATTGCTAACGTAAATAGAGAACTCATAATTGCTTTAGAACCAGAGCTCCCTTAGCAAAAACTAATTGATGATTAAATAAAATTATTTGAAATATCTAAGTTATTTTTTTATTTATCAACAAAAATCTGTATCCAAGATTTTTAAATACTTTAATTGAAAATTTTTATTTACTTTTAAAAAATATTATAATAAAGAAAAAAGATGTAAATTTATTGCATCTTATTAGCTATTTTATTTTGTAAAAAGAATAAAATTTGTAGAAACTAAAATTTTAAAATAATTAATAAATAAAATAAATCAAAAGTAAAAAAAATAGAGTTCATATTTTTATAAAAATAATTAAATTTTTGTATTTGTTGATAATTAGTTTAAATACGTTAGAAGCTAGAAATTCACCTACAGTTTTTCTTTGTAAAATATAATTCAATAATGTTTAAGATTTTTTTATAATTTTAACAAAAACAATTTTATTTTTGAATAAATATCCTCAAATTCTTCTCCTTTTTAAAATATTTTTTGATTTTTTAAAAATAAATATTTGGTTTGATTTCTGATTAATTTCAGACAATAACAACATTTTCAAAATTGTTACCTTTAAATTACTTAAAAAACTTGTTTTTCTGATAAACTGGCTGCCTCAATTGTGCTGTTTTTATGTATTACAATATTTATTTATTTTTTTTAAATATAAGATTTTGATAAAACTGAAAATCAGATAATAAATTTAGAAGTTTATTTTAATCAAAAGATTATTTAAAATAAATAAATTATTACTTTCTGTTTTATTTAATTCAAATGTTATTGTATTTACTATTAAATTAACTCAAAAATAGAAATTTTTTAGTTGAAGCAATAATAATATAAAAATTTTCAGAATATATAAATAGTCAAACAAACAAACAAACAAAAAAATTTATTTGATATAATTTAAATAATTTATTAATTTTAAATTATTATAATTATTTAAAGTTGGCTTAATTTTTATTAATTAAAATTTTGTTACTTTATTTGAATTTTTTTAAATAATTATTATTTAATAATGAATAAATGAAATTTTCTAAGATTTATTTAGGGAGTATATAATGTCTATAACTAATTATAATAGTAATATATATATATTTTTTTATAAGTGTGATAGTTAATTTTAATTCAATTGCCTCAATCAATAATACTTTTTATTTATTTAATTATCAATTATTTTTCTATTCTAAAAGTTATTATTATTCCAAAATCCTTTCATTAAAATGCTCTATAGGCTTTAATGTTTCACCTGAGAGCAGTTGCTTTGCAAATAAGACGCAATCGTAGCCACATTTTTTTGTTGCTGGTAAAGTCATTGGTAGGTCTAAATTTAAGTAACCATGAGTTAATTCTCTATATAGAAGCAATTTCACGTTGTGATTAAGCTTTATCAGTTTTTAAAGGAATCTAATACAATCGTCTTTTAGTAAATCTTTGTCACCACAAGCCATTCTTATTGGAGGTAACTGTTATAAAACTTCATCTGAGAATAAAATAGGACTAAGTAATGGGTCAGAGTTAGGATCTATGTTCGGATTAGTTCTATCCATATAGCTATCTAAGCTAACTTTCAAAAAATTGAATGGGATAATTATTTCTTTAAATATATTTATAAATGAAGGCGTAAAAAAATCCATTCTTAAATTGAGTGCAGGATAACTTAGAATTAATCCATCAGGACGGCGGATACCTCTTTAGAGGGCTAAAAGGCAGATTCCAAGAGCCATATTTCCTCCAGCAGAGTCACCAGCAATTATTATTTTGCGTATTTTAACATTTTCAAAGTATTCTTCAAGTCCATTTAGCAGAAATTAATATACTTACCAACAATCATCAAGAGGCTTTGGGTATTTGTTTTCTGGTGCATTAGAATATTCAACAGAGAAAATAGGAATGTCACCTAGATCTTTGGCCCATTTACGAGTGTACATCTCATGACTCAGAGTATTTAGTCCTACCCACCCACCTCCATGTATATGGTAAACAATATCTTAAATTAGTTTAGGGCCATTCTTTTTAGGTTAATATTCCTCATTTGATTTTCCCACTATTTCACGAGCAATTAAAGGGATATTAGAAAGTATTGTAACTTTGATTGATTGCTTGTTACTTTTATCAAAAAGGTTATACTTTTTCCATTCAGTTTAAACATTTTAATTTCTTTCCTGTAAATTACTAGCATTAATGTTTTCCATTGCCTAAATTTGTACAGAGTCAACAGCTCTTTTGAAATGTACAGGTTATGGAATTTTATGCTAATCTGCCTTTAGATCAAACATAGTCTTTGATGTGTTTTTCTCTATTATTTCTTTTAAAGTTATAGGCTCATAAACAGGTGGAACATATATTTTCAAACGTTAAGTGACTTTAGGTAAACTAGTTTTGAGAAATAATCTCATTGGGTATAGGCGTTCAAAAACATTCCAAATAGCAATTACTAATTCATTTGAAGGATTTACTTGAAAGACTTTTGTTTCTTCCAAACTCTTTTTCGGTTAAAGATAGTAGAAAACAATCCAAAAAGTTTCTAACAAAGCCTTTAATTTAGAAGAATCCTTAGAAACTGTTCTTACTAATGCACAGTTTGATAAATTACTTAGATGGCCAAATTTCTCAAGTGCTTCTTTAACATATTCTGCTTTTTCTAAGATATTTATGTACTCCAAGCGCTATTTAACAAACTTATATTCTGGATGGTCTTTGTCATCAAAATGCATCATTATATCGTTTTAACTGGCACTTAGTATAGAATGGTAAATGTTATGGTCAAACATAAGTCTGTAATGGCTCATTTCTACATAAATCATAGGGATCCTTTTCTTGAATTCGCTTTCACTATCAATCAATCTTACGTTTGCCAGGGTTTGTATTAAATCTTCATTAAAATGTTTGCAACCCTTGATAAGATAATATAGATTTAGTTCTTCTCTTTTTAAATTCTTAATTTCTTAGTGGATGAAGACCGTTTCATCATCGTACTTACCTTAAATCTAGTGATTAATTTAATTAATTAATTTAAGATTATCAGTAGTGATTTAAATGAACCATTCTAAAATTTCTTTCATCGTCCAGACTTCTTTGTTGAGGGTGACTGAGCCATTATATTTTTCACTCTGAAGAAGACGTTTGAATTCAAAATCAAGATTAATAAAAATATTCTTAAATCTTGTAAATAAGTCTAAATTTAAATCACTCATCTATAAAATTTAGTTATTGCTATAATAATATGATTTTATTAAGTAATGAAACTTTTTTAGCGAAGTAAAAAATTTTGTTTTTAAGCTTTTTAATTTTTACTTTTCTAAAATTTTTAATTATTAAATTATTAACAAATTAAAAAATCTGAGACCTCCAAATTTATTTGATTGGAAATAGATGAATAAAAACAATTAATAATATTATCTTGCTTAACTGTTAAACATAACCCAAAAAATTTTCTTTTATACTCTATATTACACTAAAATCAATAGAATCAAATCACTATCTCGTTAATTAAAACACAGAAAAAAAAATAAGAAGTAATAATTGTTTCAGTATTTGTAAGCTGAAATGACATATTTTCACAATTAATTTACTTGTGCTTCAGCTATTACACTATTATTTCAATTTGCAAAAATATAAAAAATGATAATTTATTGGAAATTAAACAATTATTTATTTTCGCATGTATTATTTACTTCTTAATAGCTATCTTTTATTCTCTCAAACAAAATTTTATTTTCGCTTTTATCAAAAATCATTAAATCAATTAACATTTTTTAGTGACCTACAATAATCTTATTTTTTATCAAAATACTTTATTTTTATACTTTTATCAAAAAAATCTGATTTCAAATTTATTTTGAGAAGAAAATTTTTTAGAAATTTTTTGATCTAAAATATCAATAATTGGTTATTAAATAAATCACATCAAACTTTATTTGTATAATAAACTAAGAACTAATCTCTAGATAATTTTTATAAAATAGATAGAGTATGAATTTATTTAATCCTTTAGCTCAAGTATTTCAATCTCAAAAGAGTTGAAAGCTATTTTAATAATTAAAATTGTATCTTTTTATAAAATTTAGGTATTACTAAAATAAGCTAATTAAATTCTCTATTTTTAGGTTAAATCTTGAAATTAAATAAAATTTAATCAAATTAATTTTATTTAAAACAAAAAAATAACCATTTCATAATTTTTTTATAATCATAGTTGTTAAAACATCATTTTTTTATTTTTGGAAAATTCTTTATAATCTAAGTTTTAAGCTCTAATAATTTTTTTTTTAATAATTTATCATTCTTATTTTATTATATTAAGTAATTTGATCAATTTGGTATATTTATTTATAAAAATATTAATTTTCTAAATATTTCTAGATATTTTATTGAACTTGCTAAGCAAAATAAAATTAATATTTAAAATAAATCAAATATAAATTTGAGATAAAAAAATAAAAGTTAATTAGAATTAAATACAATATAAGTTAAGTTATTTTGATTGATTTAGTTAAATTACTTTAATAGATATTATGTTGTTTACCGCTTAATTAATTTTATTAGAGTTTACTAATTTACTTTTAGTGAAAATTTAATTAACTTTATTAAGATTTAATTTAATTTAATTAAAAATTCAAATTTTATTTTTTCTGCCTATATTTTTCGACTTAAAAGCTCCTTTACTTGTATAAGCTCCTGCTGGTATTGATTAATTTTTAGGATCATCTAAGTCGTACAAAATGTTATTATCCTCCTCTTCTTCTTCGTTTTAGTCAAGATATATATCTACTTGTTCATCCATTTAATAAGCTCTTAAAAAGTCATCGTAGTCAATTTCAAGAGGATTTCTTCTATCTTTATTTTTATTAGCAATTACATCATTAAACTTTTTAACCTTTTCTAATAGCTCAGAGGCCTTCTCTATTTATTCCTTTTCTGATAAGACTTACTTTTTATTCTCTAGATAATTAAAACATAATTTAAATTTAAATAAATATTTTTAAATTTATAGTTACTGTTTAAGTTTAACAATGCAGGGTCAAATTCTAGTTTTAGCTCATTCTTAAGCTTTTTATTTTATTCCATTTTCTCTTAAGCAGTCAGAACTTTCTTCTTTTCAGGCAAAGGTTTTTCTGGTGCTTTTTCTCCCTTTTCTCCTTTTTCAGTTTTTTTAGGTTTTTTCTAATTTTTTTAATCAAAATTCTTATCACTCATCATGCTCTCATCTTGCTTTTGTGAATTTTTTTCTTCATCATCACTTTAATCATCTTTATTGAGTTTTTTTTTAAGCTTCTCCATATAATATTAAGCATCAACTTTTCTCTTCTCTTCATCAACCCTTAGTTGCCAATTGTTATTCATGATATCATGTCCCAAAATAAGGGATCCCATCTTTTTGTAATCGTTAAAAGACCAAAGATGACAACAACAATCAAATGAGCTAGTTGCAAACATATTATACTCCTTCAATACTTCAATCCATGTTATGCCATCATTATGAGCACCCTTAAGTTAATGGACAAAAGCTATATCTTTATCTTAGAAGTATTTTTCAAGATTATCCATTTGAGATAAACTCTTATTTTAATAATTAGATTAATATAAAAATCAATTTAAGATAAATTACTATTTGCTTTTCATTAATTTATTTAAGCTCATCAAGTTCAGTAGGGAAGAATCCATTGCTAGCTCTATTAGGAGTTTGCTTTAAAGGAGTTTAAGCTTACTTTGTTTTTTGTTATTAAATATTATCATCCTTAATTTCATCAAGCTTTTTTAAGAATATAGTCAAATCCCAAATTGTCACATTACCCAATTCATCTGAAAGCAAAAGCATATTGTTATCTGAATTAAATGCAAGATGAGTAACTGGAAATTTATCTACTTTATTATTAACCACAGATGTAGTTTCGTATTTTTTAGTAAGAAGATATCTAGTTCTTGCTTTACCATTATTTACACAATAAAAATGAACATATCCTTTTTTTATACAACAGAATCAAAAATAAATAAATAATTTTCAATGATATTCATAATAAATATACCTTCAGAGTCAGATGTAACCAAAGCATTATATGGATCCAAGAATATAACCTTCTTTTTTTCAAAAGGATATTGAGTACTTGGTAGAGTCTCTTATCTGTAGGAATTAAGATTAGTTATAACTATATTACCATCATCTGAAGCAGAGGCAAATAACTCAGAATCTTGTTTAAGGGAAAGCGAATTAACACTACTTTTATGCTACTTCATTTTATATCTACAACTTCTGGAAGGGTCACTACTATCTTCATCATGAATAAATACAGTCTCTTCTCTACTACAACTAACTACTCTATTATGAAATAAAAAATAAATAAAGATCCATGTCTTGTTAAGTAGGTAGTATTCATTACAAAATAATATCTTAAAATTATTAATTAACTCTTTTAGTTTTATTTTTTTAATAATCCTAAAATAATTTTTGATTTAAATTTTGAAATTTTTTTGATGTTGATTTGAAAAAAATACTCATCATTTACAATTATTTGAATAAAAAATAAATACCTTCTGGAGTCACCTGTTCCATCTTCATCATCGTCATCACCTCCTATCTCTATAGTAGCAGGTTTCTTAGAAGTCCAATGAGTAAGATCAGTGATCATTCTGTTGTTGTGCTTTTCGAATTTTTTCATTTTTGCACCATTTTTGATATTTACTGTAAATATGTTGCCGTCTGCATCACCAACAAATAGTTTTCTTTTACGTGTATCAAGTACACAAACAGTAAGTTCAGCAGTAGATAATTCTCTATAAACACTTTGCAATTTACCTGTACGAATGTCCCATACCTTGATACAATCAGGATGAAGTGTAATTAAACAAAGGAGTACGCTATTGTATAAAACTCTTAAGCACATCTTTTCATCTGTTAGCATTTAATCTTTTGGCTCATCGTATTCATAATAGTAAAGTCTTCTAGCTCCAAAAATAATTCTTTTTTTCTAATTTGATGTCACCACAAATGAATTCAATTCATCAGTTGGTACATTTATTGTTTACATGCATAAGAAATTTCTTACATCCCAAACTTTTACCATTCCATTAATATCAGCTGTTATAACTTATGGTGTACCAGGTAAGCATTTGACTCCAATCAAAGGATGATTGTGCCCTCTCAAAAGAAAGATCTTTTCTTTTACATAAGTATTCCACACAAATGCCTCATGATCAAGCTGAAATAAATTTTAATAATTAATTTAAATTTTAAATTGTTAAATTTACTCCAGCACTAAGTAAACATTAATTCATTGGAGAAAAATCAGACCAATCTAAACTATAAACACCTTTTTCGTGTCCTCTTAATTCTTTTTTGGGAAGATGAGTAGCTGCATCCCACAAGCATATATTTGCATCTAAACCTGCAGTTACTAAAGTAGTTTAAATGTTAATTGGAAGAATATCTCCAATAGGAGAAGCATGACCATATTGTTAAGAATCTCTTTTGAAGAAAGGATTCCATCCACCAATCGTACCTTTTTCCTTCAAGGTCTTTGTATCATAAATGTGAATGATACTATCTGACCCTCCTGTATATAAATAAGTAGGTTGGCTTTAAGTTGACCATTTAGCATATCTCATACAAAGCTAAATTTCTGGTACCTTTAAAATATTAAAAATAATTTTTAAATAATTACTACCATCTATTTTATAGATTTATAATGTAACTCTTAAATATTTATAATCAACTAAAACTTTTTAAGTTAGTGAATTTTTTAACTGAAACAATTTGTTTAGGAATAAAGAAGGAAGAATCCCAAAAGTTGATAGTTAAATCATTAGAAGAAGTAGCAATTAAATTTTAATCAGGAATATATTCTGCATCTAATACTGCGCATTTATGAGCATTTACTTCGTAATATAATTCTGCAGTATTTGCATTATAAACTTTAAAGCGAGTGGAGTCTTTTTCTAATACAACCAAGTACTTTAGCTTATCGAAATAAACAATTTTCT
The DNA here is from genome assembly GCF_000189635.1 of Tetrahymena thermophila SB210. Lineage (NCBI taxonomy): Eukaryota > Ciliophora > Oligohymenophorea > Hymenostomatida > Tetrahymenidae > Tetrahymena > Tetrahymena thermophila. The sequence continues at coordinate 409,877 of NW_002476186.1, read as the reverse complement.
CTATTGGGGTTTCATGCTTTTAATTATCTTTGATATGCTCACTAGGAAAATAATTTTTTATAACGTTTTTAAAACTTCTATCATTTCTAAGCAGCCCTAAACTAATAATATGATCTGAAAATTCTTCCCATTCCATAGTTCCTAATTTTAAAGATTAATAAAGAATTTTAAATCAAGTTAAATCATTGAATAATTTCAGCATTTTTCTTAAATTTATGCATTATTTTTTATTTTATAATAAAACATTTTTGATTTTTTGCAACAATCTTTTCATATGCACATAGTAATTTATATTTATGTTTATTAAATTTAATCACTAAATAACTTCAAAAAAAGTATCCATGAATTTTAATAGCTATTTACCATCACCATTTACATCAATTTCTTTGAATAAATCTATAAGTGCTAAAGTTATTTGATCTTCTTTTTACACATCAGATTTATCAAAATCTAAATGTGTTAACATAACTCTTACAAATTCATCAATTTTCAATCCCTTTCCGCTTTAATCAAATTGCTTTTCAATTATGTACATTTTCTTTTAAGGGAGCATTTCCATAATATCAATTTCTCCATTTTGCTTAGAATTGGAATATTCCTATGAATTTTATTTTTCTAAATGACTTGAATCTTTAACATCTGAACTCATTTTACTATTCTTGTATAAACAAACTCTACTTTTTACTTAATCAAATTCCAAACAAATAAGTTTCTAAATATCTAACTAATTTAATTAAAATGTGTTTCTTGGGATTAATACAAAATGTATGGATTCGTTTAAGCTTATTTATTTAGAAATTTAGTTAATCTCCCAACAAAATCAGTTATTTTCATTAAAAGCACGGCAACATTATAAAGATATTTAAAAAAAGATAAAATATATAAAATTAAAAATAAATAAAATAAATTTATATAATTTTTTATTTGAACGATTTTATTGCAATTACATTGTAATTTTCAATACATTTTTTTAATTTTTTATAAAATATTAATTATTAAAATTTGAATAAATAAAATTGTGATTGATCACATTATCCTTGAAAATCCTTCCATGTTTATTTGTTACTCTTCTAAATCTTCTTACTTTTAAAAATTAAATAATAAATAAAAATATTAGATTTAAAATATTTAAGTAAATATAGCCAATTAATTACATTTGAGAGCTTGTGATAATTCTTCTTTGAAGAATATTGTGTTCCTTTTATTTTTTGAATATTTCTTTAATTATATTTTAATTCTTATTCATACTGTTTAATTTTTAAATTAATTTTTTATATTTTCTAATCCATCATATTTAGGATATTTTTAGTTAGAGGATCGTTTTGAATTTATCCCGAATTCAGATTTTACTGCTGCATAAATAAAAATTACTTTCTGTCCCTTAAAAGTTAATCTCTCTTTTAAATTAATTCATAGTATTCTTTATCATTTTAAATAGTTTTATATTAGTTTGCATAATTGATATTTTAATTCTCAATTTAATGATAATTTCTCTTTTCCATTCTTTTTCTAATTGCTTCTTATTAATCTATTTCATTCATGATAAAAAAATGTTAATTTATATAATTAAAATTAATTTTACTAGAAATGTTATCAATAGCATTATTTTCTTTGTTAGAATAGTAATTTTAGTCAGATCTGTAGGGATTGTCCTCTTTTTGAATCAAGCTTTTTAATTATTCTACTTCTTTTTGAAGTCTATCTATTTCAGTGTTATTTTATAAATCCTCATTATTAATTATACTCGACTCATCGATTTTATAACCAAAGCTATTTTACTCATCTGCAAATAAATTTAAGTTGTTTTATTAGCTAAAATAATTATTTGACCTAAACTACTCTAAAGTTTATCTCAATTTCACTTCTGCCTTTTTTTCATCTTCTAAATTCTTTTATTATAAATTCATTTAGAAAGCTAATTGCTAATTGATATTTTCTTAATTCAAAATTTATAGATTGATTTCATTTAAAACAGATTCCTATTCTTACTTTTACTTTTATATATCCTCAAAAGTCTTATTTTACTTAATTATTTCTTCTTACAATTTATTTTTCCTATCATTTAACTCATCAATAGAGTTTTAAAAGCTATTAATAATCTAATGAAGTTAGATATCAAGGTTTTAAATATCTGTCAAAACAGGTTCTTCTTTTTAAATTTGTTCAATAAGTTACTATTTTTGTTACTCTAAGTTCTTTTTTAAGAAAATTGATAAAATTAGTAAAATTAAAATCATAATTTGAATTTTAAACGAAGAAATTATTACTAAAATTTGATTTTCTAGTTATTTTACTTGAACATTGCTAAACTCTTCAAACTTTTCCTTTTATTTGTTTTCTAATTGTCTAACTTCTATAAAAAAATTTTATTAATTACAAATAATTATGGAGTTAAATTTACCTTTTTCAAACAAATTTTCTTAAGAGGCTAAAAGCTTCTAGATTTCTAGTCTTTTTTCTTCTAAAATAATCTCGTACTCATTTTTTTTCTTCATTTTATTTTTCTCAAAATTAATTATTTCTTCTTTCCTGATTCTATCAAATACAAGATGCCTTTTATTTTCTTGCTCTCTTAAAAGATCAATCTAAAACTCTTTGTATTTTTTTTCAAATTCAATCTTAGTTGTTTATCTATATGCTTCTTCTTCTATAGGTGACATTTCTTATATTTAGAATTATTGTTCCCATATTAGTTAAAAGCTTTCTAAGTCTTTTTCGAAGTTTTTTTATTCCTTTTCTATTGCTTTTTTTATTTGGTCTTCAACCTTTTAATTTACCTCTATTTTCTACTTTTCAAAATCCTCAGACAATTATTTCAATATCTCCTAGTGATCTTTCTCAATATTTTATATCCCCTTTTCTTAATCCTCCTATTTAAGTTAAGCATACAAATTAAAAAAATATAATAATATAGAATTAAAAAAATTATTTCAACAATAAATTATATAAATAATACTTTTATCTATTTTAAGTCTTTGATTTCAGATTCAAGCTGTTCTAATTTAGAGACACATAGTTACTCTATTTCTTCTTCAAATATTTTTGTGTTTTCTTCATAGTTTTTTCTAACATGTAAGAGATTATTTTAAAGCTATTATTGTTAGTTTAAAATCTCTGTGTGTTTGAATTACTCAAGCTCCTAAATAATCTTATTTTTTTGAGTTTATTTTTAATAATCTTATTTAATCTTATTATCAGCTATTCTATCACTATAAACTTTAATAATTTCTTGTTTTTATGATTCAAAATTTCTTTCAAGATCTTTTTAAAACTAAGCAAAATCATTTTCTAATTATTGTTAAATTTCATTTATTTTTAACTTGTTTTCTTAGTCAATCTACAACTATTTTTACTATATATATGAATCCTCCTATGCAAGATCTTAATTTTAAAATAAAATGCTTTTAGATTCATTCACATCTTCTAATTGCTTTTTCACACTATTAAAATATTTTTATCCATTTTAGTTATTTATCTTTTATTTAATACTCTAGTTGTTACTAAATATCTAGCTAGGATCTTCAATAGTCGAAGCATAAAGAGATGAAGTCAAATTAGCTGGTGATTTTGTTAAGTGAAGTTTGCTTTCATTTAGAATATTATTTTGGTTTTTTTGATTTTTTTTATCACTCTAAAAAAATTGTTCATTTCTGCTATTCAAATTATTTTCTTTTTAACTTTTATTGTCAATAAGTTAGCTGTTATTTTAACCCTATTCATTTTATTTTTTCATCTATTCTTTATTGACCTTTTCCCCTTCGTTTGAGCTTCTTTGAGTACCATTTATTCCTCTAGAGCTCTTTCTGTAATCTTTCTTCCTTTCGCATGTTTCTAATTCATCTTCAAAATCATCCTCTAAGATAAATATGAACATAGTATTATTTAGGTACATTTACAATTTTTAATTAAAGATAATAAATCATTAACTATCATTTACCTGTAATTGGTTCAGCTGCAATATCTTTTAATTAAAAGGTAGTCTAAGCCCTTTTTTGATATAATTTATTTTTCTCTTCTAAATATAATTTTCTAAATTATTCATCGCAAGGATGATCCCATCTACTTTCACCAGTATCAAAATTGAAATAGTAAATTTCCTCATCTTAAGTTTGGCAGGGTTTCCAACCTTAAGGTAAAGGAGCTTTTAATCCATTTCGCGCGATCCAAAGTAATTCTTTTTCATTTTCAAGATCCATTCCTAGGTAGGAGGCATATTCAAATATTTCTTTTTGAATGTATTTTATAATTAGGTTAAAGTAATTTCTTCAAAAAATTACCTTCTTCAGTAGGTTCATAGTTTTCTATCTCCTCCTCAAGTACAATAGATTCATATTTGTTTTCAGATTAAATTTAATTCATTTATAATAAATAAATATGTCAAATATTAATATTTTTCTTTTGGCTAACTTAGTTGTAAGTAATTAATATCTCTCTATCTATCTATCTATCAATCAATAAATTCGAATTATTAGATTAATTGTTTGTAATTTTCAAAATTGAATATTTTGTAAATTTTCATAACAGAAAAATTCTTAAAAGAGATTATTAGTAAAATACAAAATTAAATGATAAAAAATGATATTAATGCTAAAAAACTTTTATTGATTTAATTAATGATTTGGTTTGAATTTTCTGAGAATAGATATCCTTAAAATATGGGTAAGTTTCTATTTTAATTACTATTTCAATAAGTAGATTTAAATATCTAGAATACTGAATTAATATTTTTTAAAAAAATCCTATCAACTACATTATGCTGAATATTCTAAATATTTTTAATAAATAGTTGATTACTGATAACAAAAATTAATAATCTGATTAATATTCTTATGCTTTTAAACTTTCTTTTAGCACACTAAGGTTTTTATAGTTTATTTTAATTAAAAATTTTGTCTAAGATATCTGTCAAAAGCATTAAAAGAAAAATATTTCAAGTAATATAACAATAGGAAAGAATATAAAGAAATTAATGTAAAATTAAAGCTATAATAATTTTACTACTTCAAATTAAGCCTATGGATAGTAGTTTATATAATAAAGTAATCATTCATAAATAATTTATTAGAATTAGTTATTACTTATTTGTTAAACTTTCTATGAAAATTAAATTAATATTTATTCATTTTAATAGGAGATTACAGTAAAAGCGAGATAATCAACCAAGGATCTTAAGGATCTTAGAATACAATGAGTAAATGCTCTTTATCTCATAAAAAAAACAAATTATCTTATTATATTTTATAGATAAAGCTGGTTCAACTTTTAAAAGACTAAGCTAGTCTAATATCTTCAGTCCTAAAAATTAATAAATATTTAAGAGCATGGTATAAGTATCCGAAAGCCCTATGAACTATTCTAAATTCAAAAATAGCAGTTTCACTTTAGGCAATGGACTAGCAAACATTGGCCAAACATGCTACATGTAAATAAATAAATAAAAATAATTAAATCAATAAATAAGACTGCTTTTTTATAAATAGGAACTCGGTTTTATAATGTCTATTTCACTTATCAGGAGGTAAACTAATGAAGTAAATAGAAGAAAACCTTTAAAATGAAGAAATCTTCAATCCACTTCATGAGTTGATTTTTTTACTTTCTCTAACAAAAAATATCTGTGAGAATTAAATAGCTAACTATGAATAAATGTGCTAAGTTAAGGATATTGTGGATACATATGCCACTAATTTTAGAGGAACTGCTTAATAATGCGCTCATGAATTTTTTTGCAAAATAAGAGAGCTCATACATGACTGTCTAAATAAACATCATTTAACTAAATCAAAAATATAAAAAATAAGTAATTAAACTAGCAACCCCAATTCTTCTCCTCTTCAAAAAGCAATCGATAAATGGAATCAAGTTAATTCAATAGAATCATCTTTAATATCTGATTATTTCAGAGGTAAAACTATTTAAATAGATTTCTTTTAAACAATAAATAAAAAAATAGGCTAATATCTTAAAATCATGACTTGCAAAAATTATTTGTGTAAAAACTAATCTGTCTTATGCGATGTTTTTGATGACATTTAATTGCATATTCCAACTTTAGAAAGAAGAAACTCTTATTTCAACATTTTCCCAACAAGCCAAGATGATAAATTAGAAAATTATCTAAGATTTGAATTTAAAGACGAATTGCTATAAGAAGTTGTTTGTGATAAATGCAAATGTAAAGGAATGGAAATAAAAAGTAGCTTAATAAGAATACCTAAAATTCTTGTCTTACAAATAGTAAGATTTGATGCTTAAAATAATAAAAAGTAAAATAAAATATAGATACCATCAAAATTAAATATTTCAGAATTTATTTATAAATCTGAAGTGCCAAGTAAACAAAAATTTATTTTAAGTTAATTGATATTTTACAATTTTTTTAATAAAATAGGATTTAAAAGTACTGAATATAAATTAACTGGTTTAATTGATCATCATGGAGAAACCCTATTTAAGGGTCACTACACTGCGTAATTAATTAATTACCTTTTAGTAAAAATTCTAATAAAAATATACAATATAAATAGGAATATATACAATCAATAAGATAGAAGCTGGTATTTATTTAACGATGATTAAGTATCTAAATAAGATGCTAATTTTAGTACCAAATTAGAAATTATAGGTTCAGAATCTGCATATATTCTATTTTATGAGCTCAACTAATGATTTTAATTAAATTAAAAAATGAAATAATAATTAATTTATTTATTTATTGCTTTTCTTATGTACATTCTTATCCTCTTAAAATAAATATTTTTATATTTTTCGTATTTTATAATAAATTAAAAAATAATAATAATACAACATTTTTGAAATTAAACCCTTATAAATCTTTATATTTCGATATCATTCCATTTATTATTATAATTTTTATTGCATATTTTATAGTTCATTTCATTTAAAATTTTTAAATTAATAATTATAAATATAAATATATTTACATTTTACCAAAAAAATTATAGATAAATTTCTTCTTTCTTTTGAAATATATCAATAAAAAAAATAGTTTATTTTTTAGTTAAGTAATTTTTATATAATAATTAAACCAATCTTTTTTTTAATTACTTTGTATTTCTAAAATATGTTCATAATAAAAATTTTTTTACAAAATTTAATATTTTGATTTTCTATTTTTGAATAAAAATAAAAAATCGCAACCAATAATAATAATTAACAATAAATGACTTTTGGAAAATAAAATAGCTTAAGTTAATTAGAAAATTCTCTAAAAGTGTATTATAACATGAAATTTGAAGGTATTTTGATTATTTTACAATTTAAATTCAAATTTTTTGATTAAAAAAGTATTAATTTGCTTAAGGAAAATTTGAATTTCATCACTTTAAAAGCAATTTATCAATTCAAACTAAACTCTTTTAAAATTATTGGTTTTTAAAAAATTCTTATAAAAATTAATTCAAGCAAATTCCTCTTTGCTATAGAAAATTTCATTTTTTTAACGCCAAATAAACTTATGATTAAATGACAATTGAGAAAAATACTTTATTCTAATAAAAAAATTATTTTTTTTGTTGTTGTCAAAATAAATTATTTTATATAGATTTTTATAGATTTATTTAATATGATAAAAGCTTTGAATTCTCAGATTTGTTGAATCAAAATTAGTAAATAAGATAATTGATTCTTTGATAAGAAGCAATACTCCAGTAATATCTATCTAGAAAGAATGTAAAATTGAAATGAATAATTTTTAGTTGCTATTTTACTAATTAAAGAATAATACTGATAAATTTCTTAGAATCTATTCAAAAATTAAATAAATATCAATTTCTCTTTCAAAATAGCATAAGAGGATTAAATATAAAATAAATCACTTAAGTATTAAAGAGATTATTATGAGCAAGCAGCTTTAATCTGCCACTTAAATTGTGTCAAATAATTTAAGTAGAAGACAATCAGACAACATTTCTAAAAAAGGATCAAAAGACAGGAACATTTAATAGTAAAAAGTGACCAAACACCTAAATCATAATTCTTATAATACAATTAATTGTTAGGGCAATTTAAATAATTTAAGCCATTAAAATACATTAAATTTGGGATAAAAGCATGATGAAATAAATATTAATAATTGCATAAATGATTTTTTTGTTGATCAAAGCTTTAGTCAAAATCGTAAAACTCGCTCAAATAGCTGTGCTGGAGCTGTAAAATCAAATCAGAGATAAAAATAACTCTAAAATTAAGATTATTAATCAAAATATGATATTTCTACTAAAGATAAAGAATATGCTGCAATAGAACTGTATAACTATGTCAAATCCAATATTGAAAAAGTATATTTATCCGTATAAATTTATTATTAATACAAAATTTTTGTAATAGAGCATACTTAATGAATTTGACACATTCTAAGATATATTTTTAGATTCTCAATATTGCCAATTCAACGAAAAAGATTTACTCTAAAACATCAAGCAGCTTATAGAAATCCATTTTATCTAATCTAAGGCTTCAGAGAAAGAATTAAAGGAAAAGCATGAATAAGAATGTGATAGCTATGATAAGAATCTTCAAAGACTTGAAGCACAAATTCGTGAGCATATCAGAGTAATTTAATTTAAATGAATTTCTAAAAAAACATTATTTTTAATTTAAATTCAAGATTTAGTAAGAACTTAAATTATATTTGGAGTCATCTCAAATAAAATGCTAAGAACAGGAAGAATAAATAAAAAATTTAGAGAAAGTTCATGCCCAACAAACTGATGTAGTTTATTATTTATAATAAAAATTTTATTAGATTCTAATTATTACTCAAGTAATAAATAAACATTCAGTGATAAAGTTTATTTTTATAGTTCTTAGAAAAGGTTTGTGAATAAATGCAATAATAATTAGAGATAAAAGATTCAACAATTAAAGAAATGACGATTTAGATAAGCTAATTAAAGCAAGAAATCAGTGTCTTAAAAGAAAACCAAACCTAAAAATCTGCATAAAATATTCCTAAAAGTAAAATCTAAAACGATTATCACTATTACTCTAAATAGCTGATTAACAATTTAAGCAATTAACGATCTCAAACAGAAAGCTCTAGCCAAAGAAAAATTAAATTGAATACTCCTACAAACATTCAGCTAGATTCAAATAATTTAGTTTATACCGACTAATCTTTACTGGAAGACAAGGAGAATAATCAGTATACAAATTTTGTTTATTTAATTCAAAAAAAATAAAAATTTTTAAATATGCTTAGAACTTAGGCTAATCAAATGCATCTTTCTCTATATAAAAGCATTAAGACATCAAACAAGGAAGAAATATCTCCAGAAAAGAAAATTTAGACAATTATTTAGCAATAAAAATAGCAGGATTCTTAGCAAAAATAATAAATTAGGAATCAAGAATAAGCCCTATTATTTAATGAAAAGAAAAGCTAAATTAAGCAGATCTAAGAAAAAGCACCACTGTTAAAAGCAGAGAGTGTAAATGATTAAAAAATTAAAAAGAAGGACACTATGAATGGAGAAGCCACCATATAAAATAATGGCCAATTTTAACCATAGTAGTAAATAATATATTAGTAGCCTAACTTTGAAAAATAAAATACTTCAAATTTATAAGCTTAATCTTCCATTTCCAATAATAATAGTAGCAGCATTTAAATCAAATCAAATCGAAATATTCCTTCTAATCTTGAATCTAAGTACTCAACAACCATTGAATCTAAATACTCAACAGCAGCAGATACAAAATAAAATTCGAATTAGAATGATTTGCCTAAAAACTTTTAAGAAAAAATGATTTAAGCTAGTAAAAAAATCAAAGAATATATCTAGTTGTAGTCTGCAAGAGAAAAAAATAACCCGAATAATAGGCAATAGCTCTTAAATAGACTAAAGCATTTTTCAATGAAAAATAGTAGAGCACCTAGTATATCTAATTAAAATAAACTAATTTAGTATTTCTATGAAAAATTTGAAGATAAGTTAGAAAAAAACCCATCAGAGAGATCAAACATAAAATAAAAAATGAAAACTCTATAGTAAATAAGTGATAGGAGATACTCAACTATTAATCACAAGTAAGTATTCTTAACATTTAGCAAATATATTTATTTGATTTATAATATTTAGAACTGAAGAAAGTGAAATTGATAAGAAAATAATAGAATAAAAGAAAAGCTAGAGACACAATAGATCAAATAGCTTTAATATTGGTAGTTAGTAGCATAGTTCAAGTAACTATACAGAATCTAAACAAATTGAATCTAAATTTGCAAAAAAGCAAAAAAATTTTATTCCAATAAACTCTACTTAATCTAGCCACAACAATATGAGCAATAGTGGTTTAGTAACCAATAATTATAATCTAAATTAAATTGGACATCTAAACACTAATAGTAGCAATATCTCAAATTTCGTTGTAAATAATTCATTTTGCAATTGGAATAAAAGAAGAGAAAGTGTTTTCAATTAAAGTGGGACTAACAACAACATATCATTTTAGCTTGAAGGTGCTTAAAAAATTATAACAAATAATAATTATATAGATGAAAGTAGTGATTCTTTTGAAAATTTCATAAAGGATAATTTTATTTTAACAAACAACTCTACAGAAAATTTAAAAACCTTGGAGCTTTGATACAAAATCTTTTATTTCACTTTGCTACAAAAAAAAAAAATGAAATTTATAAATTTAAAAAACCTAAAAAGTTTAACAAACATGACATTGATAAATATTTTCAGTAAACAGTAAGATTATTAATAAATTCTTCCATCCACCAATCAATAAAATCATTTATTACAATGATTGAGTGCATATATAAATTAAAATAGATACATTAATATTAAAAAAATACTATTTATTTCAATATATTAAAAAATAAATTAAAATAATTAATTATAAATTTATGGTATTGTTTATTATTCTCTTTTTCAAAAACCAAGTTATTATATCTTTTCAATTGTAGATCAATTAAACAAAGTATCTAATTAAATTTATTTTAAATTCATAATTCATTTGTTTACTTTATTAATTAATGTTATTTTTTATTCAATATTAACAAAATTTTAATCATTAATTTTCATTTTATTTTTTTAAAATATTAGCCAAATAAGTTAAATTATTTTTCATTGATTTCCTATAAATTTATAGAAATTTGAGTTATGATTATATAATTTTATTTTAATTACTTTAGTATTAAGTTATATAAACTACACTATTTTAAACTAGCACTTTATCTGACTCTTTCTTTAATGAATCAACTAAGAATTTATTGTATTCATGAGAAATATTCTATTAGATGAAAAGAAATTATTTGAAAGTATATTTATAACACCTTTATAAAAAAATAAATTAAAAATTAATTTGATTAAGTAAATCCATATAAAATTTAAACAAAATTTATTTCTTTTTATAAATTTTTAGATTAATTTAGATTTTAATTTTTATGCATAATTAAATTACCAAAAACATACCAATTTTATTTTATATGTATTAATATTTCTAGATTATCATAATTAATAAATAAATTATTTTAAACATTTTTAAGTTGTATAATACATAATGTGAGCTTGAAAAGTTTAAATTTAAATAATAAAAATAACATTTAATTGGTTTTTTAAATGTAGTTTAAATGTCTGTCTATTAATTTAGGAAATAATATAAAAATTTAAATAAAATCGAAATGTGCTTCAAATTTTTAATAAGTTTTGTTAAATATTTTTATTAATTATTTTATATAAGAAAATTTTTATAGTAATGTTTATATTCAGATTGCTCATACTATTTATTTTAAATTTTAGTCATTTATGCTATAAAAAATTAGTTTTTTTGCATTAATTTCGTTATTATTTTGCTGCTATTTATTTTAGAATTTAGCTGCTTTCTACTATTTAGTGCAGCTTTGGGATCTAATATTTTTTGAAGAATTGTAATTTTAAATATTGGTCGAAATTGTATTTTATAATTAAGCTAATTTATCAGTTTTATCCTGTGAATAATTATATTACTATGTATTATCAGGTAAATTTATCATAGAATTATTTTGAACTTAAAAATCATATTTTCTTTATAAATTATTTTAAATTTCAAAAAGACTTGTTTATTATTCTAGAGTTACTTAATTGTTATCTAAAATGCTATTGACAATAGAACTTTAAGCTAAAATATCTTTTTATGAACTTTAATTAGGCTAATTATTTTAAGTGTTGATTATTGTAATAGTTCTTTAATTAAATATTTAATTTTACAAATCTTTTTTCATCATTTACTCAACTGCCTTCTTTTTCTTCTTTAAACTAAATTAAGCTTGATTTTCTGAAATAGATGGCACTCCAAGAGAAAAATGGGTTTTTTAGCTTAAAAGTTTGTTATTATATTCATTTTGATATTATTCTTCAATATTTTGTTAAGTAATTTTATCTCCATTTAAGAATTAACTGTTTTAATTTATCTAGGATGTTATTTGATTGAAGCCATTATAATTACTTTTATTTAATTTTATTTTTATTGGAATATCAGATATTATATTTAGCAAAGAATCTAGTTTGTTATTATTATAATCTTAGCTGCTTGTACATAAAGTTTACTTGTCTACTTTTTAAGCCTATTGATTCTCATAATAAGATTGTTAAGACAAAGTTTGATTAAAAGCATTTTGGTTTCCAACATTTGGATTATTTTTATTTTTAAATTTTACATACTCTTAATAGTGAATATTGTGGTTTTTGCTTAATTAAATTTGGCTTGGTTAATTAGAAGATTTTAATGGATCAAAATAGGTGCTTTTAGATTATTCGTATCTCATTGTACTTATAACGGAATCCTCAACAGACTGATTTTAAAATTAAGTCTACTGATTTTGAAGCTATGATTTATCTTAATGAATATAAACAGCAAAATCTTTTTAAGTTTTCCTTTTTATTTAATTTTAAACAGCTGAGATAATGTTATTCTAAGCATTTTTTCCTTGCTTAGGCGATATTGAATGTTACAAATTATTTGCTCTTTAGTAGGAGTTTTAGTCAGATAAATCTGCATTCAAGTAATCGTTTTAAATTTCTGTGAACTAATGCTTTGTTTCATTACTTTCATATGTGTAAAGTGAAGGAAGCATAGACTAATTAAGAAAATTTCTTTAGTTTTAGAGATTTGAGAAAAGATTTAAATCTTCGTTTTCATCTCTAAATTCAATATTAGATAAGTTATTTTTATAATTATTAGAAGCATTTTAATCCGTTTTATCCATATCAACTAAGTAAGAATTTCCTAAGTAACTTGAATCAAATTAAGCAAACTTATTGTTATTAGATTTTTAATTACATCCAGTTTGATTTTTATGGTACTTCCTTTTATAAGGACTTAAGCGTTAGTGATTGTATTGTTAAATTTACTGATTCATAGTTTGTATTTAATTGTATGGAATTGGGTTTTAATTTATTTGTTAATTTTAATTGAGGTATTAAGGTTTAACTATGCTATTTTTGTCTTAGAATACCTTGTAAAATTCACTTTACTAATTATCTATGAATTATGAATTCATTAATTTTTATTTTTACTAAAAATCTTACTAATTCTATATTAGCTACTATTGAAGTTATTAGTTAGGCTAAAGGTATTTTATCTGTTTAGAAAGTGTATTTGCAATAAATGGCTATTGATCATCTGATTTTTGTTATTTCAAATTCTTAATACGTCTTTTGTCAATCCAATTTTCATTTTCGATAGCCGAAGTTCCGCAGTTCGTCTTTTGTAAAGAAGGAAGTTATCTTGAATTTACCTGCTGATAGTATAATATTTTTTTAGGACTTACACTTGCAAGTTCATCATATCTATTTAATGGACTCTATCTAGTAGTAGGTACTTAAGGAGAGGCACACTAAAAATTGAAAGCCTTATTTTTGACTGCAGCAAGAGTTATTTAAGATTGCTAAATGTTCTTTTTTTAGCTATTCTAATTTGAATTTTCACAACTTAATTCAGATTATTTGTTTATTTTTTGTTAAGCTTAAAGCTTTTCTTCAGAGATGGAAAATTTTTTTTACATCAAACTGCTGTTTCCTCTCCCAAAGTAAGAATTCCATCCTGCTTCTTTCTTTTTAAAGGGTGAACATTCCTCATTCATAATTATTTATGATTAATTATTTAAACCATTAGAAGGAGAAGTGCTTTAAGATTAAGAGTTATTCATAAAACTTCCATTTAAAAAACTTTGCTTTTTATTGCCTTTATTGTTTATATTACGTTTTCTTTAACTTGTCAGCTTTTAGTAAGAATTTAATGTCTTGTCAAATATCTTACTGATTTCTTTATCATCTAAATTATCATCTGAAGGGCAAGAATCAGACTCATCAGATTCATTCATGCCTAATTTCTCTATTTCACTAACACTTTTTGACCAAAGTTCATTTAAATATTGCTTTCTCAAATCTTCCAAATGCATTTAAGTATTATTCATATTTCTATCGTCTAACGAAATACTTCTAATTTGCTTTGTTGGTGTATAGCTGTGTGTTATAGCAGCCTCTTAAACATTGACTGATTTTTGCTAGCTTTTTATGGAATCAAATTTATTGTTATTTCCTCTGTATGCCTATTCTGTTTTGCTAGTTGGAGAATACAGAGATTCCGAAGAAGTCCTATTTGGTATTGAATAAAGAGTTTTATCCTTCACAATTTCAGTTTTTTAATGGTAAGAATCACTTTCGGTTTCAACTTTTATTTGAGGTCTAAAATAAATTAAAAATGCTTGACACATTCTAGCACCCATTTTTTCAAGATCACTTTATTGGAAATGAATATCATCGTAAGAAGGACCACAAAAAGAGGATTCCAGAGTGAAAATATTTGGAATTCTTAACCCTTCCCATAAGGCTACTCTAGCAGTGCCTTCCTTACTTTTTTAAACCATAAAATTGCAGTCACTAAAAGAAAAAGGCTCATAAAGTTTAGACATTAAAAATGGTAACTCTCTGCAGGCAAGAGGTTATTGCTTATCATGGCATCCATAAATAAAAATATTTTTTTTCATAGAGTGTCCATGCAAATCGCAAAATAATGCTAATTTGATATGGTTAGAGAAATTGTATATCATCTATTTAAAATGATATATTTCTGGGTGAAGTGTTTTAAGAGGAGTTTTCCATCTTCTATTTAAGTCACAACCAGAAAGACTGCATCTATAATTTCCGTGCACTACTCCATCAGGATTTAGCATAGGAATTATTTTAAAAACAAATCTTTCTCTTAATGACTGTGCTTCTTCTGTATCACTTAACAAATTATCAATAATTCCCTTCATAACAAAAGAAGATACTGTTTCACCTGGATGAACTCTAGCACTTAAAATAATACCTTTTATTTTTATAATTTATCAATTAAAAAACCATTAGTATATTTCTATTTTGATAATATTTAACTGAATAATTAAAATTAAATTTCAGTGTGTATATTAAATTTTCATATTTTTGATTTAGAGCTAGTTGCTGAAAATAAATCGATTATTTTCTATTAAAAATATCTTCTTTTGATGAATATGAAAATTAATTATTTTTCTTAGTGATGATAAGAATGAATATGTATTGGTTCTAATTACACACTTTAATTAAAATTGTCAATATTTGACTAATTAGTTAATTAAACCTTTCTCGTATAACCTAAATTAAAGTAATAAATTTAATTAATGCTTTTAATTAGCAAATTTTATGTAACTCTAATGTAAAATTACCCTATTTCTTATACTAATCACTTTTTGAAGTTATAGTAAGAAGATCAATTCTATTTCCAGCAAGCGTTCTACATAAAACTCGTCTATTTAGGATATCTGATTTAATACTTTCTTGCTCGTCTAAATATTCTTACAATTCTGAGTAAGTGTAAGGATAATTGTAAGCAAAATACACCTCATCTTCAGTATTTTCAAATAAGTATGTAAAACTGAGGCTATAATAATTTTACTGCTTTTAAAAATTTTTATTTTGAAAAGATTAGCCTTTTGTTTCAGCGAAATATGTTGTCGTAGAAGTTGGCGGTTAGCAGTTTTGTTTCCTTATAAAATTGTTTTTGTAATAGCTGATGTTTTCACCTGAGCGATGCCATCCTTTATTTTGAGAAATAGCTTGGATTTTGGAATAAACTAGTACTTTCATTCCTTAATTAAATAAAGAATCACTCTTACAAAAATTCAATATGTTAAATTTTACACGACTTCCACTGAATGTATTTTTTACTTTAAAAAAGAACCATTGAGTGTGGCCATGAGTGTTAATATCATTTTATAATAGAAGATCATATTCTTCATCACTAATTTTTGCAGCAATAGATAAATTTCCACTTTCAAACCTGCTTTCAAAAATTAAAGTTCTATCTGCTTGATTCTTTTTTTTATAATAAGGCTCCAATTCATGAATTTGAGGATTACTAGCGTTATCCTAATTTTTAGAAGTTTACAGCTAGCTACTTGTATTATCTTAATTGATCAATAGCTTTTTGACTGGATTGGTACCGCTTAATGGAGTTTACACTTTTATATATCTATCATTTACTATACTTTAATTAGTACTATTAGAACTTATATTTAGTTTTGACTAATTTTAAGATTTAATTAGCCTCCTCAAATCACAGTAGACAGTGTTAAATTGCACAACATTAGACAAGTATAGTGCCTCTTTCTTTTATTTATTTTTTGATTTGTTCTTGCTTTTACTTGAAAAATCTTCATCCTCTTCTGTTTTTTATTTTTCGCTCTCCTCTGTATTCACTTTATTAGTAGGAGAGTTATATGCAGGATAATGAATTTCTGTATACTTTTTATAAATGACGTTTAATTTAAGGAAATATCTCTGAATGTTCGTCTCATTTTCTCTCAGCTTATTGCCAGAACTTTGAATTTTAAATGATATCTTTTTTATTGATTCTTTTTGATCATTGCTAAAGCCTCTTTTTTTTAAATTTACTTTAGAATTATCATCTTAATCTGATGCTTATTAATGCAATGAAATATGCTTTACTCTTAAATTATTATTATTTTGCATTTTCTATATGTCATCTTGTTTATTATTGATTTAATCTTATGATGAATTTTAAAATATTAATTAGCTTTATTGTGATGAATTTTTTTATTTGCTTTTTAAACCCGTTTTTTTCAAGCTGCTTTTTCCCTTACTGATGCTGTACTATTGCTTAATGCAATCTTCTGATTTACTCCTATGTAGCTCTTCGCGCTAAGGTGCTGCACCATTAAATGAAGGTAAGTTCATAATTGGAATACATAAAGCTAATTTTGCTTTTTCTACTGGTTCTCTCATTTTTGGAAGCAACTAATTAGCTTCAGGCAGCTTCTCAAATATTTTTTTATTTATTTAAAGTTAACTCTAATTACATGGTTAATCTTGCTATTGACTAACTTGTTCTTGCTTTATCTAAATAGATAAATTAGTATTATATGTTCTTTCTTTCCTATAAGAATGTTCAGCATTAATATCATCAGATTCTGATCGATGAGTACTTGCATTGGCACTAACAAATTATGACTTTATTTATCCTGCCTACATTTTGATTAATTTTACACTGGAAACAATCACTTTATATATATCAAAAGTAAGCAAATTTTTTCTTGATATGGTTATTATTACAAAATAAACTATTAATAAAGAAGAAATACTTCCAAACTAATTATATATTTTTGTTTGGTTAAAATCAACTAACAATAGATATCTGGTTAATAAATATTATCACTTTTACTAAAATATAATATAATAAAATAAATAAATAAATAATTCTTTTCGCCATTAAAAATTATTCATTTACACATATTTATACATAATCTTCATTTTTTAAAATATTATTTATTACTTCAATAAATAAAAATTTATAAAACTAAATCTAAAAACTAATTTCACTGTCCTAACTTAACTTTTCATTACAAAAGTGTGTATGAAATATAATTATTAAAGAATTTCACATTTACCACTCAAAGTATAACAAAAATAAAAAAAGTCAGCAAGAGAACGCACTCTTTTTAAAAGTTGAATTTATTAGATAAATGTATAATTTTATAATTTTTTGAAGCTAATCAAAATCTCACTTTAAAATAAAACAAACAATAAAAATATTTTTAGAGTAAATTATTTTGTTTTATTGAGAGAAAATAAAAATTATTTTTATTTTTATTTAATTATAAAATAAATAATAAAATTTAAATCTAGTTTCTATTTTAAATTTAAAAAGATTATTTTTCAAAAAAAAAATATATATATAAAATGATTTTTATTTTTTATGATTGATGAATACTAAGTAATAAACTTAATTATTTATAAAATTTCATTGTTATTTTTTATCACTTTTTGTTAGAGGTTATTAGTTAACTTTAACACTTTAACTAGCTCTCACATTATAAGCTCCAAGATATAGATAATATAAGAAAAAGACCTTTCTTGTGAATAGAAAAGCGTCTTAACTATTGAGAATCACTTATTAGCCAAATTATGTCTATAATTGATTGAAGTAAATAAATCCAAGATATCCTAATAAACCACCAATTCCCCACTAGAAAAATGATTTAATACCAGAGTAAGCAGTCATAAATTTATCTCTGCGGATAAATTATATCAGGCAGTCTTGTAAATAAGTCATGATTCCCATAAAGTGACTAATGAAAATAAATTCGTATTCAGGTTTGCTGAATAGAACTAACTTTTGTGGGTTTTAAATAGTCTAAGTCCACATAAATTAAATATCGCCAGCTATAAATTCAGTATCAGCGACAATCAAAAAGAATCTGAATAGATATACTTTTTGATACAAATACTTCCAAGTGTTGAGAGGAACTGAAATGAAGACTATTCCAACAATACTCATATAGTTGAAGATAGAGAAAAATATATTTACATCTCTGATAAATGTCTAAAAGTAGAGTAAACTAAAGAAGACAAATTTATTATATCTCTTGAGCATGCAGATCAATATAAAAACCCCTTAATTCATATTTTAATTTTCTACTCTAATTGCATAATTGTAGTAGATGTTAAATGCATATGAAATCTAAAAGATTGCTATTGGAAAATAGAGTTCATAATCAGAAAAGTTTTTTAAAGCGTAAGAGGCTAATCCTGTTACTAAAGCTAAACTAAGTAAAAAATGTTTCATTTTAATATGAAATTTGTATTTATAGTTAAAAATATTAAAATATACAAATCTAAGAAAAGATATCTCACTTAAATTATTGTTCAAATAAAATAAAATTCTGAATATAAATAATTCCAATATTTTTTCTAGAAGGATTCGATGGATCTATTTTAACACAAAAAATAGATAAATATAAAAATTAATAAATAACACATGTTATCTTCAGCTTTAAGATTAGTTAATTTGATAGACAAAGCAAGATAAACTATATTAAATTTTCTATTTTAGTCTAATACAATAATAAATAAATATATTAACAATAGCTATTTTTTGTAGTAATAATCTCAGACTTTAAATATTTTAAGTTTTAAAAGTATTCTACAAAAATTTTTAAACAATTTTACAAAAATATATCATATACAATACGTTCTCCTTAATTAATGGTGATTTGTATTAATAACCAAATTTTTTTTAAAAATTACAATTTAAAGTTTTGAATAACAAAAAAAAAAAATTGAGATCCAATGTTAATGAGAATTTAAAGTACAACTTATAATTATTTTTATATTATATTTATCTTTTAAAAAAAATACAGTAAAATAAATTTTAATTTAATTAATGAATTTATATAATTTCATTAGTTTTTTCACTAAGAGTTTTATAAAGTTAAATTGTTAAATGTATTTAATTCTTAGTAGCTCAACTCATTTAATTTATTTAAGTTAAAATTAGTTTCGTTATTAATTAATCTTATGTTTTTTATTTATGTTCTTAATTTTCTAAAATTTAATTAGAGCCTTTATGAATATTTAGGGAAATATTTTTGAAGCCAATAAAAATGTCTATAATTTGATAATTTTGTTAAACTTTTTGTAAAAAAGGATATGACAGCAAGAATACTCAAAAATATTAACAATGCCACCTAAATAATTTAAGTTGCATATAAAAGCAAGCTATACATATTAAATGAATCAGAATCCTCATTTTAGCTAACTTACTAATTGTAAAGAGATGAGCCAAAGTTACTTATGATGGCGATCACCATAGATGCTATTTCAAATTTATTAAACTTATTAAAAATGTAAGGTTTGCATATTATAAAAATAATTAGATAAAAAACTAGAAGAATCGAAAAAATATTTGACAAAATATTTAATTAGCCAATAAAGCTAACTTTGACTACAACTAAAGATGTTTTGAAAATAAATCTAAAGAGTTCCCATAAGAAAAATTACTATTTGTATTCTCTATAAACAAAACCATATCTAAGCAAAACCTAAATTTTATATAGCTATCTTCTTTTTAAGATTAGATTAATGAAGAAAAAGCAAGGAGAAACTATACATATTATACTTAATATGGCTGCCCCTGTAATTCTGATTTTAGGTAGTTAATTTGATTGTTGACAAGATAGACTTAAATCAATCATTGAATAAGATTAAGTAGAGTCTTAGTTAAAGCAAATTAGTGACTAAACTGAGTATCCTAGAATATAAGAGTAGAAGTTGAAAATGAAAAGATAAATATAAGTCATTATGCTTATATTCTTTAGAAGCTAGAATTTTCTTTTCTTAATAAAAATATAAATAGTTAATATTAAAACCAACAAAACCAGAGCTATAAAAGGAAACAAAATGCTCAAAATAAGTTTGCTATAGCCAATACTGAAGTCTGATGGTAGAATATCAGATAAAAAGCAATCAACAGAAATTAATTAAGTCTGTAAGGGGTTAGCTTAAAAAATTCCTATAAAACTAATTATGCTATTTTAGGAAACTAAATTAGAAACTTCAAAGATAACTAAGTTAAATGAAATCAATTTAATTAAGACAGAAGTCTAGCTTTTCTAATTCAAGCTTGCTCCAAAATAAATAATGTTTAGCTTTGACAAATATTTGGCATAATGGATGTTTTTTAAACTCTTGAAATTACTTTGTATTAGAGCAAGCACTACTATAAATAGTATAAATATTGATACGGCTATCAATATGTTATTTTTTATACGACTTCCACATTTTTTGCATTAAAATATTCCATAAGAACCATAACTTTCACCCCAAAAAGAGCCTCTTAAATCACAATCCATGCACTCTACACCTACAGATCCTTATGCACATAGATGGTCTCCGAAGAGACTTCCTCCTTCACAACTTTAAGAAGAAATCTTGCATTTATAAATTTGGTCCTAGTTTACTGTATAATTAGATCTCCAATAGCCATTTTTTACACTAGAATAATTAGCATAGCATTAATTAAATACTTTCATATTACATTGTTAACACTAATCCTCATTAATAGTCATTATATCTCTTTATTATATATCTTTTATTTAATTGATATTATTAAATTAGGTAATTTCTTAAGAATAGCTTGCAGAACCAAAATTACAATATTTACACATTATATATGAATCTTATATTAGTACCATTTGCATGCCTTATCCACATGCTTCTTTAAATGGCATAAATTAAGCATTTATAATGTAATCATCTACTAGTGTTAATTTAAATTGTGAGATTGGAGCTATATTATTTGGATTTTAGTAGTACACCAAATAAGGCTAATCTAATTTTGGAATAACATATGGCTAGAGTTAGGTAATATTTGTTTAAAAAATAGATAAATAGTTTATTGGAATTCTAAAGCTTCCATATTATGGATAATTAAGATCTAATTTAAGAAAAATTACATAAATTAAACCAGAATACATAATGAAATTGTTTTTTTAAGTGTCAAATTAAATTTATTTCATTTCAAAATCTGTTTTTTATAGATTCTAATTGTATTCGTATATACTATCAATCTGAATACTGCTGAAGCCAAGTAGATAATCATCATTTGAGTATACAGCTTTATTGTTTTGGAATTTAATAATATTTTTTAAAATGCTAATATCTTAATTTTTGCTTAAAACAACACCTCCACCAGAAATTTTACTAAAACAATTTCTAATTACAGTATCTTAAGCATCCCATATCTATCCACCATAAATGCCACCACCTAATTATGAAGTTCCACAGTATTCAATAATTGTTTAACTTAAATATAAGTAAGTAGAAGCATTAGAAAAGTTCAGACAGCCTCCATTTTAGCCTGGTGGTGAATATATGTTAGAAATGGTGGTTTATTTAAAATTAAAGGATGAAATAATAATATTTTAAAAATTAGCAAAGTATATATCTAAATTTTTTAAATTGATATTTGAATTAAACATATTAAAAAAATATTCCTATTCATTTTAACTTCCAGGATTATACATAATTAAGGGTGGACCATTTCTACTAAAAAATGTCTCGTTTTCTTATGAAGGATCTATTGGAATTTACAATTCATATAGATAAAGGTTGTAGACAGAAT
Organism: Tetrahymena thermophila SB210; assembly: GCF_000189635.1. NCBI lineage: Eukaryota > Ciliophora > Oligohymenophorea > Hymenostomatida > Tetrahymenidae > Tetrahymena > Tetrahymena thermophila. The sequence continues at coordinate 387,425 of NW_002476186.1, read as the reverse complement.
CGAGTATAAACAAACTTTAATAGATAAATTATAAGCTTTGATAGTCAATTGAGAAATAACGTAGCTCTAAATCATTGAATTAAATTATTTGAATGAATATTAAACTTTTCATAATGTTTCTTAATGCAATATTTTCTAGACTAAGCTATCCACCCTACATAAAAGTCATTAAGAACTAGTTAAAAGGGATTAGTTAAAAATTAGTCTACATAATTCTTACTACTTACACCATTTTGCAGAAAATATATAAATTAACAGTATTAGAAGGGATGCTGCCTTGTTAAATTCCATCATAAGTTATTTCCTGCAAAGCGAAATTTCCATTTGTATAATATAGATTTTAAGTTAATATAGAAATCTTTGTAAACTACTAAACCTAATAATTTAGAGATTATATTAATATTTTGTTAACTGTGAAGCAGCCCATAGGGTAAAATTGGATTATTCTAGCTATTTAAATATTAGGTTAAACATCATTTTATAGATTATCATTTAACAGTATGTTTTAAACACTTCCATTTACAGCATTAATACCCAAAATAAATGTGTGGTCTTAGTTTAAGTTAGAATTTATGTTTAGATAATTAAGTTAGAAAGTAACTGCTTACAAAAAGATTTCTGCGTTAAAAGAGCAAATAATAAAATTATCTTAAGACAAGTTATTAATTTATTAAAATAAAATATCTATTGTATTAGAACCATTTTAATCAATATATACCAAGCTATCTGTCAAAATCATATTTTTTATAATTAGATTATCTATTTAAACAAATTTTGCCAAAATTAAGTGTTTACTTTTCCTTGTATATTGCTCAACAGTAAAATTGATAACAATAACATTTTAACAATCACTAACCAAAATCAAATCTTATTAACTGTAAAATTAACCGTCTATTACTATTTAATAAAACTATAAACTTAAGGTCAAATGTTATATTTAGTTAAATTTTATCAAAGGCTCTTTAGCATAAAACTAGTTTAATACTAAACTTACGTCTATTTAGTCCTAATCTTAAATAGTGATAAAACTTTCTTCACAAGTATAACTAATATTTTACTAATCAAGCTGGTTTTTTATTGGTGAAGTGCAATCTTTGATTGTCATAACGTTACTTTTATATTACTAAAATGGAATATTTAGTTAATTAAGCTATTAATAATATCCTTAACTAAAAACTATTTCAAAAATAGTTTGAAAATGTATGATATAGGCACAAATATACTTTTTTTTCATTTGCCAGTTTTTAATTGTAAAATCAATGTTTATTTTATATTTAGATTAATTTAATCAAGTTAATATTAATTTTAGATTAAAAATAATAAATAGCATAATTCTTTTATAAAGGTTGATTAGGAATGTACATCAAAAAAATAATTCTTTTACATCTATCAGAAATCTAAATTAATTAAATTTTAATATATTTTTTTATTTCATTTTTAACATATTTAATAATAGTCTTATGAATATAATTTATAAATTAATTATGTTACTCAAATTAATTATTTAGTTAATTAATCTTATTATAAAATCTTTAGCAAAGAAACTATTTCAAAAATAGGCTGAAAAAGTATGGTAAGTGCACAGAAATAATTTTTCATAATTTTTACAATCTTAATTGAACATAATTTTAAAAGTAATATTAGATATTTTTTATTTTAATTTAATAAGATTATATTAAGTTTACATTAAAAAGGATAAATAGCATAATTATTTTATATAAGTTAAGCTACATTTAAAAAAATTATCTTCTATATCAGGTAAACTAAAAATCTAAATTAAATAAATTAACTTAAAAAATTGTTTTTCAAACTTCTTTTTTAATATCACATTAAACATTTTTTCTGCCACATATAACAATAAGTTAGTGAAAATAAGCTATAAATTAATAAAACTTCATTTTTTGTATGATATAAAAAAAGTATACAGTATAGATTCTATATATAGCAAGAAATGACTCAAATATATTTAGGATAAATAAGTCTAATCATAACTTTTAAATTGTTTATTATTTCATAATTAGATTTTTAAAAATATTATTATTTTTACTGATTTTTTTGTAAAAATATACATTTTTGCTTTTATTTTTAAATGTTAATGTATTTTTCTTATTTAATATAAAATTTTATCTATTGTAATTTTTAATTACTTTAGTGTTTTTAATTTAAATAAAGATGTATTTAAAGTTTTTGTTTATTTTTAGAAAGAAATAGTTTAATTTTTTATCCATAATTTGATTATGCAAACAAAAATTATCTCATAATTTAGTAATATTTTATAAATTAAAAAATAAATAAATCGAAAACAATTTGACTAAATTAATTATTTATAGTTAGAGTTCTTATTGGTTTGATTGCATTATGATAGATATATTTATTCTAAATCAAAGAATTCTATTATGTTATATTATTTATGAGTTTATAAATCTTAGATTTACAATATTTTTAAAATTTACTTATTACAAATGTATATTTTTTCTATTTTTAATAGGCTCTAATAATTAATTATAAAACAATTTTTTATTATATTTTTTTCAGAGAAAATACTTTTATTTTTTTTAGAGAAAATACTTTTATTTTTTTTAGAGAAAATACTTTTATTTTTTTTCGAGAAAATTTGTTTAATTTTTGCACATTATTTTCTAGTAGATGTTAGTATATTTCTATTTATGTACTTATATTCTCACTATTTAGTCAAATTTAATAAATTATTTACAAAAATAAAAGTTAATATAACAAAAAATGAATAATATATACTAATACTTTCAAAAGGTATAAGATGCCAATATTTACTAAAAAAGCCATGGATTGAGTATTTTAAGTATCATAATTTGTGATAAGCTTGAAGAGATGAATATGCTGTACCAAGAAAATTTAAATTAGCTAATATCTAATAACTTTCTTTAATATGTGATAAATGAAATTAAATAAAAGTGGAATACTTGCATTACAGATGTGAATAACCTTAAGAGATTTCTTTCTTTCTTATATTTCTAGAATAAAAAAGATCCTTTCGAACAAAATCTTCTAGAATTACTTAATAGCTAGATGATATAAAATTTTTTAGAAGGAAAGATAGCTTTTTAGGTTTAAGAAATGTCTATCGATTAAAATTAAAACATCAATGATCTAGAGATTAAAAACTATGATTAAGATAAATAACTTAAAATAAACAACTCATAAGAACATTAATAATATGAAGATAGTGAAATAGATAAAGAGAAATACTTCGAATTATTAGATGAGGAAAAAAAGTAAATACCTAATCCCATCTCAGAAGTTAGCTAAATTTTATTGAAATACTCATACTTGAAAGTAGATGAAGATTGCAAACCTTTTCAATCAAATTTTAATTCTTAAATGCAATATTAATACCAATATAAATGTATTGGAATGGAAATACAACCTTTTATCTCAAAGCCATTAGATACTAAATAACAAGCTAAAACTTAAGCTGCTAGATTATTATATCCTCACATAAAATTTTTCGATAGATATAGAGAACCATATTAAAGATATTCCTATAGTGAAAAAGAAAAATAAGAAGAGTAGATGTGTGAAGATGAATTTTATCAAAAGTAATTAGATGATTTCTTTATATATTAGTAAATTTAAGATGAAGGAATAAATACTGTCAGTGATGTCTAAGAAATCTTATAAAAGCAAGCAAATCCATCAGTTTTATATTATGTCAAAGAAGATTTTTCTAGATAAGATAATGGAAATACACTGTGTACAGCAATTTTTATGGATCCAGTAAAAAAATTAACATCTTAAGGCTTTGGATTAGGCTAAAAAATGGCAAAAGAGATAGCTTACTTTAAGTTACTAAAAGATATTAAAAAGTATTTTTATGAACTAAATGGATCATATTATCATGAATTTAACGAAAGACCAAAAAAATCCTATAAAAGAAGAAATAGAGATGACAGTGATAACAATGATAATAATGATTAGTGAACTTAAGTTTGTTTAAGGTTTTCTCTGTTGTTTATAATTAATTATAAATCTTCAACAGTATGACATAATTAATTAAATTGCTGAATTTTTTTTTAATAATGATAGTAATGATTAGTGAACTTAAGTTTATTTAAGGTTTTTCTAGTATTGTTTATAATTATAAATATTCAACATATAATTTATATAGTTGAATTTTTTTATTAAATTTATGAGCATAAATAATAATTTGATGACAGTGATAACAATAATAGTAATGATTAGTGAACTTAAATTGTTTAAGGCTTTTCTACTATTTATTACTTATAATTATAACTACTCAATAATATGATTTAATTTTTTTTATTAAATTTATTAGCATAATAATTATTTTATTTACAAATTAATCATTCAATAACTTTACATTTTTTTATGTTGCTTTATAATAAAAAGTATTTTTTTAAATATTTTATCGAAAAGTAAAAATGAATTGAATTTATGAAATAAAAAAAAGTTTTTTTTATGGGAATACCACTTAGAACTAAAAAAGAATTTATTAAAAATATTTAAATATTAAATAGAATAATTAATATAATTTAATAATTGCTTGGAGATTTAAACTGAAATAAAATTCTAATTTTTTATAAAAGAACTTTCACTATTTAAATCAAATAACTATTTGAATTTGTTAACAAAAGAATTTACTAAATTAAATGTTTTTTATTTTGTTTGAATAAGAATCAGAAGTTGAATTAAAAACTGTTGATATTTAAAATTAGTTGAAGATAAAATTAAATGAATTTAACTTTTATGATTTGTATTTAGAGTTAGAATTTAAACATTTAAAAACATACTACAACAATATTAGATAATGAATTAGGCATTTCAAAATAATAATACTTATTAAATTATAAAAATAAAAGGAAATAAAATAAAAATATTCAAAAATAAATTGAGTTATTAACAAAATTTATCAAGTGCGTGTATTTGAGTGTTATTTTTATTTGAGTTTTTGCAAGTTTTTTTGCTTTACTTTCTTTCTTTTTTTGTTTATTTCTTTTTAATTAAAATTATTAATGATCAATATATTAATCTGATAATTAAACATTTCATTTTCTTAAAATTAATTAGATAACTTTGAAAACTCACACTATAAAGAAAGAATCAAATAAGAATCTCTTTGTGTAGTTGTTTAAATTTAGTTGAAGAAAGCAGTTACTGTAATGAACAACATTTTAAGGAGTGACTTCAACGAGTACATTTAGAATAGAAATAATGCAAAAATTTAGTTTTTGTAGCACGAAATCAATTAGTATTAAAACTTCAACTCGCAGTTGAAGGATATCTCACAAATTAAAAAGAAATCTCTTGAGATACTTAATTCTAAAAACGCTAAGCAGGATAACAATTAAAATGGTAAACGAATAATACCATTAATAATAGAAATATTTTTTACATACTAATTTTACTTTATTGATATAAATAAATCCATTCATATTTTAAATTTCAAATAAAATTTAGTTCATTTTTTTGATTGGATTTTTAAATCTTAATTATTAACTTTAAAAAAAATAATAGGTTCTACTCCTTAAAAATTACTAGAAGACAGAGAAGAGATTTTAGCATAGCTGTTTAAAGAAAATCAGCAGCTTTTAGCTTCTTTTAAAATAGTTAATTAGGAAAGAAATAATGCTTAAAGCAAAGTAATAATGTTTTTTTTATTATCAGTGAGCTATAGTATTTAAATGCTTTTTTGATATTTTTAATGTTTAAAAATGCAACAATCAATGAGATTTAAAAATTTATATATCTAGCAATGATAAAGACTAATATAGTGGTTCAAAAATCATATATTTTGCCTATAAAAAATTAAAATTTAGATATCACTAAACTATTAAATATTTAAAACTTAATTATAATTCAAAAGGTGTTAATTAGTCAGTAAGTAGCTGAGGAAATGGAAAACTTTTAGCAAGATATTATATAGGAATAAGAAGACTAATTGTTGGAATTAAGGAGAATAGTTTAAGATAAAGAATATACAATTCAAGAATTTGAAAAATAAAAATCGCAAATGGGTCCTGCAGGAGTTATTATCAAATATAGAGATGTAATAAATATTTAATTTTGTTTAAAAATAAAAAGATAAAATCATAAAAAATGCTATTTAGTACTATTTTAGCTAAATCATAAATATGACTCAATTTATTATTTAAAATAACACAGATAGTCACCCCAACTGAGCAATTAAGCAAGTTATAAAATTTGAATGAGAGTTACAATAATGCGGTTTAGATTCTAAAGAAGTAAAACGAATATCTTAGTGAAATAAATAAAAAATATGAAATAGAAAACGAAGTAATTAAAATAAATGTATTTAATTAATAAATTAACTCATAACGTTTTGTCTATCTAAAAACAAATAGTTTGCAAGCTTTGAATTAATAAAGTTAAAAAATGCAATTAGAAACCCATCAAATCTTCATAAAATAAAATGTAAAATTAGAAGAAGAAAAAACTTACTTCATAATGATAATAATTATTTTATTTATAAAGAATCACTAGCATTAAAAGTCAACTAAAGCAGAGAATATGAAAATCTAGTATTTTCAGCAGAACTAAATGATAATCAGAGAGTGTAAAATGAGTAAAAGCTAAGAAGCGTAATATTTAATTGATAATAAATAAAAATATGACAAATTTATTTTATAAAAATAGAAGATTTTTAAAGTACCATAGCAAAACAGTAGCCAATAACCTTAGCAAATTAATGTAATTAAATGTTATAAAATTACTGATGACTAAAAATAACTATTCAAAATTAAAAATATCTTCTTATTTAAAATAGAAAAAGAAAATAGATGAGGAATGGGACAGAGCTAGAAAAAGCTTTGATAAAGAATTAATTAATGAAAGAGTTTTATCAGACTAAATTACTTAGCTTGAAACTTATAATTAATAGCTTCTTCTTACAAATGATTTAATTTTGAATTCCAATTAAATTCATTAAACTTAAATTGAAAAATTACAATAAAATATCAATTTCTACAAAGAATATCATAAAAAAATTGTAAATATGCAAAGTAAAATCAAGTCAAATAAAATAAGCCAATAGCAGCCTATTAATCTCATAACTTCCAGCAATTCTTTTAATGATATTTCTTTCACCAAAATTTTAAAATAGCTTCCATAATCTACAAAATCAAAAGGATAGAACAATAATAAGCATCAACAGGGCGAACATAAAAAGAAGTAGGAAGCATAAACAAATGAAAACAGCAAAATTAGAACAAAAACTAAACTTGATACTATATTGAATAACTCAGTAGATCACATAAATATACCCACACTCAACGATGAGGAAGAAGTAGAGCCATAATGGAATGTACGTGAATGCAAGCAATTCCTAAAAAATCTAGCTGATGAATTCTATAAATCTTTATAGAATAGTAAGAATATGATATTATCTCGTAGAGTTATTACAAAAATAAAATAGAATGGAGGAATCGGTTATTAGATGTAGCAAAAGCGAATCACAAGAATTAGGTCTATCTCTAATATTTTAGAATATAAACGTGATAAGAAAAAAGATGAATTCTATCTGTAAAATAAAAAAGACTTCAGCCAACAATTTAGTAAGCATCCCCAAACACACTATGTTAATACAGAAAACGATGAATGTATTCCTGAATTTAAAGATGTCATTTTAGAGCACATCAAATCAAAAAATAGTCAAAACTAAAACAACTACATAAATCATAGCAACAACAATAGTAGCACAAACAATTAAACAACTTAATAACCTAATGGCGCTAAGAATTTAGATTAATTTGGAGCAAACAGTATTCAGATATAAAATAGCTAAGTAATGAGTAATAACAATCTTTAATATAATCAGGCTTAAATTTTAGAAGCTAGAAATGCAGGTCATTTAGAAAAAAATCAGCCTGGCGATATAAGTACTTATTTAGAAAATGGAGTTGATATAAGTTATGAACTAAGAAACAAATAAGTTGCAGGAATAGAATTAAATGGAGGCACTCATAATATTAACGGAACAAATCATTTCCACAATAATAGCACATAGTTAGGTCAGCACAATGTTTAGGGATTTAATATAAAATAGTTTACTAGCTCAGAGCTTAGATAATCAATAATAAGCAAAAAAGGAACATTTATATCAACCCACTCTCCTTCATATGTTCCAAACACTAATACAAATGGTAAAAAGTAATTATATGCTTTGGGAACAATGAAGTAAAAACAAAACTAGTAGTATAACGATGACCAATAAAGTTTTTTTTCAAATGACGATGGACTTAATAATCAAATCCTTTCATCATAGCTTGATATTAAATTAAATACTCAGACCTAATAAGATGAAAAGTGATCTAAAAATAATAAATACCTTGTTTATTAATTAATCATAATGCCTATTTTTTATTAATATCATTTAAACTAAGCTAATAATTTAGTTTAATTTAAAATAGGTTTATCAAAATAAATTAAATATAAAATTAATTAATTGATTAATATATTATTAATAGATAAGCAAATAAATAAATAAATAGATAGATAGATAGATAGATAAATTATCAGATATTTTAGTTTTTTATTTTCAAATTTGTATCCTTAAGAATTTTATAATTCTATTTTGAAAATGGATAAGAATTTTATTTATTTTTTTATTTATTTTAAAAATAATTATTTTTAATTTTGAAATAATTTACACATTTTTATATCCTTTAATTGATGTTTAAATAAATCTTTCTATTAATAAATAATTAAATTTGATTTTTTTTTAATTTGCAAATTATTTTTTTACAACATATTTTTAATTAATTTTTAGCTTAATTTTATCTCTTTTCCTTTTTTATTTCATATTTAAAAAACAATTTTAGAGAGATAATTATTTTAGCATTAAATAAAATAGAAAAACTAAACAAAAACATTTTAATAATAAATTTAAAATAATTTTAAATAAAAAACTAAATTGTTTTTTGAAAGTTTGTAAATATATTAATAAATAATTCATTATTTCAATAAAGATTAAATTTATGCTTCTATCAATATCAATAATTAATTTACTCTTCAAATTGTATTCAAGACAGACTCAAAATTGTTTTTAAAAGTTAAAAAAATAAAATGGCCTGCTAATTCTATTTTAAACAGAAATTTTCTTAATTTTATTTAATTTGTCTACTTTCTTTTTAAAATTTAAGGTATAAATTAATCCAATTTAAAGTATTTATTATTCGAACAGAATCGCCTGTCTGACTTATAAGATGTATTATATAACAAAGGTATAGTTTTTATATTAAAGAAGGGATTTTTGAAAGCTTGAGAGATAGTATTTATCTTCAAAAGGAATTTTTGAGTTTAAATATGAATATAAAACATATATATTTCTCATTTTACATATATAATATATTAATTTATTGTTACTATATCTGATATAGTAATAAAGTTTTATATTAGGTGTAAATAAATGACACAACTCAGAAGTCGAAAAGATCACCAGCACCTTCGAAGTCATCTTCTTCCTTCTTGGGTTCTTCCTTCTTAGGTTCTTCCTTCTTGGCTTCAGGGGCCTTAGTGGCGGCAGCGGGGGCAGCAGCGGGGGCAGCACCACCGATGTTACCAACCTTGGATAAACCAGCCTTGATGACATCTTCGATGTTCTTACCCTTGATGACGTTCATGAAAGAGGATAACTTGGTGGCATCAACGGTACCGTTAACGGATTCGATGAGGGCCTTGACATCAGCTTCGGCTATTAATTTAAACGAAATAATTTAATATTCGGATTAAAACTATCTTATTTCAAAAATTGAAAATATTTATATGCACTTATTTCTATATTCTATGCTCAAAAAAGAGACTCGCAAAAAGAGTGTTTGAATTTTACCAATAAAATTATTGCACCAAATTTTATTATTATTTTTTTAAATTATTCTTATTAGGATTTTAGAGTAGAAGTGAGAAGCAATAAATTATTTATTAATAATATTTTTTATCTTTTACATTTAGTTGATATTTATTTTATGTTGGCTGGCATTTTAAAAGTGAGCAAGATAGAGAAATTCAAAGATAGATTTTAAGCATAGATTTTTTATTATTCAAATATTTTAAAATACTTGAAATTTCTGAATTCGCTTGTGAATACCTTTTATTACTATCAGTTGCTTATTTAATTATTTTCATATTAAAATAATTTGGATCTCTAGCATTATTTCTTTCTTTATTAATTGAATGACTATTTTTACTTATTTTAGCTTTTGCTTCTTCAATTAGTAATTATTAGATATTATATTTTCAAATACCTAAGAATTTGAAAATTTTAATATTATTATGTATGATTTATTGAATGAATCAAAATGTATGAATAAGTTAGTTATTATTAGAAGAATTATTTAAGTCTTGCTAGTCAGTTCTTTTAAATATACAATAATATACCCTAAGTTATTACAAATATCATCTATCTTTTAACTAAATCTATCTATTTTCACTTTCATTTATATAACTTTAATTGCGTTAAACTAATCACCTGCCAAAAATAATCAAACCAATGTGATAATTAATAAATTATTGACTTCTTTTAAGTGTTTGTTTTGATGATATTTTCAATCCTTCATCAAATTTGGTATTAAAATAAACTAGATTTATTTTATTTTTTACTCTAATTTATTTGGTAAATTTCAACTCTTTTTGAGTCATCTCTTAATTTGAAATTTCTTTTAGATGCAATTCTCCCACAAATAGAATGAATGATTGACAAAAAGCTTTTAGCAAAATGTCTCAAATCACCCATATATGCAGAGCTGCATCAATTTTTTGCCTTATCTTAGATGTGCTTCATTAAATGAAATCAAGTTAAATTGAAATTAATTCTTACAGGGTTGGCTTCCGTTGAGGGCGAGGAGAGCGTAAGCAGCGACGTATTTCATTTTTGATAATTTTGTTATATGTTTTTTTCTTGTATTAAGGATTCTTTTCTGAATTTAATTATCTAAGTTTTAATTAATATCTTTATACTTCCGATTGTTTATCCTCTCTAAATTCCGCAGTACTAAATTTTTAATCCCTTAACTTTAAACCTGTTTGCCTTATTTTTGTTATTTTTTCACATTCTTTTTCTTATTTATCTTTGATAGTTTTACATTTCTTTTCTTTCCCATCTTCTCTTTCTTCCTCTTCCTTCATTTATATATATATATATATCCAAATTGCCAAGCTGCTTGCTAGCAATTTAGACATAGGATCCAATCCATTCATATTTCCAACTTAATATAAATTAAATGGCATTTCTATGTCTCATTTTAATTATTGCATCACAAATAAAAAAATTAATTCAAATAAATGAATGAATGAATGAATGAATGAATGAATGAATGAACGAATGAATGCCATTGTTATGAAAAATATAATTAATTGTCCCTCTCAAGTAATAAAGCCTTAAAATAAAAATGAAAGAAAAAATTATTATGTTAATATTTTATTATAAATAATTCTTATAATAAATTCTTTTTACAAAAATGTTGTAAATTTATATAATGGTGAATACTAATTTATCAGAAAAATAAATCGAATTGTTTTTTATTGATGAACAAATATTAATTATTTAAAAAGAATTATTTATAATAATATATTAGATTTTATTTTTAATTTTATTTATTTTTAAATATTCACAAGAATTATTTATTATAATATTTTAGATTTTAATTTATATATTCTAGTTAAGTATTAATAAGATTTGTTATATCATTAATTATTTAGTCTATAAGCTAGCTATCTAGCTATTACTCAATAGTAAAATTTATATGCCAAGTTAATCTAAACCAAAACAATTTTTATTTTTTTATAAAATATTTCAATTCAAAACTGTTAAATTAATTAACCAACTATTTATATACAAAATTTAATCCAATTTTTTACTTGATTATTTAATTTTGAAGATTTTTTTCATTCAAAAAAATAAAAAATATTTTTATAAGGATATTATTTTATTAAAATTTTCAGAAAAATCATTTTGAAAGTTGACATGAATGAATGAATGAATGGAATTAATTAATTTTTAAAAAGTTAATTATTAAACGCTTAGAGAAACAACAACAAAAAAGATTTGCAAATCAATAAAATAAATATAAATATATTTTTAATTCAACTAGAATCATGCTTTATTTTTTCTAATTCTAAAATTTCGATAATCCTATTATATTTTAATAGTCTCTCTAACTTAAAAGGAGACACTAGATTCAACCAACAATTCTTCAACCCAAACTAAATATTATTTAAAAAAAGAATTTATTTCATTATTTTGGGAAATATTTTTTACAGCCAAATCTACTATAGTGGTGTCAGTGAATTCTTCTAAATTTTCTTAAATGATAACTGCAGTACTATTTTTCTATGGAAAAAAAGTTATTAAAATGAATGAATAAATATATAGAAATATTTTATAAAAAGTACTTTGTTAAGAGACATTTTGGCTATTTCTAAGAAGTTGCTGAGTGTCGGATATTCAAATGGTCTATAGTGAGCACAATGCAGGTCAAATTTTTTAGCATTTGCTGAATTTATTTCATTTTCAGACATTTCTTAATTATTCAAAATTAAATATAAAACTATATATAGTTTAAATAAAATTTATTACATGGATTAGAATCTTTATCAGACTCTATACTAGCTTCTTTAATCCTATTGATTGTTGAGTATAAAAAGCTACTGGCAATCTAGATATTTTTTCCTTAAAACTTAGCCTTAATTTATAAAATTTGCTTTAATAAATGAATTAAACTTTATGAATCTTACCATAAACTTACTCCACCCTTCTAAATCATCGTTCTTTATAGGATCTTAAATATACTTTATTACTATTAATTATTAAAATGCTCAGAAATATTTATTTATTTATATTTTTAAAATTACTTGGCTTATCAGTGCACAACTTTAACAAAAAGTCAGCCTATTTAATAAAATTTTTGTGACTTTAGATCAAAATAAAAAAATAATTTTACTAGTTAAGTAGGATCCATGAGTTGCTTTGGATTTTCTAACTCATATAATTTTTTATCTGGAAGGTAGAGGTTATCTGCCATAAGATTCAAACCAACATAGACATTATCTTTGTATGGAGTTTTATTAATTGCCTCTTCTATCATCTTCATATTGTCATTTATTGAATCTACAGTTACAATAAAAGTTCCATCAGTGTGATACTTCAAGGCAGCTTCTCCCAATTTACCACTAGTTATAGTCTTCTTAATATTACCTGTAATCTGACTAACTATATCAAGTAACTATTTTCCATTTTCGTATTTATCTACAATAAGTAAGAACTTGTAAATCTTACATTTAACTCCAACTAATTTGCTTCCTTATAAAAGATTAACCATAATTTTAGGGTGCTAGAATTCACCTTCAAACCCACTTAATTATCTTATAACTTCATAAGGTTAAATTTTTTCTATTTAAGCAATAACCTAATTTAAACTATAAGAGACTGTTTGAATAGCATTGATACCTTTCTATTAAGAAAATAATTTGTGTGAAATAATATATTAGTCTTAATTTTTACTTTTTCATTAGCTTCATATAGCTATGTTAATTATTCATCTATTTATTTTTAATCTCTGGCACTTTTCTTATTCAAAATTGGGTTTATCTTACTATTTATAAATACAATTAAACATTAAATTGCTTATAGAAGTAGCATGTTTTTTACCTTTTAATAAATTCTAAAGCATTACTAACACCTTTTCCACTATCTACTTCATTTATGTTGTCACTAAATAAATATTTAAAAATTGCATAAAATTTATGTACGTTTATAAATTTTATAGTTTACTATAAAGGTACTACTGTTTCTGAAGCTTAGCCAAACTAAAAAGATGTTTCTATTTTGTATTCTTTTTACTTATACTCTACTGTGTATTATAACTATTTTTATTCACAAACAAAGTTTTCTAAAAAAGCTCTATAAAACATATCAAATTACTTTTATTGAAGGTAAACTATTTATATTTAATGTCTGGTATGGGACAACTGAGAGAATAGTGATATCATTTTTTGCAAGCTATTAACCATTTAATATATATTTTTATATTTATCATAACATTCTTAAAAATGAAAAACCTTTCCAAATTCGTTCATCATAAATGCGTAAGGGTCGGAGTACTTTCCACGAAGAAGCTGATTAACGATCTTTGACAAAGTTTCCTCGATCTTATTTTATGATTTAATATTGCATTAATTTAGAAACAAATTTTTTATTTCATATTCTACTATATTTATATTATTTATTTTTATACATTATTTTATTTCATGTAATCCTTAAGCTCTTAGCTTAGATAAGGAGAAGAAGACATCTTAAATAATTGCTTAAATTTATCACTTTATTTTAATGCTAGCTAATACTATTTATGCTGCTGCTTTTAATTATATTAACTAAATGATTATAAATAAATTAAAAATCCTTTAAAAGATTTTTGATAGTTTTAATTAAAGAAGAACAGTTATGAAATATTGTTAATAAATAAAAAAATAATACAAATGAGGACTTATAAATTTAAATAAATATATTCTATCTTTAAATAAGCTTGAGTAAGTTTAATCACTAAACATTTATTTACACTTCTATTTTTTTAAAATATCTTGTTTGGCTATTAAATTATTTTATATTATAAACTGAATTATTAAATAATAATTCATATATAATTTGTAAAGATATTTCTCCAACTAAAAAAAAAGTGCTTCAATATTATTTTATATAAAATTTAATAAATAGCAAAATCTATAATATTAAAGAAATATTTATTTAGCTATCGTTAAACCTTGTTAATTTGTAAAGTCTTTTGAGAGAAAAAAAAACATTTTAAAATGAACATAAAATATTAATTTTAATATTTTTATTAGAAGTTAAAATGCAAAATGCGATTGAATATCAATATAACTTAACTTTCATATTCAAAAATTTTCAAATTAAAACAAGAAAAATTATTATTTTAATTTTGAAGAGATTTTAGTAAAATTTTTAATAAAAAATTTTATTTTTGAAGTAATAAGTTAGTAAAGAAGTAAATTAAAATAAATTGATGATTTTTATATTTACAAAATAATGTATTTAATCAATATTTTCATTTTTATAAATTTTATTATAATTGTTGAGAAATGATTAATTTCTTTCTTTAAATCAACTCATAAAAATTCTTTCTTTAATTTAGGTAAATAATTTAGAACTTAGTGAAGAGATATTAGTATTTTTGTTTTAAAACTTATTTTTAAGTGATAAACCTACTTTATTGTTTTGTAATGAGTAGTTTTATTTAATTAGATTACTATTTATTCCAACTAAATCATTGAATTATGAGTGCTCTTGCTGCTTTTATAAGTTCTTTTGATGATTTTATTTTTGATTATGCTGATTTTATTGAATCTGCTAAAATAAGTTGAAAGATAATATATCTGGACGAAATTAATTATTTCTGGCAGAAGTTGGACTAGATTTCACATTGTTTTCATTATCACTTGTATTTTCACCTTTTTCTTAATCTTTATTTAGAATTAAGGATCCTTATTTATTTTTAATATGAGGTTGAGTATTATTTTATTATGCAAATTGGCATTTTAGCTAATTGTTAGTTTAAGGAAAATTTTATAATTCAGGGTGTTTAAATTACATTTATTATTCAGCTAATTTCTTTTAGTTTTGAAACATATTTGCTAAAAATGAATGAGAACTGCTAATGTGTTTGCTGTTTGCCTTTTACCTTTGCTGTCTAAATTAAATTTATTTTATTTTATCAATTTTTTAATTAGAAGGTGAATCAATTTCAACTGTTTCACATTTATCTTATTCTTTTAATATCGATTTTAATTCTATTGGAGAGTTCGAATTAGATCTATTGTGAGAAATCATTACTATTGGTTTGGCCATAATCTAATATTAATCAACAACGGTGTTCCTATTTATTTTTACTGGACTACGAGTTTTAGACCTCACTTTATATGGAAGGGTAGTTTATGTTTCACAATCTTACTTTCCTTTAGTTCTACTCTCATTTGAAGTAGGTAATTGAAATGGTTAAGTGTAACTTGCATTTCCTATTGAATTTTTCTAGGGTTGCAAACTGTTTTATTCTTTTTACATCCTAAGAGTAGAAAGAATTTTCCTATTTAGCTTTTAATTTATAAAGCTGTCATAATGATTGTTATTTTGTTTCATTATTAAATCTTATTCATATAAAGAATTCTCCACATAAATATTCTATTAGCTATTTTAGAGAAGTGATTTCATATTTTAAACGGAATAAGAATGTCCTTTCTAACTGTGCTATTATTAGCTTTAATTAATTTAAGAAGCTTCTTATTCATGTTAGCTTAGATTTAAATATTTAGAATCCTAATATTCAAAAGGAGTAACCTGAGTATTAATCCTTTTTCTCCCTTCTAATTTTCCTGACTTTTAAGATATTTATTGCTGAGATTCAATCTTCCTTTGAGATTAAGCGCTCAAGCAAACTCTAGCTGATTTACTTTTAATAAAGTTGTTCATTACCTAGTACTATTTTAAGTTTTGATCTTATCGATTTGGTTAGCTATTATTTCTAATCTGTTGAATAAATTCACGTGCTGCTTTTTAGTGGCTGTTATATATATCCTGGTATAATTAGATCTCATTGGGATCAATTTTATTTTTTTATTAGTAAAAATCTAATATTTTCTAATAAATCTCTGATTGCTTAGACTTATTTTCATTTTTCATTTTAGTAAATTATCTAATAAATTCTTTGTTTTTTTAATTTAAAACTTAGTTCATTTTTTTCTTAAATTCAAATGCTGCTTCTGCCTACATAGCTTACTTCTCTGCATTTGCAGCCTACTCTTCTTATTTATTTTTAAGCAATTAATTATGCTACTAAGATCTTTCTCTTGCACCTATCATATGCTCAGTTTAGCTTATGTAAGATTGTCTTTCTTTTAATTTATCGTTTTACTTTTCTTCTTCTATCATAGCTTGAATATCCTTCTAAAATTCACTGTTGCTGCCATTAATTTAGTTGTTCAAGATTTTTGTCTTTTCTAAAAAAGAATTCTATTTATTCATAATATTTATCAAAGTACTCCTACTTGAGTTAGATCCTCTAATTTTCTTTTCAGAGTGATCAAAAGCTCTATCTGTAAATTAATCTCTAAAATAATTATCATTAGTGTTATTCTTTTTCAAAATTTATAACTTAAGAAGTCTCTGATTAGGTGTAGCAATAATATTATTATCAATATACTTAGCCATACTACTATCAATTTTATTGGTTTTCTAGGTACTATCATTGTTGCATTTTCCTAGCTTTAAAAGATCCTTTTGTTATTTAGAATCACATCTTTAGATTATTCTGGGTGACTCATCCATAAACTACTTTAGCTCTTCGCTCACTATCTTATAATTTATATCTTATTTATATTGTAGAGCTTCTCCTAATTACTTTAAAGTATTTTTGTTTACATTTAAAGGGATGTCGTCATCATCCCATTGTAAATCTGAATATCGATTATTCTTTACCTCATCACCCATCAAATAAAGTGATTGTAATAATTAAAAAATATCTTCTTAATTATATTTTAGTTATAATATTCTCTACCTTTTATATTTATTACTGTTTTCTTTGTTTGCTTATGATTTTTTGGTTTACAGTAGTTTGCAAAATAATAATTATTAATTTTGCAATATCATAAAATAAATATGTTATTTTGTTTTGATATAATATATATATAAGCTAAAATATCATATTCATAAAAATCTGTGGATTTTAAGATATAAATATTTTTATCTAATATTTCTTTTCGTTCTATTATGTTTATCATAATAAACAATTAATTACTCTCAATTTTATCAATTTAGAAAAATTTTTAAAAATAAACTGAATTATAAGGAATATTTATTACATAGTTGAATACTATTACTTTTCTTTATTAATTTTAGATAAAATAAATTATTTTCTAAAAAGGTTTTATAAAAATAATTTTTAAAATTATAGGAAATTAATCAAAAAATAATGAAGAGTTTAAAATAAAAATTTATTAATGAAAAATAAAGATTAATTAAGTATAAAAATATCATAATAAAACCATAAGATAAGAAAATTAAAGCAACTATTAAGTAGGCTAAATAATATGATTGAATAGTATTTTTATTTTAAAACATTAATTAATAAATTTACTAGTATGCTTATTGAGAATAATTAAAAAATTTTTATATCAAACCCTTTTTTATATTTTTGGGAACTTATCAAATGAATAATAAAAATAAATAGCAAAATGAGAGTAATTCATATTTTGTAGATGAGCATATTAATTAATTAATTCAATAAATTAATTTTTATATTTTAATAGGAAATAACATGCATTTATAAATACAAATAATAATAATTATAAATAAATTTATCAGTAAAGATAAAATTAAGCTAATCTTTTTAATTTAAATAACTCTAATTTTATTTTTTTATAGCTTAAAGTATTTTTTTAAACCCTTTTTGAAAAAAAATATTAAAATTATTTTTTAAATAAAAAATTTACCCTAAAGTTATTTCCAGTATTGTAGTTGACTGCAAACCTTTTAATGTTTTAGATATTTTGTATAATTATTCGTCTGGGATTCCATTTGAGCTTATAATGAATTAAATTTAAAATAAATAATGTTATTATTTTATTTATTTTTTTATAATAAAATACCTTATTCTTAATGTTAAATTTACAAGCTATTTACATTTTATCAAACCTTCTAGTAAATAAATTGAACCAACTAAATTAATTTAATTTTGCCTAATTAATTTTAAAGATTAGTTAAAATTTAATTTTAAAATTAAAAAATAGTTTACGTTAATGATAAAGTTAGATTATTTAAACTAGAGCAACAAGAAATGTTATCACCAAGCATTTTAGCTTTTTATTAATCAATTGAGTTTTCGCTTTTTTTAAAATTTAAATCAAGTTTTTGAAATTCTAATTTTTTTGTTTTACTCCAAAAAGATGGTAAGCTCCTAAATTTTACTGAAGCCTTTAAAGTTAAAGCCAAAAAAGTCTTCTGAAAATTTAAATGTTTTCCTATTTATTGATAAATTCAAGATTTTTAGTATTAAATTATAAATAAATATAATTGATACCTAAATCCTAAATATACATTTTTAATTTTAGGGCATTATGCTATTGCATTGCTAACATTAACTGCTCCTTATTCACTCAGCTTGTTATTTCTATTAGTAAATTAAGCTTTAAAATAATAATGTTATAATATTTACATTATATCAATAGCAAAAACTTAAAGATTGGGTAGAGATTTAAGAGTTTATTCTAAACTTTAAGCCTAAAAATCTTCAATTAAATTTTATCTATATTATCAAAATAAATATCAATTATAAAAAAGAGTTTTGTTTTTTTATCAATTATATACCCGAAGAATAGTTTTAATGTTTCTAACTTATTACAGTTTGATATTTATTCTATTATTTGATCAAATTATTACTTATCTATCAAATTTTATCTAAAAATTAAGTTTGATATGCATTTATATTTATATTTTTAATTTACTAAAACTGTAGGTCTAGATAAGTAAGATTCTTGCATTTTGCTAATGCAGAAGAAATGGTACTGGCAGCTTAACCTTCAATCTAAAAATATCTAATGTAAATTATTATCTCAAGCAAATAAATAAATAATCATAAATTAGTTTACCTGAAATCTAGTGTTAGTTTTTACAAACAAGAGAGCTAAATAATCGTATCGCAGAAATATTAGACAGATTCTAAACTCTATTCATAGCTAATTTATATTTAAATTATATTTAATTATTACTAGATTTTAAATAAAAGGCATAATATATATTAGATATTTTAAATATTTTATTAATTATAGAAAAAAATATAATCTTTAAGCTTTTTACTGCTGATAATGAAGTTCTAAATGCTTTTTAGGATCTCCTTTTTTTAACTACAAAACATTTAAATAACATTTTGAGACATATATATATTTAATACTTCTTGAATTTGTTAGTATCCTTTTTTATATTGCTTGTCTACAAAATGCTTTGTTTACACTTATTATGTAGATGTAACTACATTTTCTGTTTATTACTTTTAATTTTTATTTCCCATTTTTATTTACAATCTGTCAATATTTGTATTTGATTTAAGATATATTCAATTTTTTTAAACATAAATTAATATGAAAATACAAAATGTTGGATTTTAATAATTGATTAAAAAGTAAAAAATTTTATAAATCTGTTTAAATCTTATTAATAATAATTCGACTTTGATCAGGACAACAAAAAAAGAAATTGAATAATATATTTATTTGTTAATCAAAAAAAATTGTTAATACATTTTTTTAATTTTTAATTTTTTTATTATTATAATTTTAACATTTGTTAAACATTCAATAATTAAATACAATTAAAAAAAATATTTTTTAAATCTACAAAAACACAAAATAAATTAATTGATCAAATTTTAAAAGTACCATTTATACTTAATAATCTTTTAGCCTTAAAAAGAGACCTTAAATTCTTTCTATTTGCTCTACCCTGAGATACAACTATTTCTAAATAAAATAGATATTGGGTCTATGATAAATGTTTAGCTAATAACAAGAGACTGTTGTGATCAATTGAGTTACCACTTATAATTTATTAAAATGATATTTTTATTTTATTTTTTTAAATAAAAAATGTAATTTTTTTACCCAATATTCAATACTAAAATTTTTAGATTCTTTAAATTTGAAATATTTTCAGAAAAAGTGTCTATAAGTTCTCCATTCAACTAATTATTACTTTTTAATGAATAGAAATATTTTATTTAGGTATGAATAAAAGAAATAAAGAAATACTCTAAGTGCAAGACCAATTTTTTGATAGTTAGAGATTTAGATATTCCTTCTGTTAGTAGGGCTGATCCCTTTCCAAGTATATTGTTTTAGCTAATTTAATGTCATTATATTTTATTTTAAATATTAAAATTTAATTTTAACTTTTTGTTTTTAACAAATACTTAAATTTTTAAAGTAAAGTTCAACTCAATATTTATAAATAAGAAATAAATAAATTTATTTACCTTAAAATCAAAGTTAAATTTTCTAATTTTTAAAACTTTGATAGACTTTATCCTATCTCCTCTGCTTAATCAGTAGTTATCTTATTATCTCTAAATTATTTGAAGACTAATAAATATCATTTTATAGATAAATAAAATATTATTACACACTAAGAAAGCTGAGTTTTTTCAATTGACAGCACTTTGTAATATTGGCAATAAATACATTAGCAACATCATTAAAGTTTTTTATTTAGCTTATTTAATTTTAAAGATTTTTTAAAATCCATATTTATATTTTTATAATTACTTCATTTTTAAGTATAATTCCTAAAGCTATTAGCAGCTTGATATTTCTTCGCTTATTTGAATGATAGCTTTTTAGCTTAAGTTATTTTGACTATGCGAAATTAAGTTAAATATATTTAACAATAAAAGTTAAAAAAATACCTAATCTCTACTTTTAATTCTTAAAGTTTTTATAGATCAGATATTCCTAAAAATCTTGACTAAGCTATTTTAGATAATTATAAAACTGTAATTTAAATTTATATTTAATTAAAACATTACTTTGTGAATTTGAATCACTTGTATCGTTAATATAGTTATAACTTTTTATTTTTAAAATGTTTATTTATGATATATTCTAAATTTGAATTTTATATATTATTACTCTAATGATAATTTTAAGATATTCAGAGATTTAAGTTAAGACACTCCTTAGCTTAAAAATTCAATGGCATCATATTTCAAATTAATTTAACTTTATTTTAATATTTAATATTTTTTAAATACTCGTTATTTTTATAAGTAATTAATTACTTGAATTCTAATTACAGGTATTAGATATTTTTGCAATAACCAATTTCTTTACCAAAAACTTTGAAAAACTTAGATGTTATCTAATTTTTTCTTAAATATTTATAGATTTATAAGAAGCAAAATTAAAACTTACGACATAAGCAGTATAAAACGATTTAAATTCTAACAATTAACAAATCCTAGATCTTTTACTTCATCATCACTAATTTAATTTTCACTTTAAAAAATAATTAGGAGAGTTAAAGAAAAAAGTGATTAGTTACTTTAGTCTTATAGCTATGTCTGTAATTTTGTTAGATTATGCTAATCCTTACAAAACATGGAAAATACCACTTTTTATATTATTTGTCCTTATAAATTTAAATTTATTGAAAAGGTCTTTTTATTGTTGGAAAAAATATTTTACTCTAGAGATAAGTTAAATGTTATCAAATTTTTTAACATAAATATCCTTTCTCCTAATTAGTTTAGAGATCCTGAAATACCATTCTTACTTTAATTAATATTAAATAGTTAAAACTTTTTAATAAAAACCTTACTCTAATTTTAAATTCAGGTGTTCTAGATTTTTGCATTTAGAGATGCCATCAGCTAAATAGTTTAAACCTTCTATTTTTATTGAGTTTGCCCTTTTTAAATATTAATAATTTTATAATTAATTAAATAAACTTTAAAAAAAATTTTTAAATAAATTTGAATATTTGGGTAAAAGTTTTAATCTTTGTAACTATTCACTTACTTATTTTATCATTCACTTTTCAGATTGCTTATCCAATTAAAAAAAAACTTATTTAAATTGATATAATATTTTTATTTCAAATAAATATATTTTTAAATTAATTTATCAACACATTTAAATGTTTTTAAACATAATAATAATTTATTACCTTAATTCTAATATCAAATTCTATAGCATGCTACATTTTGATAGTCCATTTGCTAAATCTTAACAACCCTAAGTATCTAATTAATTAAGACTTTATAAATATTTATTAGAGTAATTTCATTTTTCGAACAAGTAAATTAAATTCTAACATTAAATCCAATTCTAATTTCTTTAAATTAGGGCATTTTGTTATTGCTTATCCTAACTGTGATCCAGCTGTATAATTTAGACGAGTGCATCTATGAAAAACATATTAATTAAAATAAATAAGTAGCTTTAAAATATTATTACCCTAAAAATAAGATTAATTCTTCCAGAAAATTTAGCTATTCTATTTTTGATAGTAGTCCTGACAAACATGCTATCTCTAATTTGTTAGACCTAAATTTATTTATTTATTGCATTTAAATAAAATATTTTATTTAGCTAAATTACTAGAGAAGAATTTTTAAGTTTTTTATCTTTTAACATTCACAAATAGAATTTCCTAATTCTAGAATTCCTTCTTTCTACAAACCAATAGTTCTTTTTTTTAATTTTTTATATTAAATAAATAAATAATATAAGATATTTTTAACCTCAAATCTAAGGAAAGTTATTCTAAATTCTTGCACAATCCAAGTTGTTCACACAATGAAGGAGTTTACCCTTAATATGATCCATATCTAGTAAAAATATTTTTGTAAATTTTATTATAATTTAAATTTTAATTACTATTTATGGTTGATTTAAATTGCAATAGAGTACATTCCCTTCAACTTTTAATTTATAGAAATTATTATTTAATTTAAAATATTTCATAATTGGTCACCTGTTCTTCAGATATTGTTTGTTCCAATTAAAATCTAGTAGTATCTAAAAAAATAAATTAATTTAATTTTACATTTTGTTTGAAAAAAATTACATTCATCAAAATCATATTCCAAAACAATAAATCCTTTAAGCTCTTTAAGTTTATTAATATCAGAAAATATTTGATAATTCTCGCTCTCATTTCTTATAGAACCACTTTCAATCAAAAAGAATTAATCTAAAGGTAAAATAATGTGATCAATTACTTGTTTTCCTTAATATAAATCTTAATTTCTCAAAAAATTAATATCAGAAATATTAGCATTTTTCCATTCAATAACTTTCAAGAGAGAATTAGAGTTTGTATTTTTGTTCTATACTTGAATGAGTAAAAATGGAAAATCCTTCTTATAAAAGTTATATTGATAATATTGTTATTCAAATTTTTTTAATAAATTAAGTAAATCTAATAGATTATAATTTTCATCGGCTTCCTATACAATCTCATCAATGTATTTTTCTTAATTTTATACAGGTTTCTTTTTTTTACTGAATAGCGATCCCATTTGTATTAATTTTTAGTTAATTTTTTAATTAAATAAATTTTAACAAATAACTATTTTGTTTAATAAATAAAAAGAGAGTAAAGGTGTTTGTTCAACGGTATCCGTTTTTTTAATGATTTTAAAAAGCTTTAATTTATTCTATTTATTAATTTATATTTTACTTACCAATTACTAATCAATAAAAAACAAATATTTTAAATAATTTTAATCCTTTAAATATTTTAGAAAAATTTAAATTTTTTCATTACTTTTATTAAAATTCTCATCAAAAAATCAAAAAGAGATTAATTTTTTAATAAAGAAAAACTATTATAAATAGAATAATTTTATTAAATATAATAATAATTGTAAAACGAAATAAGTTCAAATATGTAAAAAATTTTTTAAAATAATAATTCATAATAAACTAATAATTTTTGGAATAAATTTTTTAACTCAAGATTTTGTGAAATTTTTTTTGTGATAAGGTAGAGATATTATTATTAGTTTAATTTAATGATTATTATCAGAATTAAAAAATTATTAATTTCAGAAGTTACTATAAAATCTTTATTATTTATTATTGTTATTTTATTTGATTGAAATTGGAAGAATCTCAATTAAATTATTTTATATTTATTTTTTAAAAAAACATTTCTAATTAAACTTTAAAATATGTTATTGAATATTAAATATTAATTTCATCAATTAATTTATTTTTAAATATAATACTGACTGGAAGGTAGAGGAAAAAGAAGTTCAGTAAAATTTATTTTAAATTAATTAAAAATTCAAAGATTAATTTAATAATTATTGGCCAACAAAGCTATCTAGCTAAGCTATTAACATTATTAATTCATATAATTGCATATATTTGAATTTTTAAAATATTCTGTTATAATTAATTAAACTGATTTGCAGTAAAAATATAAAATTTAATATAATGATGGAGATTGAGAATCAAACAGACTAGGCAATCATATTTCTTGACCACAGTAATGTAAACTCCTTTCGTGAGTTAATAAAGGACTAAAGGAATGTAAGAATGCACATTGATGATTACTCTCAATATAAGGCCCAGTTTATTGCTTCTGTTTTGTAAGAATAAACCCAAATGGAGCAGTATGGCCTTTTAATCGATGCTCATTCCTTGGGCTGCGCTGACACAAAGGCTATTCTAAAGGCAATATCTTGCCTTTCCAGGTTGTCAGAGCTTGATTTACAGCTACTAAATGTCCGAGAAGATTCTGAAATGACAGAAATTTTATAAATATGTTAATCACTTTCACTTACATTAAAAAAACTTCGCTTTCTTTTTTATCATATTGAAATCAATTAGCAGGGTTGTGAAGATCTAAAAATAGCTTTATCTTAATTGCAAAATGTTAGCAAACTTTGTATTGATGTTAGCACTCTCAAAGAATGTATTTTTTTTCTTTTTTTTTGATAACTAAAGACAACCTATTTACCTAAATTATTTTATAAATTTCAAAAGAGTATGATTAGAATTTAGGAATAATTAGGGCAAAAAGCATAGGTGAAGGACTGAGCACATTAAATAGTCTAGAATCTTTAGAGCTGTCTATAGCGGGGACTAACATCGGTTCGAAAGGTGGAGAACTTTTAGAATAGAATTTAGTCAAAATCCTGCTACAGAACTAGAATCTAAAGAAACTTAAGATTAATGTTCACTCTAATTAATTAGGTGATATTCCAATAGCTAAAATAACGAAATCAATAGCGGAAAATGCAAGACGTCTAACCTAACTTTATTTAAATTTTTCAATAAATAATTTGACCAATTAGGGTCTTTTTTAGATGGGTAAGATTTTCACTGTTTATTAGAAACTAAAATTCTTAGAGCTTGATCTAATGAGAAACGATTTTGATGAGCAAGGTTTATCATAATTCTTTGGCGCTTTAACAATAAACTCATTAGAACGTCTCAAAGTTAGCATATCGAGAGTAAAATTCAACTTAGATGTCGTTTAACAGGTAAGAAATCTAATTTCAAACAATCGTAGTCTCAGTATTTTAGATATTTAACTTTCTAATTGTACTATGGACAATCAATCTTAATTATTCTTAGCTAAGATTGTGATAGAAAATTCATTTTAAATTAGAAAATTTATTTTATCAGGAATCCAACTTCAGTTTTGGTACCAATATTTGCGTCCATGTATTGAATAGTGCTTACACTAGATTAATGACCTTGCAAATGTAGGTCTTTTTTTCTCTTTTCTTTGTTCCCCTGAAATGCACTACCACCCCAACTTTATCTTTTGTGATCTATACTTATGACACAAACATAACAAGCAAAATACATTACTTATGAAAAAATATATCCAAAAAATTGTTGTTTAAATTTGAAAAAAAAAGAACAAAAATGCAAACAAATATTCTATACTATTGGTAAGCCAGTAAGCAAATTACTTTATAAATAGAAAATAATGATGAAAATACTTGATAATAGTTAAAACTACTATATTACATACAAAAATAACTGCTATATTAAAATATATAAACTTATAGTTATAATTTCACTTTTTTGATTTAACTTTTTTGATAAATAACATTAAACTTATGAATTTTTCCTTCTATTCTTTTTATATATTACTACTTCTATTAAATTTAATTTTTTTATTTGTGATTAAATTTTAAATATTTTCTTTTTTTTTTCATTTTTTAATTCTTTACAATTTAAATTAATTAACTAATAAAATATTTTTATTGATATGATTTACTAATTATTTAAAAATTATATTATTATCATCATTTATTTAGATACAAATTTCGAAAAATTTCAATATTCTAAATTATGGGTTACATGTTAGGGTTCAAAGATGATAATATAAATTTTAGTTTTTTGTTTATTGTTAGTTATTATTTTTATTTGAATTATTTAGCTTTAATAATAAAATAGTAAAATAATTTAGCTTTAATCATAAACTGGTAAAATAATTTATTTTAATGAATGTTAAAATTGAAATAAGCTGCTGTTAATAATTTAACTGGTTAAATCATACTTGTCTATAAAATAAATACATTAATTAATTTATAAATTTAAATAATATCAATTTGACAGTTTAGATATCTGCAAATATTTCATGCAAGAGCTTTTATTTTAGATTGTATTTCTTGAATTTTTTATTTCATAACTTCTTTCTTTGATTTTACTTCGTTTATTTAATCTTCAACATCTTAATTCTATTTTAATAAAAATTAAATTTTTACAATTGAAAATTAATTTAGTGATTTTATGCAATTACTTTTTTAATGAAAGTCAATAATAGAGCTTCTCCTTTTTATGAATGAGATACAAGCTATTCTTGTTGCTTTTAAAGCTTTTACTATTTCCAGTACATCTAAATTATTGTTTAAAATATTTGTTTTAATTTATTGAATCTTCATATTTTTAAATACCTTTAATAAAGTTTCTTTTAATTAAGTAACTGTGGAGTTAGTTTTTTTAATACTATCTACAAGATCTCCTGTTCTCTTTTGATAGATAGCGATTTTAAGTTTCTTTTCAGTTTCACTTTGGGCTAGCTAGTTTAATTCAGATCTAAGTTAGAGAGCTTGATGTGCTTCAGTTTCAACAGATTTTATTTGATTCATAAATTCCTCTACTTTGCCCTTAAATTAACCATCTTTTGAAGTTTATTTTAAAATTTTAAAATTAGCTAAAAATGAATATTTAATAAACCTTTTTCTTCAAGTCCTGAGAGATAAGTTTTTTCCTTTTCTTCATACTCTGAAATGAGTTATTTTAATTACTCCTTGAGCCTAAATTTTAATAAGATATGAAATCAAAATTTTAACTGTATTTTTTATTTTTTACTAATTGTTTTCCTTTTCTTTTTCCTCCCTTTCCTTATCTTATTCATCTATCTTTGAAGTGATATCTATTTTGTTTTAATTTAATGATTTAAAGATGCAATATTGAAATTATGTAAAAATTTTACCTTTTAAAGAGTTTTCAAAATTTTCAACAAGTTGCAATCTTTGTGTTTCTTCCTATTCAACCATTAATTTGTTTGTTTTTTTAATTTAGTTAACTGCATCACCAATTTCTTTGCAAACATGATTGTATTTCTCTTTCAATTCACTTAATCTCATATTTTCCTAAGAGGCTATATAAAAAATTCAATTAAAAAATGCCAAATTATTTTAAATATTTTATTTTACTTCTCTCTGTATCATCTTTTAAGATGCTGTTATTGAATTTCAATTAATTAATTTATTCTTCATATTTAATAGCTATTTCTGTCTATAATTATATTTAAAATACAATAAATACTAAAGAATAAAACTTAATTTTTTACTAAATTCTCAAAAGCCTAAAATAATTAGGTTCTTTTTTCTGCTGTGTTGGCTTCTTTTATGAATAATGCTAATAAATTTTGGGCATTCTAAAATAGCTTTCCTATTTTTTGAAATAAATATTTTCTTAGTTTATCTTTTTCATAAATCAAAAATAAAACAATTCAATACTAACTTCTTTCATCTCTGCTTCTGTTTCGATAGGTACTGATGAACCAGTTACTTGCTTATTAATGAAAGCCTATATTTGTTAAAGGTGGTCTTAATTAATTTGTTTTGACATTTATCTAAGAAATTGCGAAGTTTTTTTAGTTAGAAATTAACTCTTTTTTAATAAGATATTTGTTTCTCCTTTTTTTAAATACTTTATCTTTAAAAATTCAAAAAATTAATTGACACTAATTTATAAAAGTTAATATTAATAATAAGTGTTAAAATAATTAAATTAAATTAAAGAAATCAAAGTTAATAAATATCATTATTTCAATATAAATAACATATAAAAAATTAGATATTTAAAATATCTTTAAAATATTAGAATATGTTAAAGAAAAATCAAGAAATTCTTTTTTTTAGGTGTTATTTATTAATTAATTAATTTTTTTATTTATCTATTTAATATTTGAATTTTCTATATCCAAGCTAATTAATTAATTTATTTATTTATAGGTGTAGCAAAAATTAGTTATTAGAATTATTTAATCTATTAATTACATTTTAGCTAAATTGATTGTAGCATATTGATCTCAAAAAACAAACAAATCTTTTTCTGTTGATATTATTTATTAAAAATAAATAAATTTAATATAGAGTGACTTTAAAAAGATTTTTTTTAAATGCAAGAAACAAATAATTTGTAGTAGATCTTGAGTTCAAATAACACCAAAAAGCCTAATAATCCTCAGTCTTAACAGTAAATCTAGAGCACCTCTTAGTTTTTCAACAAGAACAGGTAAAACAACAATAAGAATCTTAAAAACAATAACAGCTAGAATCCTTACTATAGAGGCGAGAACAATCCAG
Source organism: Tetrahymena thermophila SB210 (assembly GCF_000189635.1). Lineage (NCBI taxonomy): Eukaryota > Ciliophora > Oligohymenophorea > Hymenostomatida > Tetrahymenidae > Tetrahymena > Tetrahymena thermophila. The sequence goes on along the minus strand of NW_002476186.1, from coordinate 358,017 downwards.
CAGGCTAGTCATAAATAGATAAGGAAGTCAACATGATGCCTGAGTCTGGTTATTAAAATTCTAATTAGATTAATACAAATTATAACTAGATAAATTAGAATTAGATGAACCAAAATCCAAACTAGATCAATCAAAATCCTAATTAAATGAACTAAAACCAAAATCAGATGAACTAGAATCAAAATCCGATGAACTAGAATTAAAATTAAATGAATTAGAATCCTAATTAGATGAACTAAATTCCTGGCTAGAATCCAAATTTTAATATAAATGCTCCTCATGGCTAGAATCCTCAAAGAAGAAACTACTCTTATAAATTCTAAAAGGACTATTGTAGACCTTAAATGAATATGCAAAACAACTTTTAAAGCTATCCCAATAACAGAAATTACGAAAATAATATGAATCCTACTAGAGGAGAATTTTTCTAGGGCTATTCAAATCCTCCTTAGCAAAACCATTTCAATTAGTAAAAGTTTTAACCTTAATATTAGGGTTAACATTATTACGATAATCAGTATATGCAGAATAAGTTCTACTAAAATCAAAATTACGAAAATCAAGCTTAAAGCAAAAACTAAGACAACCCTAATAGATCTAATACTGATAAAGAAAGATACTTCGATTAAGATAGAAAGATCAAGTAAATTGTAGAACAAGTGGTTGAGTAAGTTATTGAACAAAAATTTTAGGAAAAGGAGGATATTTTCAGGGAAAAGCTCTAAGAAAAGGATGACATTATTACTGATTTACTAGAAAAACTTAAAATAAGAACAGAAGACAATACTTAGAACACTGTTTCGACTGCTAAATTTGAAAAATAAGTCATTTAATCTGAAATATATCCTGAAATTCATTAAGAAATTTTAGAAAAGAAAAACCAGGATAGACAACGTGCCCGTACTCCTAAACGTAGCTAGTACAATTATGACATGCATTCGGAGAGATCAAGAACTGTAGAGTCCAAATGCTAGGAATCAAAAGATTAAATAACACCTAAGATAGGGAACAAAATGCAGAAATCAGATGCCATGAGCACTTTAAAATCCTAAGATATCACTTTCTGTTGTGAAAATATCCAAAGCTGAGGGAGATCTATATAAAAAACAATCTTAGTAAGGAGCATTTATCACTTAAAATTTTTATTGTTTATAAATTCTGAGTTTATTTTAAGTATTCAAATGAACTTGAATAAAAAATAAAACATGTAGCTTACTTGAATTACTATAATAATAAATATAAAAAGATACTTTAAATTTTACTATTTTGCTGTGTTATGTTAACTAAATTTTTATTATATTTTTGTTTATATACTGACTAAATTTTTTCATTTAACTTGCTTTACTTTTAATTTAATTCCATTAGTTTTTGAATATCTTTTCAGAATGTTTAAATTAATTTTATTTTTCAAATAATACAAAAACATAAAATACTTATGAATTCTACTTGAAATCAATAAGCTAAATCATTTAAAACATCTTTTCTTTTAAGTAAAGTTGAGTATTAATTAGTAACAAAGAGAGATAAATTTATGCTTTTTCTTCTAAGTGCAGATTCTCTTAGTTTTTCTTACATTTAATTTATGAGATCTTAAATTTCGTTCGATAAGAAACTATATAAATATGAATAATTTAAGTGAAAAAATAATGAAAAAGCAAGCTTTACTCGTGAGTAGATATAAAAAGATCTTCTAGTAAATATAAACTATGAATTACTGAGCAAATAGATTCCAACCCACTCTCAGTTATACTAAAGCATCTAATTTATAAATTTATTTTATTTAATATATATCAAAGGATTTTATAAAATGTTACGATGAAAAATCTAATGTAAGTTCTTATAGATTGGTGCATTTTGCAAGATATTTACTCAAAGTAAACAAACCTTAATCGGTAAAAGATTCACAGCTATTTATTTTATTGAAAATTTATTTTAAAAATTTTATTTTTCTCTCTCTTCAAATGTTATTTACTTTCCAAAATATAAAAACAATTTTGATATTTAATCATTTGATTTTAGTGCCTATCCAATATATTACAAAGTTAAATCTGTAATTCGTGTAGATCTTAGTTTTAAAAATGTAAAGTTTTGATTTAATAACATTATAATTTTAATTAATTTACCCTGAAAAATTTATATTCAAGCTTCTAAGATCATTTATATCCATAATTTAACTAATTATAATTTAGGCTGCTTCATCAACAATATCAGAACACCATGAAAAATCTAGAACTAGACTTTGCAACTCAGTTTGTTAACAGATTGCTTTACCTAAAGAAATCATGCTCTACTTTGAGAATGTATTAATGAAACTGTAAGATATATTAATAAATAAATTATAATAGATATTATATTTCAATGAAAGAAATTAGTTTATAAAAAAAATATAGCGCTTAGCAAAAAACTTTAATTTATTGTTTAATAAATACTATTTTTTCTTATTTTTAAGTAATGAATTTTATAAAATAAGCTTTTAGAAGTGTTAACAGAAAGAGTAACACAACTTATTTAATAAAAACAATAATAGTAAAAAATAAAATTACTAATAAAATGAAAGCTCTAAATGAGTAAGCTATTTAGTTTTAGTAAATTCTGTACCAAAATCTTGAATTCCTTTTTCATCAATATATTATGAGCTATTTTGAAAAATTAATTTAAAATTAAAAATACAAAATAGAATTAGTTCTTACGATCTTAATTTAAATACAAATGTTCTTAAACTTTCTAATTTATTTGTCATTTTTCCTAATTTAGAGAGGCAATTATTTGTTATCCCTTCGCACTCCATACCATCAATATTTAAAGATTCTAAAAATCTACAAGAATCTATAGCCTTAGCAAGATTACTGATGCATTATTCTGCTAGATCTGGTTTTCTAATATTAATATTTGAAATTTGTAATAAATAGTTTGCTTTTTTTCATATATTTAACAATAATTTATAAAAAATTAAAATTTTGTAAAATAAATAGTCCAGAGTTTTTGTTCATTTTGTTAATTGAAAAGTAAAAGTTTGTAAATTTTTTAATTACAACGCAAAGTGCAAGTAAAGTTCTCTAAGTTGGGGTGCCATTTTGGTTATGCAGAAAATAAATCTAGGTGGCATTTTCACACCACACCTATTATTAGAATAAAAGAGAATGAACTAAAATTTATGTAAAGTGAATATATTTAGTTTATTAGTAAATCCTACAAAGACATCAAATTATTTAATCTATGTATTTAGCATTAATGCTTACAGCTAATATATATAAATATACAAAAACGCGTACCATATAAATCTTAAAGTAAAGGAATCAAGAGATGGAATTGAAGATATAAACTAAGCAAGCTATTCTATAGATTCACCAGAAAGTGGAAGTCTATTTATTTTTTAGAAAATATTAGCTATATCAATATATATTAATAAAAGAAAAAAGACATATAATTATTATAATATTAATTAGATAAAAATGAAATATACGTGCAAGATTTTAGACTTAATTTCTTTAATGGCAAATTTTATTCTTCAAGTTAAGGATTTAATTTTTTTATAATATCTAAAATTGCAGCTACATCATCTTTTTTTAATTTGGCTATACACTCATCTTCATCTTCTCTTAGCTCTCTTCTTTCAACAACTGCACATGAAGCTTCATCATTTTATCTTATATATGGTTCTAATCTTTATATTAAAATATAGAAATAAAAGCTAAATTCATTTTATTTTGGTGAAAATTTTTATATCTTTTGCTTTGAAACAAATTCAAATTCAATTTATCGTCTTTAGAAATTTTTTCTTTTAATATTTAATCACTATTTTCATAATGATATTATGATTTTTTTTGCTGCTTACATGACGTTGAATTCCTCTTTTAAACTCCTATTTTCTGTATAACTCTTATGAATTTGCTTCAAAAGTTATCCAATTTATCTTTTTCTTTGGGCAGCTCTCTTAGCATCTATAATTTCAATACTCATTTTTGGATAAAATATTTATCACTAACTTTCTTTGATTAATTTAACTCTTTAATATTATAAGCAATTCTGCATAAATTAGAGTTTAACTTTAATAATAAATCTTTTTGCACTATTCCCTAAAACAAAAAAATGCATATTTTTTTCATTATTGGTAATAAAGTAAAATCTTACAATATTTACAAATGAATATAACCTTTAATGTTATTATTAGAATTAACTTAATGCATCATTTATTTAAATAGATGAATAATAAACACTAAAAAAAATATATAAAATAGAAGCATTTTAAAAGTAAACTTCTCAATAAGTTCATTTTTTTAACTGGTATATTTTTTCATGTTAAGTTTCACATTTCACATAAATTAACATGTTTATTGTTGAAATCTATTTTTTAATTTCGCTTAAAAAATTCTTTTGCTTTCCAGAATTTTTCTTTAAACTGTGAAATCCTTTAAAATTAAAATAGAAAAACAATTTTAAAAGAATTATTCGAGAAATTTTCTCGAAACAATGATTTATTCTACATACTTGCTTGATGTGTCTCTCACAAATTTATTTTACAATCTAAGACAAAAAATAATAATTAATTTATTTTCAGCTTATTTTTAAAGTAGTTAGTCTTTACAAAATTTTAAAAATTAATTTTTGAATATTCAAACAAATTCATAAATTCATTCATTCATCTTTAATTTATTTTACAAACCAGTTTGCAAAAGAAGAATATTCTTTAATTATTTTTTGATGAATTTTATTATTTATTACAAAAAAAATTGGTTAAATAAATTATTTAATTAAAAAAATTTATATCTTTAAATTGTCTACTTTTAGATTATTTTATATATATCACAAATTTTGCCTAAAAAATAAAATTTCAAAAGAAATCTACTCAATTTTATTAAGAAATTTTTATAAAGTTTTATTTAAAATTTTAATAAAAATAAATAGCTTTATTATCAAGCTTAATATTTTAGGAACAATTTATAAAGCTGGTAAATAACACTAATAAATTAAAATTTATATTTCTATTTAATTTTGAAAAAGCTTTTCTACAAATAAATAAATTGTGAAGATATTAAATAAGTAAGAGTGCTTATTTTTGAAATAATTAAAAATTATTTTAAACAAATAATTTATATACATATAAGTAGATACATGTGTTTTTTAATTAAATCATTATCCTGCAATAAGGCTTTTTAACAAAGTAGCACCTTTATTATCTTCTCCTTATTTTTATAAGAGGGTCTTGTCCTTTTTAACTGCATCTATAACCTAATTTAAAATTAATTAGTTTGTAAATATTTTTTTGTTAATTTAATAGTAATAAATAATATCTTTACCATCTTTTTATTAATATCATTTTCTATTAAAGCAACAAGGAGATAGGTAGCTCTTGAAGACAAGACAGTAGATAAATGCTTAAGTAACAAATTAGTTAAATTGCTTATTTTTTTAACAATAGCTTCCTTTGTGGATTCATCTTTTACTTCTTTTACAATTAAAATAATATTTTTCATAATTCTATGGGCATCGTGGTGACTTAAAAGACATTCATCATTGAAGTTTTTCTTTTTATCGTTAGAACTCAAGAATTATTCGCCATCCTTTAAAATTTTGTCTACAAAGTTAAAAGCAAACTAATAATGTTTTTCTTATTTGGCTAATATTTTATTGATACAATTTTATAACTACTATATTTAAATTTATGAAATTATTTACAAATGAAAATATGTCTGATGATGCTTGATAAGAATCTGGAAGTATTAAAGTCTTTAAATAATTATTCTTCAGGGATTTTTGGTATACAGTTAACTAAATCGTCGAATACACTTTCAATGACTTCACTTAACTTTTGTTCGAGAGGCTTCTTGCTGTTAATTTATTTTATCCAATTTAACTTAGAATAAAAATATATATTTTAAAATAGTAATAAATACCTTGTGGTAAATTTAATTTCCTTCTCAAGAGATGTCAAAGCATTGTGCTTAGGCTAGAATATTGCTGAGAAAAAGCTAATACCATTCTTAGTAGGAAGAAGCTCATCTAATCTAGGCTTTAATTCAGCCAAAATACTTTTATTTGCTTAAACTGTATCATCCCATGAGAAAAGAAGCTTGATAATAATAACGAATGCTTATGAGTGTTAACTGTTGATAATTTCAAAAATGTGATCCTTTAAATTCTTAGCTAAAAGCTTTTTGTCCTTAGGAGTAGAATAATTTATGACATCTAAAGCTAACTTAATACCTTCTTTATCATCAACAAGATCTAAAATTTTTTCTCTGAGATATTCAATAACCTATTTAATAAAGAATAATTAATAAATATCGTGTTTATCCATTTTCTTAAAAACTAATGCTTTAACTAGGTAAAATAAATACTGCTATTTTAAAATAAGTTAATTAATTACCTTTTCACGTTCAACAGGAATTAAAATAGGAAGAGAAATGTGGAGAATATATTTTGATAAAAGAGGGGCGTGGTTTCCCTTATCGATAATCTTAGCAGCAATATTTTCAATAGCTTCTTCTTGCTTAAGGTTAGCAGCAGTTTCAAGCTTGTTGGAGAATAATTTTTTAAGGGTGTTAAATTGGGCAGGAGTGGCGTTATTTATAACAAATTTATCTAAGACCTTAGCACCTTCAACGTGAGTAACTAAGTAAAAAGCGTTTTTTTTGATAACTTCAAACAATTTGTCTTTGGTAGTTTTGTTTTTCAAATACTTGATCATACGAAGAGCGACAAAATGACCATATTTACTCTTAATGATTTCATCAAGTTCTTTACTATCTAAAAGAATATTAAATATTTTTTCTCTTTGTTCTTCGCTTCCATTCTTGATACAAGCTTAAACTGATCTAGAACCATCACGTTTATGAACGATTTGCTTAAGGACACCAGATAATTTAGAAATATATTCCTCAATATACTTTTCCTTTTCTTCTTAAGGAGTATCTTTGCTTTGTATTTTATTTACTTTGACATTTATTTCACTGATAAGAATACCACTTCCATCGTTTTCTTCATTTTCCCCTTCAGCATATATTTTTTTGGTTTTTTTATCAAATTTCTCTTTTGTTTTGAAAACCTTCTTGTCCTATTTACCTTATTTTTCCTTGTTTTATTGTCTACCTTCTTTACTATATTTATAATTTGATGCCTTTTTCTCAGTCTTTTATCCATTTTCTTATTTATCATTTTGCTTAAAGTTCTTAAAATTCTTCTTCTAACCTTCACCTTTGTTAGCACCATTTTTTTCATTATTGAAAACCTTTTTGCCAGCAGGCTTTTCTATTTCACTGAACTACTTATCGTTCTTTCTCTTGTTTGTAACTTTAGACATTTTAGATTTGTGTTTGCTATTCAAAATTCTATTAGTTTTTTCTACTTAATATATTTAATATTTGTAAAAATTTTGGATATTTGTTTGCTACTTTTAATTAATTTGTGTCTTAATAGATGGTAGATTTACTTTAATATTTATCAATTAAATTATTAAGCTTTATAGTTAGATCCTTCATAAATTTATACTTCCCTTTGGTTATTATTAATAAATCAATAGCTGCTATTAATTCCGTTTAGTAGAATTTTCATTCATATTTAATAAGTATTATTCTATAAAAATAACTCACATTTTTTATTAATATGAAATCATATTTGTTTTTAATAATTATTTTAATAAAATTACATTATAACTATAATATATATAATAAAAATTACTATTCAGTTTATTTTCTTGATAGAATCTACTATTCAAATTAATTAATATTTGATTAATATTTTTTAAAGATGGATACGTAATAATTTATATTATCATTAATCTACTTAATAATATATTTTCTAATAGAATTTTACATTAATAGAATTTTTTAACAATTTTTTACTCAATATTTTTTTAAATTCTAAAAAAATATTTTTATTTTCATTTTTTTTACAAAAAATTTAAGCAAATATTTAAAGAAATATTTGAAATCCATTTTCAAAAATTATTTAGAGTATCTGCATAAATATTTCAATTATCATTATTTTTGAATTTTCTATAAAATAAAATATATAATTTATAATCTGAATACTTTAAATAATTTAATCTTAATTTAAAAATAATAAAAGTTAGATATATAGATAGATAAATAAATAAATTGATAAGCTAATTCTCATACTAATATTGAGTTAAATATTTAACATAAAATTAAATTGAAATTGTCTTTACAAGATTAAGAATATAAAAATATAGAAGAAGATCTATTTACAATTATGTATATAAATTTAATTAAAATTTTACAAACTAATTAATAATCCTACTTACTTATTTATATAATAATTTTATTTTATCTCTATTTATCTAAAGTATTTTAGTGAGTTACATTATTTAAAAAGTATCATGTTGTTTTTTAAATTTTTAAATTAATTGTTAATTTTAAATATTTTTTTAATGAGATTATGTTTATTATATGACACGATTAATTAATAAAACACTTTTTTTAGATAGATTCTCTCAAAAACTTGAATTTAATTAATCTTTTTGAGAAGATTAGTTATTATTTAAATTTGAGTTTTATAGATTTTTTAAAAAGAGTTCTTTTTATAATTACTTCTTTTCTTATGCTTACTTTTGACTAATACCTAAGTCATTTGTTGGTCTTATTCCTCCTCCAAGACCTTGTTTTTTAGCACCTTTTGTGATATTAGGATTTCCAAAAATATTTTTGCTTAATGTTTCATAACTATTATTATTGAAATTTCTTTCGATGTTTTAATTATCATTAAGATCTGACGAAGTTTCATTTTTAATTTAATTAATTGCTTAGCCGCTTTGAACAGATTGAATAATCATGGCAGTTTCTTCAATAATATAATTAAAAATATCATCTGCTATTTCTAGTTAAACATCAGTCTCCTCATCTTCGTAAGTTAACCATTTATCTTCATTTTCAATCACCTATTTATTTATGTATTAAACTTCTTTAAATAAAGACAATATAAAATTATTTACCTCATTTTCTAGCATTTGTGCTAATCTGTCTTCTTTGATTTAGTTAAGATATTCATCTTCTATTTAAACTATCTCACCTGTTGGAGACTCAATTCTTTCAGGAATAAATCCACACAAAAACGATCCCCATTTTAATACTTTAGCTATTGCTAGTCCTAATATCTTTTCAATATTATCAGGAGTAATTATTATTGAAGATAGTTTATTGGAATTTATTTTCCATGGTAGAGGTTTTCCTCTCAACCCAAAAGGTCTCATAGAGTCTAGAGCTTCATTGAAGCAATCAAATATCATTCTCATATGGAATCTTTCTAACTCAAATAATTCTTCAGTCATCAATGATAAATCTCTTTCCCTCTTTGAATTAATTATTTTATTTAATTTACATTACTTAGTGATTATAAAAAATTGGTTTTACATTAAAAATTTCGTTGAAATGAGCAAATAATTCTTCTGAAACTACAGGACGCTGCATATGAATATATTTAACTATGGGATAAATTGGAGCAGCAGATATTTCTCCATTGCTATTATCAATTGTTTCAGTTATTGTAAATGTTTTTAAAAACTCTTAGGGATCCATACCTAAAGGGATATTTACCCTCTCCAAGAATTCATCTGTGAAATTATCTTTTAATGATTTATTTTAAAACAAATAAATAAATAAATATCAAAAATTACCTTTTATAAACTCTGAGAAAGCAACTAAATAATCTTTGATAAAATTCAAAGTAGCACATTCTAAACCAGGAGGATTGTTTTAAGTTGTAAGAATATTTTCAGAGAATTAAAGTTGCTGCTAGCTATTTTAAGTGATATAAAGATCTTCTGGGGCCATTTTATCTTATTTTTCTTTTTCAATTTAATTAGATAAACCTTATTTTATTTCTTGCATATTTTGTTTCTAACCATTTTAAACTAAATCCAACAAGAAATTATTCTGAAGTGGCTTTTTATCACCAATATTTTTATTGGATCCAGAATTTTCTCTTTAGGTAGGGGAGTTAGGTGGAGATGGAATCAAGTTTTTTTGTTTTGTGTTTGTATTATTATTATTATTATTATTTAACTTTTATAGTTATTCTTCTTCTTTGTTTTGAAGTTGGTTTCTCTTATCTTGTATGTTGGAAGACTCAGTTAATGGATTAACAGCCTTAAATATTCCACTCGATGTTTCAAGAGATGATGCTTTTTCGCTTACATCAGGGAAATCATCTAAATTATACACATTTTATCTAGCTTTAATAGGTTCCAAGAAATTAATTTGTATCATGTTTCCCTACAAGTTGGTATCTTTTTCATTTTATTGCTTATCTTTTATATTTTTAATGTCTAAAAATAAATTAAAATTAAAAAATTGTTAAATAAACTTTTTAATAAATTAAAATTACTTTTACCTTTTGCTGCATCATCTACTAAATAATTAATAGTTTAATCTGAAACATAGTTTACTTTATCATCAATACCTTCTTCTTGAAGTAGATCCCCTCTCACAAATCCCAGTTTCTGTTTTGATTAAAATTAAATAAAATATTTATAATTATAATGAAAAATATTTTTATCTACTGGAGAAACTTTGCTTGAAACTGTTTATTTTTTAGAATTTCCATCATCTTCATACTCAATAGTTTAGAAAGGATCTTAGTTCTTCTTTGAACTTTAGCTTAAAGGACTGCCTGGTTAGCTCTCACTCATTCTTGAATCTTAAGAATTTCTCTTGTTAAATTGCTTTATCTTATCATACTTGTTATCTGATTCTATTTTCATGTTTTGTGCTATTTCTCCTTAGTTGTGTATTAGGTATTTAAGAGATTCCTTGTCTTGAGTTCCTTATTTAGAAGCACTTGATACTGTAAAGATAGGGCTAACATCTAAACGATCATTATTTTCTGATTCTTGATCAATATAAATCTCATTATTTTAATGTAAATTTTAATTATTTATCCCGTAGTCATCTTCATCGCTATAACCGTACATGTCAAATGCTCTTCTTTAGCTTATTTGAATGTTCCCTTCATTTTTATTTTTTTCAGCTGTTAAAAATTAATCAATTTCTTCATCACCATCATAAACTGAAGATCCATTTGAAGATATATTTCTGGCTTACTTATCTAAAGTATTTGTTATCTTTTCTTCATTTTAATCTTTTGTTTTATTTTACTCTATCTTAGAGCTATCAGTTTATTTTTATAATTATTATTTTTAGATAGCCTCTTAATTTTTTTGAGCCAACTGTAGCTACTATTCTACATTTAGATATTTTGTATTTGATTTAGTATTACTATTGCAAGTCCCCTCAAACATTTAGTCGCTCTCAGGATATTAATTTATCTCTTCAACATTTATTGAGTTAGGCTAGCTCACTTATCTACTGCGAATTGAAGCATCTTAACTAGTATTATCAGAATTATTTCTATTTCTAATATTAGACTATGAAGTATTACTCAAACTGCTATAATCAACAGGTTTGTAATTATCAACAATCTTAATTTTATTAGGGTCCTCCACTTAATGATTTTTAAAAGAGTATACTCCATCTAACGATCTCCTTTCAGCAAATCCTATTTCTTCAATAGAATGCTCTGATTCTGATCTCATAGACAATAATCTTCTCAATTAATCTTCTTCGCTACTTTGAAGAAGTTTACTAGTGTCAATTCTTTTAGTCTATTATTGATAATAAATAAAAAGCATATTAAAATAAAATAAATTTTGTGTATTACCTATTCTAAGAACTCTAAGTCCCTTTTTGTTTGTTTTATGGTTTGAGCAAACTACTCCCATCCTCTTTCTATTTCTTTTTTAACTACTTTCAGGTTTTCCCTCTCTTTTGATACCCATTTTTCAAGCTCAAACTACTTTCTTTCAAATGACTTTGGAGAAATTCTATTACGTTCATGCATTTTATGAATCAAATCCATCTGTGTTTTATGCTTTTGCTCAATTGCCTCCTCTCTTGTTTTAATCAATTCTTCGACAGATTCTTAAGGCATTGTATATTTCTGTAAAATTTTCGAAGTAAATTCTTTAAATGGTTATTTATCGAAAAATGAAGATCCAACACTTGAAACGCTTTCGTTTCCATTATGACTATTCCTATTACTATTGGAATTTAAAACATGATCACTATTTAAGCGATCGATAATGTTTTATTTAGACTTTGTGATCTTATTTGAAATACCTAAAGAGTTATTTGCAACAATATTTACATATCTCAATTCATTAGATTCAACTGAAGATACAGACAAAGCCCTTACCATAGCTCTTTATTCTTAACTAATAACATCGTTTTCTGAATTCTTCCTTCCTTATTATTGATCGTTAACCTTAGAATCAGTTGACTTTTGATCTTTTTCAATCTTTTAACCTCTTTGCTGAAGGTTGTAGTTTGACTCTATTTCTTCAATATCAAGTTATAAATTCTTTTTGGAAGTTTATCCTTATTAGTTTTGAGTTTTTTTATCATCTACCAAAGACTGATTCTATTTTTAAGCTATTTAAATTTATTGATAATTTTGACTGGATTATCTATTCTGGATAGATTTATCACTGATTACCATTTCTTTGTCGTTTGCTTGAGATATATCTCCGCTTTTTAAACTTAAAGATAAAAATAAAAAAAGAATGAATTTAATAATATTTAATTTACTTGCTGCAATTTAGTTTGTCATTCATGTTATCTATTTCACTTAAAGGAAATCTATCTGTGCTGATAATTGGAGACTTTTAAATTTGCTGGTTTAGCTTTATATTCTCTATTAAAATTTATTTACTCATTTCTGATTACTTTTACAAGTCATTTAGTATTTTCAAAGCATCATTCTTAAATTATTATGATTGATTTTCAGGGAGTTAAACTATTTAATTGATCATCTGACTCCACATTTTAGCTTATTCCTATAATTTTGAAATTTCCATTTATAGGTGTGACTAGTTGTTTGGGGAAAATATATTTTTTCCTAAATCCTGATTATTTTATGAGACAACGCTATCTACACCTTTATAGTTATCTTTTGAGCTAGTATCAAATTCTTTCACAGTAACTAAACTTTTAGATTGGTCATTTATCTCTTTCATGTTCAACTAATTAAAAGATTAATCTCTGTAATTTTAATTGTTTATTCCATCTATAAATTTATTTTTTTATAGTTAATTAGGTTAATTTACTGTTAAAGTGTTATTATTATTATTGTTATTTAATTTTCCAGATTCTATGTTTACATTTTAATTTTAAAGCGATTATTAAACAAAAGGATGCACTGCATTGGATTCACTAATATTATTAATTCCAGAATTAGATTTTTAGTTTTCAGCTGAATTTTGTTGGCTTTTTTCTGTCTTATCATAAAAGTCAAAATCAGGCATAAAATCTGATTATTTAGGCTGTAAAAGGTCGTCATTATAGTTTTTTTGATGATAAAGCTCATTGTTGATTGATTATTCAGGCATAGATAAAGAAGTGAAGAAAGGATGGTTACCCTAACTTTCTCTATTGAATGTATTTTCTTCTTTATTATAGCTGTTTTAGTAATCATTAATTTTAATTGGAAATTCATTTTCAGATATCATGTTATTACTATTATCATTTTATATTTATTATTATTATTATTGCTCACTGTTTTAGTTTTTATTGAATTGCATTTCTCTTTTTTCATATTCTTTTAGCTAATCAGAAGAATAGTAAGGGATATTCTATTACTATTATTATAGCATTAGAGGAATAGGATTCCCCTCCAATAATTCTTCTGGTTCAATTTGATTTTCTTCTAAAAATTTTTCTGCTTATTAATAAAGAAGTTCTTCTTCTTCATCTTACTATCTTTGGTATTCAATTATTGCAGCTATACATTTTCTAGTATAATAACCTCTAAAAACTTTTTGAATTATTGTAGCTGCCGCATCGTATAAAATTAACTACTCAGAGAGGGCTTAGATCTCTGGATTTTCAGGATCACTCTAAAAGATAATCATTTTGAGCTCTTACAACTGATCATAATCTAAATCATATAAATAATCAACATCTATTTCCTCTGCATCATCAGATTAGTTACTGTTTTATTTATTATTTTCTCTAGGTGTTTGCTAAGGTGCTTTTTGATTATTAATTGGTTGAAGGGAAGGATTTGTATTATTGAAATTTTTTTAAAAGACTTATGACTCAAAATTAGATGATGACATTTGATTTTGAGTTTCTACTTCTTTGATAAGTTCTAGTTTAATATCTTCTTGTTGTTCGAATTAAGTGTAATCTTTTTGTGCATTTTGATATTGGCTTCTTTTATTATTATCTTCTCTATTCGAGCTCTGAGGAGTTTTAGAAGTTATAGCTACTTAAATTCCATTTACACTCCTATCTTTTTAAGCATTTTTCTACATTTACTAATTAGCACCTTCTTATCCAAATGGAGCAGCGATTTTATTTCTCAAAGTGGAATCTTAGCTCTCTTCATTATCAGTGTTGTGAGTTCTTTTCTTCATTTATTATACACGATGCTATAAATTTATATTTAAAGGAAGAATAGGCATTTCTTCATTCTATTGAATTTGCAAATCTTTAGATGAGAGCATCCCATTTTCTAGATCTGACAACTACTGATCAGTATCTTATTAGGGTATTTAATTTATTTAAGAAAATCTACAATCATTTTTTGTAGAGATATAGGATTTAGATTGAATAGTTTCTTTTAAATTTAAAGAAACAGGAGCGTTCGGATCTGCTGGAATTATCTAAGATTCATTTCGAGAATGTATTTGAGATATTTATTATTCACTTACGTTCTGCTAAATAGGGCCATTCAATAATTACTGTGTGTTAGCAGGGGCTATTAAATTAATAGTTTACTCGTTATTTTACTTATTTGGTAAATCCTTTTTACTTTCTATGGCTGAAACTAGTTTAATTTTAAAAAATTTATTATAAATATCAAAATGAATATTATTCAATTTTAAGCTTTAATTACTTCCAGATAAGGATTTAGAAGGAGTAGCCTTGCTTTAAGAATGGATGGATGCTTTCGAGTTGTTTTGGATTTAATTAAAAGGGAAATTTACAGAACCATCTTATATTGGTGAAATCATCAAATTTGATTACTAAGAGCTTGGATTTGAGTGAATGATATCATTGTCTTTGAAGTTTGGCTTTTTGAAATTTCCCTACTGAAAATCTTTTAGGTTTTAATTATTTCTCAATGAATCACTCTCGTTTGGATTGCTATTTATTGCATGAGGGTAATTGTTATTTGTCAAGTTACTACTGTCTGTAGGAATAAAGTCTTTCTTATTGTTTTGAAAAATTTACTAAAAACTATTCACGTAATTATTTTATGTATTTGCATTATTTTAAGGGTGAGGTAAATTACTAAAATGTCCTTTATCTTCTTCCTCTGGCTCTTCTTTAATAGGAGAGGCATTGCTTATATGAACTCTTCTTTAACTACTATTTACAGACCCTAAACTATTAGAATTGACATGCTATTACTGAAGGATGGCTTGCTGAATTTTCTTATTGTTTAAAGGTTAATTAAAGTATTTCTATTCATATATTTCCTAGTCATCTTTATCTTCTAAATTAATTTCATGCTAATTATTAGCCTTTGGTTACTATTCGTTCACATTTACATTGTGTTTAATTAAATTCATTCTTGCATTTATCTAATTATACATATTCTTTAATTCATCTTTCTTTTAGTTAATTAGCTCTTAAATATACTTATCTTTGGGAATAATTTGATCTTAACCTTCTATTTTCTGATATAAAGGTTACTTCTTATTGTTATCAAATCCGCTTTACTAAGGTATGTGCTTAAATACAGTAGAATTAGATTTAGTTAAGATTTTAGGCTCCGGAGAAATCGATGTTACTTAACTCTTACGAGGTTTTTTTGAGTTTTTCTCTTTGCTGTTTTCTTTCATTTTAATAAATTATGGGTTAACATTCTAAATATTTCCAAAGTGGGAAGAGTCAAACCCCTAGGCCAATTTTAAGTTTCCGACAGAGCTCGAAGCATGCATACTTATGCTTTTTGGTTTAATAAAATCTATTTATTTACATTTTCCTTTTTTACCACTTGAACCTAATTTATTTGAACCATTGTTAGATTAGCCTTATGTAGTTAGTTAATGAGTTTTATTTATACTTTGTGAAAACTCCATTAATTTATTATCATTGTCTTTTTTATATTGTAAAAAATATTAGTTTTTTATATAAATTAAAAAATAATACTTCCTGATAGATTAAACATTTTTTTGAATTCCATGTTCAACAGATCGAAATTCTCTTCATTTATATCAGTAGAATTTCCTGCATTGTTGTTAGAACTTATTTGATGATTCTATAATATGTTCTAGTTATAGTTGTTTTGGTCATATTTTTTAGCGTACTACTGCTATGTGTTTGAAAAATAGTTGTTTTGCAAAAACATTTCTTCTTCATACTCTTAGACACTTCTATTCGGTATATAATTTTCGTTATAGTTTATTAATTATTTGTGAATTAAATCTTTTTAAAGAAAGTTGTCTTAGTTATTTAGTCCGATATTGTTAAAATTTTGAGTTTTATTAAAAAATCTTTCAAGATTTGGGGTAGATACAGTACGATTTTTCTTTTTCCTTTACTAACTCTTTGAGCGTTAATGATTTTAATTATTTGTATTAGCAAAATGTTTGTTTTCTTATTAAAGTTAAACTTAACAAGAATTATTTTATCTCTAATTTTTTATTTCTTAATCTAAAATATGTAAATTATTTTTTAATCTTTCCTGCCTCTCCTTTTACTGTTCTTGTCTCTTTTTGTTTTCATTTTCTAGCCTTCTTTTCTTCAGAATCATAAATTTTTTAATTTCTTCATGGTTTAATGGAGCTACTAATTTTTCTATTAAAAAAATATATAAGTAATAATTCATTTATTCACTGATTACTTTTATTTTATTCTTCATTAGGATCGTTCTTAGCTATTAATTCTTGCTTGTTTTTTTCATCTGAGTTTATTAAAATAAAATAAATTTAAAGCAAAATTTTTTTAAAGAATTTACATTCCACTTTTTTTTTGATAATCTATTCATCATAATTATTTAAAAAGGATAGCCCTGATTATTATCTCCTCTTTTTCTCTTTTTCTATTAGCTGATTTTAAAAATCCTCTTCGCTGTTATTAAATTATCCTTTTTAAAATGCATAAGTATTGTTAAATTAATTTCTTTCTATTGATTATTAATGCGATTGTTATTGTTGCTATGAAAATAGTTAATTTTATATAATTTGATGCATCTTTATTCTTTATTAATTAGTTCCCCATGCATATTTTTGTTATAATTAAAGAGTTGTCATGTGGATATTTTGCTGGCTTTAAATATTTTCATTTGCCTTTTTTAACTTACAAAATTTAACTAAGTTTTCTTTTCTTATCTACTCATTCTAAATTTTTCTTTTCTCCTCTTCCTATTTGTTTTTTAACCTCTCTTCAATCTCTTCTTATTTCTTCATAAACTATTCAACTTTATTTTATAAATTGTTTATTTATTTTGATGTTTTCGACTCTTTTATCAATTTTAAAATGTATTTATTTATTGTGTTACATTAAATCTTTTGTGCATTCTTTTTAATGAAAGTATCAATCTCTTTCAGGTTTTAAATGCTAGTAGATTAGTGCTTAGGTATATCATTTTATATTGACTAGGTGTGAGACTATTAATAATGACTAACTATTAGCTAAGAAGTTGATTTTGCATGGTTCAATCTTGGTTTACTTTTTGATTTTGATAGACTACTTTTCTTCTTTTTCCTCTATTTGTCTTCAGGGCTCTTTGTTGTGCTTACAGCCTTACCAGATTTTTAAGGGGAATTAAAATTCTTTTCACCTAAAACTTTACCATTTCCTATAATATGTTAAACACCGTTATGTAGTGAGTTTTTACTTACTTTTCCTGGTGATTTTGATTTCGAGTTTGAATTTTATTGATGTTATTGTGGTTCATTTATTTTAGATACAGGTTTTATATGAACAGAATTAGATGATTTTTTCTTTTTTCTAGCAGAAGACGCTTACAACAATTGCTTGTCTGAACAATTTTCATTTTTATTTAATTAGTTTTCTTAATTTTCATTGTTAATTTTGCTAACTGCTTTTATTTCCTATGTTTAAGACAATTTTTTTTGGCTCTTTTCTTCTTATTTTTTTTTACTGGCACTTCTACTACTTTTTTCTCTATAACTCCTGTCTTTTTAAGGAGTGTTGCTTGCAGATCTTGGTTTTCTTGTGGTTTTTTTAATATCTTCATAGATGGTCTTCAATTAGTTTTAATTTAAAGACGAAGTAGGTCTCTTCTTTCTTTTATTAATTTGTAATTAAAATCAATAATAAATTCATTTAAAAATTTTCTTTTGTTTTTAATCATATTATATTTTTTAAAAAACAACTCACTTTTATGAATTTGGTTAATGCTGCATATCCATATTGATGATCTAATTGATAGGTCCTTGATTAAATTGATCTTCTTTATTATGAGAATATTTTTTTTTCATCAAAATAGTTGAGCTGTTAGAACTTAATGACTGCTAGCTGTTGCTGCTTGTTTGAAATATTTAGTTTTGAATTTGTCCTTAATAAATTTGGTTTTAAAATCCTTTTTCTCTTTACTAGATTGGATTAAATTGCATGGTAACTTACTAATTTTAGAAGAACACTATATTTAATAAAATTTAAGTTACATATGCTCTTTTAACGTTAAAAAATATAAAATATTTACTGTTTGGTTAGTGGTTAAGAGATTGCCTAAAACTTACTTGAACTTATTACTAAGAATCTATTTTTCTTCCCTAGATAGCTGCAGGTTTTTGAATAGTTAATTATTAATCTAAAACAAAAGGTTATGAAAATTAAGAAGAAGTAAGCATACTTGCTTATCCTTCATTTTTATAATAACTTTAATTGTTTTGCAAGCGATAAGTTTCATTCTACTGCTAACTACAATCTGATTATCTTTAACTGTTTTTAAGTATTTAATAATTGTATTGCTATTAATCTGGTTGTTCTTATCTGCACTAATTCCCATTAACGTTAAAATTTAATTATTGAGTAGTATCTTAAGCCTTTTTTTACCTCATTTTAAGTAATTATATTATATAATCAAATAGGTTTTTGTATTTTATCTAGACAATGAATAATGCTAAAAGACTAATATTTTTGGGAAGCGTTAGTGTTTTTCAATGCTTGTTTGTGTATTTGAAATTCCGCTAGCTACTTCTTTATTTTTTTGCTTATCACTTTATAAAATATACTAACTAAGTCAATATATCACTTAACAAAAAATAATAAATTTTGTAAATTTAATTAAAATTAATTACAATTGAATAGATTTGTTTTGCTTTTAATTTATTTAACATTATTTGAAAGTTAATAAAGAATATATGAATTATTCTTTAAAATTGCATGATTTAACAATTAAAATTTGTAAATTCTTCTTTTTAATGGATAGATAGATAGATTAAGCTTTAGTATCTATCTATTCAATACAAACCAAATTTTTATATTTATTCACATACATTTTCACAATCCCTTTATGTGTTTATTTATTTTTTTCAATTTTGTATTTAATCGATTAACCATTCAAAAATTAGGCGTTGAATATTTATTTATTTACGAAGTTCAATTTTGAATTAATTTTTCGTTTTGAATTTAATTAACTACATTCTCTATAGTTCAATTATAGCCATAACTACTTAGAGAGTAAATACCTTTAGTAGACTATTTGTTAATTTTTCTTAGTTATATTTAATTTATATTGCTAATTAATAACTTTCTTATCACCCATCCTAAATTTAAAAAATTATTAGATCCAAATAAAATGTTTCTCAATTTTATGTATTTTAATTTATGTAAATTAATTGTGTTAAGAGA
Organism: Tetrahymena thermophila SB210; assembly: GCF_000189635.1. NCBI lineage: Eukaryota > Ciliophora > Oligohymenophorea > Hymenostomatida > Tetrahymenidae > Tetrahymena > Tetrahymena thermophila. The sequence goes on along the minus strand of NW_002476186.1, from coordinate 338,173 downwards.
TAGAAATTTATTTACTTTAAATATTCATTAAAATAATTGCTATTTATGCAAATTAAGAAATAATTTTTGTTTGGAGTTATTTCAAAATAAACTATGTTTAATTATGAAATAAATTAATTTTATAGAACAAATAAAAAAATATTTTATAATTTAATAGTTTATTGATATTTTTAAGGAAGTAAAATAAATTAATCTTTAAAGTAATAAAATGCTAATACAGTTTTAATGGTATTTTTAATTTTATCTTAAAATTAAATGAATGAGTATAACTGTGAAATGCATGCAGATTGAGGTTATTATTGGGAATCAACGATGAGTGATATATGAAACAAAATTTGTTGTGAGGGCAAAAAATTACAATAAAAGGAATATTAATGAATGAATATAGTAAGAATTAGTTATTTAGTGCTAAAGATTATAAGGATTTAATAATAATATTACATGAAATTTGATGTATTTGTTATTGATTTTTATATTCACAGAAATAGCTTTATATATTTCATAATGAAATTTGTGTTAACAAAAATCAGAAAAATAAATAAAACCTGATAGTTATGCAAAATTTAGTTGTTAACAAACTATTTTTTGTTACTATATTTATGATACTTATAAGAATCACAATTATATTGAGAATTAATTAATATTTTTACATTGCGTATGTACTTAATATAGATTAATTAATAAATTATTATTTGGTGGATCAAAAGTAAATGAATTGCATTAAAGAGGATTCAAATCACTTTAATGGCGGAGTTAAAGAGTCCTCTTAATAGTAGGATGGTGAGGAATCGGCATTTTAGTTGAACGAACTATTTGAAGCTAAAAGTATTTGATTTTTTATCAGCTTTAGCAAGTTTATTGCTTATTTATTTACTCATTTCATTAATTAATTAATGAAGTTAATTTCATTTTTCATAAAATGGATTAATTTCATAAGTCGAATTTTTGATTTAGAAAAAGCTTTTTTAATTGATATAATATATTTTAACATCAAATTTTTAAATTTACCTACTTTATTTTAAAAGATTATCAAACAGAAGATGAGATAAAAGCTGGATAAAGCAGCTACAAGTTAAATACAATTAAGAAAACCTTTAACAAATAGATCAAAAGTAAACTACCTTCGTTTTATACTTGTTAAGTTCTTGAAAAATCTTTAATGTTTCACATAAAAATAATTTTAAAAATTAAAAATAAAACACAATTTATAATTCATAATTTTTTATTATTATCTGTTTTCTCAACTAAATATTTTTAAAATATTTCTAACATGAATAAATAAAAATTGAATGATTGATTATCTAATAAAGACATTTTAGTTCTTTAGAATAAAATATTGATGCTTGTTTAAATAAAAAGGTTATATATTAAGTTTAAATGAAGGACAAATGAACACAAAACAACTTAAGGTTTAGCTGCAAATAAATAATTTGAAAGCATAGACTTTAATTTTTTAGGTATTTATTCATAAAATATCTTTAGATATTACTGCAGTTAGTAGCAAAGACTAAATACTTAGACTCAAGATATATCCAGGTGCAAGATTTGAGCTTAATTCTAGTATACTTTAGCAGATTGGAGCCCACTCCTCTGTTTTAGGTGCAAGTTTAGCAGACAAAGGTTAGAATTAAATAAACCGTAAGCATAAATCTGAAGAAAATACATCTTCAGCTATTAATTAAACATAATAATCTCTTGCAGAAGAATAAATTCCTATAAATGGTAATGCTAATGGGACTGTCGCTTTTAAGCAAATTTTATCTTAATAATATTCATAAGATAGTAAATTTCTGCAAAATAACGAAGAGTGTTATCTTTCATAAAATAGTTAAGATAAAAGTCTACTCATACCTTCAATTTTAGCAGGATAATCCGCAAATAATTAAAATCAGTAATAGTAATAGCTTATATAAAAGTAGTAAGGAAATATTAATTTTAGCAATAACCCTACTTAGAACAATATAAGTAGTCAAAATAACTCAGTATATGTCTTTAATGCACCTAGTGACTTTTTATTAAAAGATAAATGGATTAATCTTATTGTTGATTTAAAAAGTTTCTTTAAGGATGTCAATGATGATTTCGTTGTAAAAAACATAGAAATAGGTTCATAATGTAGACTTAAAAGCATTTTCTACTCAAAATAATCTGATTTAAGGGCTTCACTTATTAGTAAGCATGATTTGATAGTAAATAGCGGTACAAACAAGTTCATCCCCTAGGTGATTAATTTCTAGTAAGTGAGTTAAATGATAGATGACTCAAGTCCTAAGCATGGCTAAAGAAAATCTTAGTCCAACAACATTAACTTCTTACTTCCTCAATGCTAAGCAATTTAAGCAAATTCACAAACTGCAGATATCAATTCTAGTAATGTAGAAACAAGTTTGATGATTCATAATTCAATAGCCTTACCTGCAAAGACCCCAAATAAGTCAAATAAATATCAAAATAGATATTCAGTTCATCTTTCTAATTACAAGCACAGCTAAGTTGCTCTATAATAAGCTTAGAATGCTTAAGTTGGATCTTCAAAGAGTTACTCTAAGTAACCTCCACCTCCATTAATTCAATAACAATAATCCCCTTCTTATCATACTCAAGTACCTGGAGTGTCATCAACTTCCGCTTCTAACACTAGCACTAATCCAGGTTCAGCTTAATTATCTAAAATAGTAAAAAGAAGAGAAAGTAAAAATGGTTACTCTGGAAATATTAGTACAAACAATTAAAGTTTTTAACAATAATAACTACCAAACAGCCAATCTATGCAATATAATTAAAACTCCTATTTAAGTAATAACATATCATTCGAGTAACCTCATCAAGGAATAGGTCACTCACATTTAAACTCACAAAATATACTATTTTATTAATCTACCTCTTAATCAACTCATCCTAATTGTGTTCTTAATTCTGATGAAGAGAGTACTAAGTGTTTATATTCAGGACCAAATACACAAAGGACTTCAAGTGTTTATTTTTATAATGCTAAAAGAAGTAGTCGCTCAAATGTAAGTGGTATCTAACAGCAACCTTCTTACCATGCAAATTCTCATCATTAATATCAAAATTCATACTTGAATAATAGTATAGCAGCAGGAAGTGGTAATAATCTAAGTATTAATCCAAACAGCGGGTAGTTAAATAATAACAATAACAGTATTCGATTACCAAAAATAATAAGTTTGCTAAAGCAAAGAAGTAGTAGCATATACAGTGGTGTGACAAACAGATCACATTAAATTGTGGAAGAACTCGATATTGCTTCAGTATAGAATGTAAGTAATATAAATTCAACTAGGAGAGCTAAAGATTAATCTCGCATTTATTAAGCAAATAACCTAAAATCTCCAAATAATAGTGTTAGTAATAACAATATTAATTAAGGGATTTCAAACAATTAAAATAAGTTAACTTTAAATAATAATAAAATAACTTCAGGAATAGAATAGCTTTTAACTTAAAATGTGAGCAACTCACCTTCTAAGAGTAATATAAATACATCAAGAACTCATTAAAAACACTATAAATCAAGCTAGCAAAGATTTGTAACTGTATCAATTAATTAATCTCCTAAAAATAAAAATTAAACATAAAATACTATTCCTAACTTTGATTTACTTCCCAATAATACATCAATACACTACCCGAATTCTAACGATTTATATAACATTGCTGATCAAGGTCTTTAAAAGTAAGTTTTGTTTTTTAAATAGGAATTTATTAAATTCTTTTAAATTATTTGAGCATTTTTACAGAATTATTTAAAATAATATTTTATTATTATAATTATAAGCAATGAGGAAGATTTCAAAATTTAAAAGAGAATAAGATCTGAAGATGATAATGATGACATTAATATGTCAATAAAACCTGAAAACAGCAAATTATCAGTAATGAGTAAGCTCTCAACAGTTCTATTCAAAAATAGTATTATAAATGCATCAAATTAAAATAAAGAAAATGACCCTCGTAGTAGAAACACTCCTGCATTAAAAAAAGAAAAATATGTTAACTTAAATAATAAAAGGAGATCTAGTTTATTTTCAACTGAATAAAATAAACCAGCTTAATTATCATAAAATTGCTAAACAATAAATAGTATAAACACAATAAATGCTAAAGGAAGTATTTAGACTAGCAGACGGTAAAATAGTATAAATTAATAGTAATTATAAAATGCTAATTAATAACAAACGCAATAGCAATGCTTATAATATCTTACTTAATAAAGTTCAATATAAAATGATGAAGATTAGCCTAACATTGATTATTCTCAATATGCATATTACGCGCCAAAGAATAAAAAGACTAAATTTTAATCTTAAAGTCCCTCTTAAATTATGACACACAGAAGCGGAAACATGAGTGTTAAGAAAAGTTATGGGAATTGTTAATCTAATAATAAAAATTGCTAAATGCAAATATTAAATTCTCCATAATAGTAATAGTAATAGTCTCCTCTGAGCAATCAAAAGAGTTATATCAGAAATAGCTATAGCATTATAAACAAACGCTAATCAGCAGCAGCTGTAAATTATAAATAAAATTCTGTTCAAATAAATCAATCAATTAATAACAGTGAAGAATTGTAGTTAAACAATGATACAAATTCTATTAATTAAAATGATAAATCTGAAAGAAAGAAAAAAATTGTTATGTAACAGTAATATTTGTAAAATAAAGATAGTTTTTGCCACGAAATCTAATAAAATTCTAGTCACAGTTAACCATAATAAAAAATTGGAGGGGGAACTTCAAGGGCAAATTATCATCATTCCCCACCTCCTCCACTTCTAAAAAATCACCGAGAGACTAGCTAAGAAAATGTCTCTTCACATATCTAATAAACTAAATCAAAGATTTCTTTGATTCCTTCACATGTCCTCTAGTATTCACTATAAACTTAAATTGCATAAACAAATCCTTCAAATACACTTTAAATTTCTATAAATTAAGGATACCAGCCTTAACAATCATTGTCTTAAGCTAAAACTACAAAAAAGCAATTACACCATTAATAATTCACTGGTCCTACTCCATCAAAATCTAATTCTAGAAATTAATCTCCTCTTGTAAATAAAATAGCAAATAGTGGAAAAACAAGTCATTAATAAATAGGTAATAGTAATAGCATTAATAATGGCGTAAATTTAAAAATAGAAGTAAAAAGTAATAGTCTCGAGAGAAATTCTTTGACTAAAAAACCTTCAACAACAAACAATAATTAACTAGTTTAAAATTTAAATTCACCAAAACTCAAAAGAAATATCTAAAAAAGCACATTTTCTAATGAAAATAAGTAAAATAAATCAGTGAGCAATGAAAAGAAAAACATTTAAAATAATACTTAATCATCTGATAAAAAAAATAAAGCCTAGATGGGTTTAGATTTCTCTAAAATATCTACAACGGTAAACAAAAAATAGGATATTTTACTAAAAAATACAGCAGCAGCAAATGTAATATTTAAAACAGAAGAAGTTTAAGATGATGAAGACTAAAATACTCATGCTTAAAAGAAGCTAGCTTAAAGAAAAATAAGTGAAGGATAAGAAAGCCCTTCAAAAGGCAAAGAAAAAAATTGCTATGCGAAAAAGAATTTGCTCCAGGCTTTTAATTAAGCTGAAGATAATACTGATAGAATAAACATCTAAAACTAACAAATTACACCTTAAAATGAGGAATTTGAAGATGAACAAAAAGTTATTGAATAAAATGAAATATACAAAAAAAATGTGCATAGATTTAGCTCAACTTATAATAATCCTGAGCTTAGTCTTCCTTTGACTTTGTTACAAAAAAATTTATAGTAAACAACAGCAAATTAGAATGGGTCACACCAATCAAGTGAACCTAGTAAGGCTTTGTTTTAAAATGGAATTTTAAAAAGTCAACCAATAGCTTTAACTGCTTCTAATCTATTAAATATAAAAGATTAATAGTAAGAGTAACTTTCTTTGAATTAAGACATTGCAGAAAATCAGAATAAAAAATTAAATAACAACAGTAGCCTTCAAAAGGATAAATAGTATAAAAGAAAGTACTAGCAAAATTAATTCTAAAAGAAGAAATCTAAAAGCAATTCAGATACAGTTATAAAGGCTCAGGAATACGAAGAATTAGCAGAGGAAATCATTGAGTCGTAATAAAGTGAGCACTTATTAACAAATCCAATAAATACTAATTAAGATGATGTAATTGAGGAGAAAATAGAAACTAAAAGTATTTCGATTACAAATTAAAGTAAGTCTATTATTTCAGATATTGATAAAAAAAATGAAATTATGCTCAAAACAAGTGGTTCAGTATATGAATCTTAACATATGACTAGTTCAGAAGAAGAATGTAATGAATCTGGATTAGCAATTTCAATTTAAGTTGATAATATTGACATAAAGGAAGATTTAGATATATAGAAGATTCCTCCATAATATAAAAAACAAAAATCAAGTGCAAAAAAGAAAGAAAATGATACAGTTTCTCCTACTGAAAAAATTAAAAAGAAATAGGAAAGTGGAAATAAGTTCATTTAAGAAATCGAAAAGCAGATACCCTCCAGTAATAGCATTGAAGTTTCCAAAGTTTTAATTGTTTAAGATGATGATGATGATGAAGAGGAATACAACAAATAGCTGATTAGTCAGATAAATAGTCTACCTTATACATCTGATTGGAGAATTTAGAGTTTCTTAATAGAAAATAAAACTGATATTTTAAAAAATAGAATTAACCTGAGTAATTTAATCAACGGAGTGACAGCTTCTTGTAAAACATAACCTGTAGAAACTATATTAAGTAACTAAGTGTTTAATTAAAATTTGCAAAATAAGCCAGAAAGCAACAATAACAACAACGATCAGTAATAAAATTTCCATTCAAACATAGATTAAAATTAAAATAAATTACCTACCAATGAAAAAAGATAAAATAATCATAGTAAAATATTTGGTAATCCATAAATTCTTTAGCTAACTGATGTAATAAAAGCTAGTGAATGAAAATAATTAATTTATTAAAATTATTTATTTTAATTTTTTAATTAAAAATTGATTTCAAAAGTAATAAATAATTTGTATATATTTATAGAATTATTATATAATTAATATTTTTGAATTACTATTTTTAGTATTTTTAATTTATTATTTGCTGAAAAAAAATAAATATACAAAATAAGATAAATTATTTTTATTAAAAAAATAGAAAAAAGTTAGTGAAAAATTATTAACTACTTATAGAATATTAATTTTTAAAATTATCATAAAAACAGAAAAAAATATTTTTGGATTCAATTAAAATGATTTAATTATTCAAAAAAATAACTAATTATTTTTTAAAAAATTTATTTTTCTATCTATTTTTTAATTAAAATAATTTTTATTGATTATAATCAATTTGATTTTTAAGTTAAATATAATCATAGCATATTCTTTTAAAATTATCAAATTTTTTTAAACATATAAAAAGTTATATATAATTGGTAATACTAAAAACTTTATATTAACAAAATAATAATAGAAAAAAATAAATAAAAAATATAATATAATTCGTATTTTCCAAAATTTTTAAAAGTAAATTATTTGTTTTAAATAGATTTGTATGAGACTTTATTTTTATTGAAATCAGATAGGATTTTTATCACAAAAGAATGTTCTAATGTTAGTGTCTGTTGCCTTTATATACACATCTCCCTTTTCAGTGAAAATGAATTCTTTGCCGTATCTTTCTTGGAGTATATCTTTTGTAGTCTCACTTACTACTACGCTTCCTTTTTGTCCATTACTTTCCATTTTATTTGCAATCATAACATCTACTCCATATATATCATATCTTACAATTTATGTACCTACTAAACCACCTACTATTTTACCCTTTTTTAAAAAAATTTGTTTATACTTTAGATTAAAAAAAATAATTTATCTTACAGTATGCACACCAATACGCATATCAATTTGATTTTCAACTAATTCTGTTGTTCTCTTTAGTATTTCTATCATTTGAAAAGCCATCATAATGACATTATAGGCTTCAGTTGGAGGATCTCTATTTTCGTGGTTTGTGTTACCTAAGATAACATAGCAGTCTCCAATTGTGTAGACTTTAAATACTTTGTGATACTAGCATTTTTGATCAAATTCTGTAAAGATGGTCCTCAGCATTTTGACTACAGTTTCTGGCTGATTTTAATCTGAATAACGGGTAAATCCTGCAATATCAGCAAATAAAATAGTTTGCTTGTCAAATTTTTCAGCGATTATATACGAAGCAGTTGGATTCATTAAGAAGCGCTCAAGTATGTGCTTTGGAAGAAGATATTAAATAAGTTTATCAGTTTGTTGATTCTTTTCATTTAAAGATTAAAGTGTGTTAAAATTCTCTTAATCTTTTTTAAACAGTTAGTATTGCAAAAGTATAAAACATATTTGCATGAAAAGTACTTTTATAACTATGCTTTAAAATATTAAATCATCCATAATATTGTGAATTATAAATATGATGAACGAAGTTAAGAAAACTGGCAATTGTTGCATGAAAATAAAGACTCTCAATCTGAAGAACAAATAGTAAACCAAATATATTTCGTAAATGAGTACATTTATAATCTGTTTGCCTTCAGCTTCGTTGTAAAGTACATAATTAGAGTCAGCCTTGGAAGTAGAGTCAGAAGCCATCCATATTTCTACATTAAGAGCTCCAAAAATAATAAAATAAAAAATTATTATGTACATTCTGAATTTATTCATAGATAACTGTTAAGGTTTGAGTATGTACTTAAATAATAAAAAAGCAGTTATTATGAATATGATAAGCCCACATCTAATTGCTATTATCAAATTAAATTTAGAAGGTCCTATAACAAAAAAGAGACTAACTGTGTACAAAAATATTTAGAGAAAAGTTAGCTTAAAAGCTCCATTCATTTACTGAACAGAATCATCGATCTAATTAGTCCAAAATTCGCTAAGCATTTCATCAAACTCAAAATTTTTTTCTGGCAAATTATGCGAAGATTATGCTCCTGTCCAATAACTCATATTTAACCTCATTTTATTGTTATTCTACTTACCTTATGAAATATCATCTTTTTCTTCTTGGTACTGCATTTTGATTTATTTTAAATCATAGTATTATAAATTGAGACCATGGTTAGATACCTTTTGCATATCTATTTTATTTTCGATTCCAAGTTATAATTCAGCTTAATGGATAGGCTCAATTACCTCTTCTTAAAGATTAATTATATTTTAATTAGAAGTTGCTAAGAAAATACTGTTAATCCTTCCTCTTACATTTAAGTTGCTGGAGCTATTATTCTATGATCTATTTGCAATTTGATTATTAGAAGTAGCTTAGTTGTTATCTTTTCCCATAATTAACTTTTATGAATCTTCATTTATATTACTCATAGTTTGAATTTTTATTATCTTTTAACTAGCATGAGTTTAAGGTTTTGCTTTATTTTCTTAATTGTCTTGCTAATGGGCGATTTTCAACGCAGCAAATTTAGAAACCGAATCTATGTAATAAGTCCCTGATCTTCTCCTAGATTTTCTCTTAATTTCTTCTGAATTACGATTCTTAGAGTTTGAAGAAGGTGATTCATCACTCTTCTCTTTGCTTTTTTAACTTGAAGAAGCTTCTTATATAACAGATTAACCATTTAAGTTTTCTTAAGCTTTTTCTTTCACTTACTATTATTGTTACTTTTTAATTATTGGGTGAAGTTTATTAATTATTTCTTATTATAACTATAACGATTGCTATAAACCTTCTAATTTTCAATATGAAAAAAAATTATTACACTTTTAAAAATTAATTATCAGCAAAATAAATAAATCAAAAAATAACTACTCTTCTTATTGTAAGTGTTACTCTTTTGTGTGACTACATATGTTGTAATAATACCTTTTCCCTTTGCTTCTACTTCTCTTTTTTCAAATCTGTATTAAGATAATTAAATAACTTTTTGATAGGAAGAATTAGATATATTTATTGTTTTAGGAAGTCCTGTAGAGCAAACACGACTAGCAGTATTGACAGTGTCACCAATTAGAGAAAATTGAGGTTTGTGGAAACCTATAACACCTGAAATGACTGTGCCATAATTTATACCTATATTTATTTTATCAAAAATACGATTAACAAAAATGATTAGTAAATTATGAATTTTTTGAAAGAATTTTAAATTAATAATAATTTATTAATTAAAAAACAAACTGAAATAAATATTTTACCAATTTTAATTTCAACTTTTCCTGATTTTCCACCATTATTAGTGTTTCCCCAAGTTATATTTTTGGCAATTTCTTACATTTCCATAGCAACTTAAAGGCACCTTTTTACAGGATCAACAAAAGTGTTTACTTAATTTTATCCATCTTAATAATATTCATCCACATCTCTTAAACCTGCTGCTGCCATGTAAGTTTTACCTACAGTTTCTATTTTTAAAACTTAGTTTGCCTGACAAGATTTATCAAATTATCTAAACAGATTATCTAAAACTTTAACAATTTTTTCTTCTTCTTGCATCATAATTTCATCAAAATTAGTAATATCGCAAAATAGGACAGCTACATTTCCTTAATTAGTGCTAATCTTATCATAGTTTTATCCAGAATATAATTTCTCTCTTATAAATCTTGGAAGGAGGATAGAAAGGGTATCTTTCATTTTAGAAGTGGCTTGTGTTAGTGTTTGATTTACCTAAAAGTTTTTTCTCTCAATTTCTTCATACTAAATTAAACAGATTAAGTGTCAATAAAAATATTAAAATTTTAAGAGAATTAATTACGTTTCTTTTTTAAACTAAGAAGCAAACGAAAAACAAAAAAGAGATTTCAATATGACTGAGAAGGATGTGAATGACAGAGAATTGCTTTATATCTGGGTCGTTTTATAATGATACTTAGTTGCTAATAACATTAAATTCTCTTAAGATAACAATTAATAAAATTAAAATTCCGAGACAAAACAGATAATCCAATCTGATCAGAGGAAGCATAATTACAGATAGAAAGATGCAAATTAGAATTCCAGGAACACTATCATATACATCTGCTATATTAATCAAGATCATAAAATATATAATTCTGATTAAAATTATGCCATAGTTTACTTATCTTATATACTTTTGATATTTCTCGCTAAAAACAAATACAAAAATCTGTATAAAGAACAAAAAGAAAGCACCTAAGAAGTAAATAGTATAAAAGCTTGGGTTAAATTCACTAAAAGATGCTCCTGTATATAAGATACTCCTATAAAGTATGAATATTTCAATAAAAATGAATGAAAGTGTAGTTATAGTTCTCGAATAAGCTAAACTTATTTTCTTATATTATGATAGGAATCTAGCTTCTATATTTTGATCTTTAAATTTCAGTGTGTATTTATTCATGCTAGCTTCTCTTAAATTTACTTACTCGGAAAGCATATCTTAAAAATAAATAAATTAATATATTTTAAAATTTTATTTTATTATTTTTACATGAACTTAAAATGATGTCTGGCTCGAAGGCTTAGAAAATTTCTCTGATTAACTTTGCAATGTTAAATTATTTAGGTTTAATGAAGTAAGATTCTCTCATAGAATCTTGAATTACTTAACGAAGTTTTTATAGGGATTTAATAAGAGGAAAAGATTTAATGGAAACATAATTCTATAAAAGAAGATTAAAACTATAAATGAAAAAAGGTATAAAGAAGATGGTCAATATGAACTAAGCGTTTCCCAATAAAATGAAGCTCTCTTTAATTTAAATTCTTATCAAAGGATCAAATGAGAAAGCAAGAAGAGGCACTGCAAGCAATAAGAAGGATACTATCAAGGCATGTTTAATTTTAAATTTATACTCGACTAAGAGCCTTATATAAGGTATTACTGCAAGAGCAAAGTATTATTCAATATAATTAATTAGTTATTATGTTAATGTATATCCTTCACTTGTTGTTATTCTAGATAAGATAAAGTGAACAAAGAAATAAAATGCTGAAGAATCAACTAGAGTTATAAAAACTAATTTAATAATTTTTAAAAGTAGCTTTTAATTAGAAAAGGTTTTAAGAGTTCCATATTATTGAATTAACCCACTCTAATTAAGCTACGATCCTTAGTATTTTTTGTATTTCTTATAGATTATGATAAGGGATTATATAAACACAATGAAGAAACTTAAGAAGAGCATTGTTCCTAAATTGAACATTTAGTAGTCAATATCACACATTTAAAATTAAAACATTATTACAAATATCATCAATATTCCACGATATGTATTAAAGTAAAGAGCATCTTCGAATATCTCTGAAACCATTTTTGAGTGTAAGAGGAGAATTTATAGAAGATTATCAATCTTGTCAAACTAAATACCTGGATAATTTTGAGTTTCATTAAAAGAGGATTTCTTATGAGCACTTATATTTGAATCTGTAAAAGCTTGAAAGTCAGCTAAAGTATCTCCTATAAACATAGTTTTAAAGTTTTGATTCATTTTTACATTAATTACCTTAATCAACTATGCCTTAAGCTCAGGAGTCATGTCATAGCCTACAACACTATGAGCAAAGTAGCATATAAAAGCAAAATGGTTGTAGAGATAACTGCTGTTAATTATTTCTTTGAAACTTTTACCACTTACCAATAAGCTAAAACGGAATTAATTTTCTAACTCCATTCCACTTACTATACTCTTTCTGCTAGCTTACCTAACATGTTTAGTTGTGCTTTATGATTTTGATCTTTGTAGAACTCTCTTACTCGCATTTATTCCACTACTTCCTGGTTACCACTAACTAAATTTTATGTCGTTAAGGCTTTCTCTTTATATATTAGATCCGCTGTTTATGTTTATATTTAAATTCGAGATAATCTCATTCGCTTGCTTTTGAGTGTTGTGAGCCTTTTAAAAACCATCTTTTAGCTATTAAAGCATATTTCTAATTAAAAATGCTAATTTATCATACTCATCTGTGTCAAAAGCTATATGCTTATGCATTTTGTCAAGTATTCCTAAATTATTAAACAGAAATTAATTATTTTAGAGAAAATAAAAATCATTTTTTTACCTGCTGAAAAACAAATAGGAATAACTTTTGATTGTTTTTCACCTGTTGCAATCCAAGATTTAATTTTGGCTTCTTTTAACAATTTAAATAAAGTTTCTAAACCTGGGACTGTTTGTTCTTTAACAGCTACTAAAGTTAAATACTAAACATTTTTAGCAAGTATATGATTGAAGAGATTTGATAAGTTTTATTGAAGTTCCATTTTACTTATAAAATCTTAAACATCTTTCAAGTCCATTTCTTTCTTGCAATACAAAATAGATCTATTTCCTTTATTATTTATTAGTCATTCATTTATTTTGAATAAACATTTTTTCTTTAAATAAATTTACCTTGGAATCTGTAATAATTGCAAACAGGATTGAGATCAGAAATTATATTCTCATTTAAATAGTTAATTTGTGATATATTTGTTACTTCTTCTTTAATGTATAGAGAGTAGACAGCTTCAGATTCTTGAATTAGTATGCAAAATCTGTCTAACTTGCTATAATAGTGGTAGGCTATTACTTTATACTTGAAGTAGTTATTGTCTTTCTTTAAAACATAATTGAACTCTCCATCTATAAAACATGAAAATTCAAAATTATACCTAATTTATTTATGAAAATTCCTAATTATAATTTTTACAAATCATTTAAAAATTTACCCTAAGCTGTTTCCTAATTAAAGTTGCAATTCTTCTATATGATAAAAACTACGGTTTGTTATTTTTTGTGTATCTTCATCAAAAAATGATCTTGTGTAGTGGCAAAGCAGCATAGCCTTTAAAATTTCATGAGTTTCCAAGTAGTTTTCAGATTCTTCATTTGTGTAGATGTTAATAAAGTCTTTATTTTCCAGGATAGAATTAAAATCTACACCACCATTTAGTTGATTAGCTAGAGATCTCAATGTGCTACTACCAGTTCTAAATTTATTTTAGTTATTTGTGCTTTTTCCGCTACCCTAAGTATTAGAATTACTCTCAAGTTCTTCATTCTATAAAAAATTTTATTAATTAATATATATTTACAACAAACCCTAAATTTAGATTAATTACTTTTAAAGTTTTCTTAACACCCTTTGCAACTGTATTTCTTAAATAATCGCTTATTTAATTTTTTTAATTGCTTACTGTTTAATTACTTCCGTCAGTACCTTTAATTTTTAAAAATAATTTCTAAATAATTATAATTTAAAATAACTTTATTTACTTCTCTGCTATTAAGGTATATTTTTAAGATCAAAGTCAGTGCTTCTATTTAATTTAGCTACTTTTTTAGCACGACGAGGACTGCTAACTTCTCCATCAGATTCTGGAAAAGGTGAGTCAATATCACTTATTTTTTTGGGTACAAGCTAAGGTATCTTATGGTTATTTTTCTTATGGTATTCTAAGCTGTTAACAAAATTAGCAATATTGGCATTAGTCATCATTTGGTTTTAGTTAAGCTTATAATTGTTATCTTTTGTACTGTGAATTTCTATTTCGATATCATTTTGAACGCAATCAGTACTTGGAAGTTTATTATCGTTCACTAAATAATTTTTATTACTCTCTTCTCCCAAGTTATTTACGAAAAATTAATCTTCTTTAGATTTGGATTGCGGAGTATCGCCTAAAAGATTTTATATTTCATTGTGAGTATGTAAGTTTTCTGCATCATGCTCAATATTTTTAATAATTGGTATAGGAATTATATTTGACAGAGATGGTTAAATAAAATTTTCTTCTTCTATATTCAGGTCATTTTTTTTTGTTTAGAGGAGTTTACCAGTTACTATACTTGTAGCGGATCTAGGATTATCTCTAATTTTTACATTTTAAACTTAATTTTGATCATTTAAACTCTCTAAAATACCTGACTGCTACTCATTACTTTTATTAAAATTTGAGTTTTCAATCATAAGAGAATAATTTTTTTTCAATCCTTAACTTCTGTTAAAATTTCCACCTAATAGTGGAGCTCTAGAGTTATGGTGAATTTTCTTTGAATGTGTTGAAGGTACATTATTCGTAAGCTCTATTCCACTTAATTTAGAATCAGTCGGTTAATTAAAACCTTTGGAATTTACTTCTAAATTTCGAGATTCCTCAACAACCTTTTCTAAATCTAATCCATTCAAATTTCCACCATATTAACTAATACCATTTAAATTATTTAAATTTATCATAAGAGGGTTTTATGAATGAAAAGAAATCGCCAGACTTTAAAATCCGCTCTTTTGTTGTTTGGTGTTTTCACCATTAAGAGTAAAGCCACTCTGATTTTAATAGCTTTATCCATTTTTATGATTGGGATTTTAATTTTACATTTAAAAGTTAATTAAAGTATCTTTTTTTATATTTCTCCTGTTTATTAAAGTTTTAAGCGTATTATTATCTACATGATAAATACAATTCGAAATTAGTAAACCAGTAATTGAATTTTAGCCTGTTGTGAGAGTGTTAGCAGTGTTGAAAACTAGGTGAGTAGTTAAACACATATCTACAATACTTCTGGTATCATTTAGCTGCTGAAAGCAATCATCAATCTTTACAGTAGTTTGTTTTTCTTCAGTTTATGTTTTTAAAGCAGCTAATGTGTTATTTTCTTCCTTTTAGAGCTCAGTTTCTTTTTTGAGATGAATGTGAGAGTTATCAGAGTTTTAACGGCATAATCCATTTTAATTTTATTAAAAATGAAAATGGTTCATATTTTTAATGCCCTCTAGGCTTTTGCTTTTTTATCTCTATTATTGATCTCTTTTTTCATCTTAGCGATTAATATATATGCAATAGAGCGTAATGAGAGATTCACTTACTGCATGATAATAAATAGGCAAGTGTAAGAGAGCTGTAATAACTAATTTAGTATCTAGCTTTGTAAATCCATCTTTCAGACATTGATTAACTTCAGTAAAAGCCAAATTTAAAAATATCAGAATTATAATAATCATAATCGAAATAGCACTAAAAATAAACTGCTTTCTCATGAAAGTAGAATTGTAATATATTATCTATGGTCTTTTAAATTTCCTATAAATATATGTTTGCATTCCAATTTCTATAACTAAGCCTAAAATCCACTCAGTAAATTAAATTTGGCTTCCTCTCATTATAAATTAATCTGGTGTCAACTCTTAAGCTATTGGATCTTTTTTTAATTTTACTAATCCTTTAAAGCTATCTTAAAAACCTTTAAAGCTAAATTTGCCTGTTAATAATTTTCTATACTCCACATGGTTACCCTTAATTTTAGATGTTTTTGGTACTATTTTTAATTAAAAATAATAAATGTAAATTAATTGTACTATTTTTACTCATAAAAGAATTTAACCACTTTTAAGAGGATTTATTGAACATAATATTCAAATAAAAATTAAAAAAGCATGTTTTTACATGCAAATAAATATAAAAGCTTAATTAAATTAATTAATTAATTACAAAACATCAATTCTGAGGCAGTTTTTATTTTTTCATCTGATTTATCATCTATGTTTTATGTATTGACTGTGCATTAGAAATCAAACATATCTAAAATTAACATATCTGCAGGACATATATCATCTTTTTTCAGTAAAACTATATCTCCTATCTATTTTAATTTAATTTTTGAAGAAATAAGTAAATCAGTTTGTATTTATCATACATAAACATTTAGTTTATAAAAAAAATATGTTTAATATGATTTTATTTTATTTTTCTTTTTAAATTTTATTAATTTAAACAATTATAAAAATTCAAATTCAAAATTACTTTCAGATCTTCCCATTTTATGTGTTAGTAAATTTATACTTTTTGCGAAGTTTTATATTCTATATCTATTAAACTTTAATTTTAGACTGCTTACAGTGATTAAACTTTATTAATTCCTTAACCAACAGGGTTTTCTTCCCTAAACTTCCTAATGATAGTACATTACTGCTAATTAACAATTTTATCTTTCTTGGCTCTTCTAAGTTCAAAGTAATATTCTCTCAAACTTACAACAACATATGTAAAAATAAATGGAAAAAAGACAGAAAAACTAGCTTCTCTATATTAATAAAATAAAATGTTGAAATAGAATACTACTAATTAAATGAATAAGGTAAGAAGTTGTTACATTTGATCTCTAACACTTAGCGTGCTATCACTTATGTATATAGCAAAGACTATAAACATAGCAAAAAAATATAGCCTTGAGAAAGTCTTTATTAGCATAGAATATAAAAAATTGCTTTACTAATTAATATAAAAAAAACATGAATATTTTAACCAATTTCAAATTCTACTCTAGCAACAAATTATCTTGATTTCCTAAATGGATTATGAAATAACAGAAATAATTTAAATGTTGCATTTTTTCTAATTTTAAGATGATTTTTCAAGTATACATTTTGTATTTTAAAATCCTATTTTTTCCTAGTAGGATAAGCATCAAAATAATATAAACTATTTCAACTATAATGTTTTATAAAAAGCTAGTCAATTAATTACACTGTATTATTAAGTCTCAATGGCATTAGTTTAATATTATAAATCTTTATACCCTTATATTGATACTGCCTCTCCATATATGATTTCAATCTAAATTCATAAGAAAAGAGTTAAAAAAAATCCTTTCCATTTAAATAAATAGTTATATTTGAATTGCCAATTATAATTGCTATGAATCTGCAGTTAAAATATTAACTATTTTAAATAAGAACAATGCAAATACCGTTTTCTACTACTATTGATCGCTATGGAGCTAATTAAATAAAATTTCATCTTCGGAATAGTACTTTTCATATAAACATTTAACTAATTGTTTAAACAACGATGGCATTTTTATTTGCTTGGAATTGTTGTATTCCTAAACCCTAATTTTTTAATTTAGTATGAGTGTATATATATACTGTAATTAGTAATTTATTTCCCAAGACTTCTTTTATAGATTTTTGAACTACCCTCCTTTTACTTTTCATCGTCATTTAAACCAATTTAGATTTACTAACAAAATTTAATTAGAAAAACTACTACTTTCACATCTTGCAGTAGTTTACTCAATCTATTTATCTTTCATATCTATATCCATCATAAGAAATAAGCTTATTTCTAACATTAATTTTAACAATATTTACTTATTTAATATTTGCATACATCTCATTAAAAAAATTTATTAACATACAAACATTTATTTATTTATTTCGGGTTATTTAATGTGTTCGAAAAACAATTAATTCTTAATTTGAGTATTACATAACAATTAATTAATTAAATTACATTTTATATTACATGTTTATTTGTTAGTGATAGGCAAATTTATTTTTTCTGAAAAGATTATCATATTTTAATTTTAATTAAATATATTTGGTCAAAATTTCTTTTTAATAGAATACTTATTAAGATAGTAGTTAAAATTATCAATAATAAAAATAATCATTTTTTTGTTTTTAGTTTATTAATTTAGATTAAACATTTAAAGAAAAACCTGCTTAAAACTATTAGATGTTTGCAAATTAATAGCTTTTTTAACAAGAATTACAAATATTAATAACAGAGCTACTTACCAAAACTTATTTACAAATCTAAAATTCAATTTCTTTTTATCAAAAATCTATTGATGATAAATACTTGATCATTTTTAAGAGAATTATTAAACTAAAATAAATCTTAAGAAATTATTTCAAATCAAAAATTATAATTTTTATGAAATTTAAAGAATTAATTTTATACAAAATTTACAAAATAGATTTTTAAATAGAAAAGTAAATTCATCATTTTAATAAATAAATTTACTGAAGAGTAAAAACTAATTCAACGTTATTTACTAATAAATTTATTTTTTTTTAATTTTGCTCTAGTAAAATTTTATTAATGTAAGATGAATTACTGTTAAAAAACCTAAAATAAATAATAATTTAACAAGCAGATAACTTTTAAATGAGTTAATAATTTTATATTGATTATTAAAGTCCACTATACTATCTAACAAATGGATTAATTAGTTTTATAAATAAATTTAATAAACAAAAATTTTTAATTTAATATTCCGTAGATTTTCAAATGGTTTATTTATTAATTGCGAAAGGGATAAAGAGGTAATAAGCAAATAAAACTATTTTTTAATTAAACAGACAGAGTATTTGTAAGCTGTAATAAGAACTATGTAATTATTATGATAATTTAGTTCCATTAAGTTATTGAATATCTTGATTTACATTTTTAAATACTTATAAATAGTATCTAACCAATTTGTTATTAATATTACTCTGTCTATAACAAACGATTACTTTAATTATCTAAATTATAACTAATGTTAACTTTTAATAAAAATTTCACCATTAAGTCTGATAGAAAAATAAAATAGTAGAATATAATTTATATAGAAAAAATTGAATTTCTTTAGGTTATTTATAACTTTTGAACATTTTAAAAAGCTTATGTTTTTAATTTTTGCTAAAATTCAGAGTAATTTATTAAAACTACATACTAAAACTCAAATAAAAGAATTATATACTTTACTTTTTTTCATGATTAGAAGCAAAATAGAGAACTAGTTTTATGGAAGAGGTAAAATTTATAAACTAAAAAATTTATTGGTGTTATTAGTGTCTTAACTTTAGAATGTAGTCATTTTGTGAATAAAAAAAACTTTAGTAATAATCTAAATTAGTTATTTAATTTACACTTAATTTTTAAGATGACCTTTTTGATAAAAAAAATAGTCAACGCTTTGAAAAATAAAAATAATGTAAAATAAAACCAAGTCATTTTTTTTTTCATTTATATAAATATACAAAACAATCATAAATGTATTGATTTCTTTCACAAAAATTTTATCAAATATTGAAAGTAAGTGAAAAAAATCAATAAATATAATTATTAAAAATACATTAATAATTTCAATTAAAAGTAAATTAGGTTTTTTAAAGCATAGAGGACAACTCTATATTAATAACCATCATACATTATAAAGCAATATATTTGTACAAAGTACCTTTACTAACATAAATATAGCCACCAGCAGCACCACTTGCAAAAGGGGATAAATATTCATTAACAAATCTAAATATCGAATAATCAAATAGCTTAACATTTTTCAAGACTAGATAAATATAAGACTAATACATTCCAGACATTATAAAAATGAGTAAATTTTTTAGTGGTCTCTTCAATTCGTTTATAAAGCATCAGACTCCAATCGAAAAAGCTTTTAAGAATACTTGCTTCCTCAAAGAAAATTTTGATGAAATTGATTATGATGATTTATTAAAGGTTCTTTCGTTCTTAAATGGTAAAACTGAAGTAAAACAATAAGAAGCTATCCATTTATTTTTTTAGTATTTTAAGGATAACTAAGATTTGTCATTGTAGCGCAGACTAAAATTCTTAGCACTGATTCATAAAAGCATAAAAAAAATAGGTTTCGATTTTGCAGAAGAGTTTCTTTCAATCAAGCCAAATTGTTTGAGAGAAAAGACTAACCTTTCTCAACTCTCATAGAAGCAAGCTAAATAAAAACAAATGGTATTCCATTATATGGATATTGAGAGTTGGTTAGAGGAGTATTTAATAAAGCATTACTACGATTATTTGATGAGGATGTCCTTAAATTTAGAAACTTACAAAACCTGCATGCAAGGGTGTGAGAAAGACACAAATCCTAATAACCACTCAAGTTAGAATGGTGACATGTAGCAGTATTTTAATTAATAATAGTAATAGTAACAGAATTAGTCTAAAAATGGAAATAACTAGATGAATAATACATTAAAAATAATCATTCTTTTCAAAGTAAACAATCTTGTTAATTTCCTGATAAAGCTTTAAAAGCAATTTTACATAATATTTACTGAATTCAAATTTATTTCAATCGCGAAAGATATTGCCTACATGGTTTTAAAGGATTGCATTATTTATTACAATTATATGCATAAATAAATTATGCAAATGGTTAATAACTACGAGTCCATGCTTGAGCAAGACTAGATGTAGTTCTATGAGCTCTTTATTGAGCTAATAAAGCTTAATTCTGCCCTTCATGACTTTGGAAAACTGAGAAAATTTTTTGATGAGGAGGACTCTATCGAATAACCTCTTACGTTAAATATCACAAAAGAAAGAGCTCGTTAAATTGATAGAAATCACCGCAAAATTGTACTTAGGAACGAAGAAATACAAAGAGATAGAAAATTAAAATTACAAAAAATGTAAAGTGCAGATAATGGTTAAGGCGGGCATTAAAGAACATTCTCAACTTCATCATATGGAAAGCGTCTTGGTGTATTCCCTAAAGGTAGCATGACTTCGCGCTGCATGAGTTGGAAACCTAATGAATAAATTTGTGAAGTAACTAATGATGACGAAGATGATGAAGCATTTAAGTCTAAATTCAAAATTAACCCTAAAAAAGGTTTACACTCTCATCAGCCAAGCTTAATTAACGGAGTTTCAGAGTTAAGGGTACCAAATTTACACCTAGAGCACATGTATGGAAACTAAAGTGAATATATTGATTATTCTAATGGCTACAATACTGATAGAATTATGTATAGAGGACAAAAAGATACTGTCGATGAAGATAAAAGTGAAAGTACTAAAGAAACAAAGAAGGATGATACCTTTAATAACAAAAATGACATGAAAGAATGAGAATTTAAGGATTTGAACACTTTTGATTGATTTATCCATTTAATTATTTGAAATATCATTTTATCAAAATATATTATTAAACTGACAAATAAACAAACCAACAAAAATAAATAAATAAATAAATAACTAAAAACAAATTAATTAACAAAATCACTAACTTATTAACTATCAGCTATTAGTAAATAAATAAATAAAAAAAAATAAGAAATTAAAAAAATATTAATTTGATTAACTTCATAATTTCTCTCTCCCAATTTACAATTTGCAAGAAAGAAGAAAGCAAATAATTGAAGAATTGTTCTCTAACAAAAAGCAGCTTTTTAAAAAATAAAATAATTGAAAACACTCAAACGAAAAGAACCTATCTGCTACTCAAAACATACATGATCATTACATTCTAACTTCAATTATAAAATTAAAGTAAATAAAAAATAGAAATATTCAAAATCGCTAAACCTACTAAAAAAAAGTTAAAAATAAATATTCATCTCAACTAAAATATTTTAAAAATTCCAAAAAATATAGTTAAAGCCCAAGGCATAATAGTTGGCACTTGTTTATTTATTTAACTAACATGCCATGTCATTTCAAGATCAGATTTAATTTATGGTTATTTTTACTTCAAGAAAAAATTTAATAAAAATAAACTTACTGCCACAAATTTATTTTCACCCAAAGAAAAGAAAAATATTACAATTCGTCTCGCTGATTATAGCTTTATTTTAAAAGAGCAATCTTCAAAAGAGAGTAATTTATTATAAAATATTTAAATAATTTATATAAGGTAGTTTTAATAATGCAAAATATTATGTATAAATAATCTTAACTTAATAAAAGAGGATTAATTACTCATTTAATTTTAACTTCTTTTTTGTATAAAATTTATAACATTTTCACTATTTTAACACAACTTTATTTTCATATTAAATCATCATTACTTTTGTTAAAACTTATAAAATTATTACACATTAACGATATCTTTTATAGTGTATTAATTCACCTTATTCAAATTAATTATTAATTTTAAGTAAAATTAATTTATTTCAAATATAACTCAATAATACTTAAAAGACATTTAAATAGCAAACTATAAACTCAATTTTAAGAAGTAAAAAAATTATAGAAAAAATTAATTTTTAATCCAGATATGTTTTTATCTTTGTTTTACAATTAAAAATATTTTTGAAATTATATTTTAAAAAAGACTGTTTACTTGTTAATTCAATTCACGTATTAAAATATCAATCTGACATATAATTTATTCTTATTTAATATGGGTATATATAAATAGAATTTTTAATTAATTAAAATTATGAAAATGAGCAGAAATTATTTAGAAGTTCTCAAAAACATGTGCTAAGTTTTATCTTTCTATAAAAAATGTAAAGGAAATTTATTTTAAGAAATTGTAAAAATAGTTATTATTTAAAAGTAATGTTAACTTTGATGAGTTAAATAAAATATTTATGTGAATTTTAGCTTATTTTTATTTAATCATGATATATAGAAGGTTTAAGACAAAAGTATTAATCTTCATATTAAAATGGATAAAGGGAGGTATAACTAACTAATTAATATTAAATTTTTTGGAAATGTAAAAGTTGAGCAGAAATTATAAAGAAGTGCGCAAAGAATCTATCTAGTTTAATTTTTAAAAATAAATATAAGGACGACTTTAAAAATATTCAGGACATATATGAAATCCTATAGAGATGAATGATGAAGAAAAACGACTTATATATAAATTTTTACACCTTTTTTTTGGAATTTAATACTAAATTAAATTCAATAACATAAATTAAATAATTTTGTGAGATCTTTAGATAAATATTAAGTCATAAATAAAGTGAATTTCGCTCAAAAATATTTTATTTCATAGTAATTATAAAAATTTTCGTATCATATAACTGTAGAAGAGCTACTATTTTCATTATGAGTCATTTCATGTAAAATTTGATGCTTTCATTCTAAATTAAGATTAGTTGCTAATAACTATATTTTATTATTTAAAAATAGCCGAAAGTAGGTAATTAGAAAAATACATATAAAAAGCAATGTTATCATTTTTATCCACAAAATTGATTTCAAAAATGTTTTTAGACAAAGCTATTATTGGTTAGATCCTTTTACACTTTAAAAAGATATTGTTTTTTTAACATTTTCAAATATTTTAAAATATTTGAGGATATTAATCAATTTAATGTAATTATAGTAATATGGAAGAAGTAATGGTAGTTAAGGCTATGACAAATCTTATTACTAGCTTAATGGTAAATAAAATAATTATTAGATATTTTAAAAGTGATTGCCTTTCATGCTTTTTAAATATTTTTATTCCATTTTGAGAAAACTTTGTATTAATATGCATTTTTCAAAATAAAATTAATCAATAGTTACAGAAGATAGTTTATTTTATCAATTTTATAAATAGATTATGGAAGTTAGAGATATTATTATAAAAACAGAGGATATCGTGTTGATGGAGGTAGAGGAAGCTCTCCTTATAAATATAGAAATTATTCAGAAAATGCAGATTTTGATTAAAAAGATGAGTAGTTTACAAACGATCCTAGAGTTTTTTTTGCTTAAAAACCATCTGAAGATATAGAAAAAGATATGAATAGCATGATTTAGTACTACTAGAATAAGTACAGAAAATTATTTGATAGAGAATAATTAAAGAGAGGTATTGAAGAGGACATATATAAAGTGGTAATAATAAATTTAGTTTTAAAAAATAATTTAAACAATAACTTAAATAACCCAGCTAATTAGCTTATACCTTCCATATGACAATCTTTAAAAAAAAGAAATAATATTTGTGTCTACTAAGTGGTATTTTTCAAATTAACCTAGTTAAAATTATGACTATTAGATAATTATTTTAATATTTTATTGAGAAAATTATTTTACAATAAATAATAGAATCCATAGTTGGAGCATTATGATATGAATAGGTTAATTAAGATAAGGTTAGTTTTTGAAGATAAATAAACTGATAAGGTATACACATAAAAGAACGAGGATTTATTTTAATTCGATGAAGCAGACCTAAAGAGATTCTTCCATGTATTTGGAAAGATAGAGAAAATTGTAATTAAAGATAAATGTGTAAGCTACATTTTCTTTTAGGATTTAATATCAGCATTTTGTGCCTAAAGGGCGATGAACAATTTCGTTTTAGAAGATATTAATGGTATTAATTCATACAATTTAACTTTTTCAAGTTAGTTTATTGCTTCTTCTTCCTTAAATAAAATTGATATTAAAATTCAAACATGAACATTTTAAAAAGCTAGGTTAGAAATTCAACTTTGTGTTGAGGATCCTGACGAATAAAATGAAAATAAGTTAATTGGCCATTTCATGCATGAAACAATAAAAGATGAAGTTTACTTGATTCGGATTTCGACTTTAGAAGTTAGTCATTTTTTAATTATTTCTATTACTTATTATAAAAATAGACATTCAAAAAGACAGAAAAATATGCATATTCAAATCATTAAATTAATTTTTATAAATAGGATGATAGATAGATGAAGTAACTAGTAAGCAAATATAAATATACCAGTATGTTTACAATGGAAATAAATGATCCAGAATTTCATTTAAAAGAAAGAATTATGGGAGCTTCGGTAATAATTTTATTTTAGGGTTATTTAGATTTTTAGAAATAATAGTTGATTATAAATCTTTGAATAATTAAATAAATAAATAATTTACTTTTTTTTATTTTTATTTGATAACTAAATATCAAATTAAATTATGCGATAAATAATTTATTTATTTAAACTATTAAAAATCAATTAAAATTTATCAAATTTTAGACAAAATAAATTAATTACTAAAAAAGAGGTAGAAAGAACTAGAATTTGCAATTAATTTTAATCAACTTTCTTACTTAAGCAAATAAAGATTAATTGATTCTTCTATTTATTTATTTTATTTTCTTGTCAAGTTTTAAAAAAATATTTTGTATGACATGCAATTCAGACATATAATTATTATTTTAAACGATTTTCTGTTTAATAAAATAAATTTTTTTAAAAATATAGGCATCTAATTTTTTTAGGTTGTTTTATTTATGTGAGAAGAATTCTGTTGAAATTGGAAACGGTAAATAAAATTCACAAACTGGTGGAAGTGAAGATTTGGTTATTTCATTAAATCAAGCCAAAGAAATAAGAAGTCAACAACAGAATAACAATATTAGTAAAACAAGCAATGGAAACAACAGCAATGTAGGAAGTAGCACGAATTTGAGCACAAATTAGCCAAATACAGCAAATACAAATAAACCTATTATAGCTAATAGTAATAATTCAAATAATAATAGCAACGCGGTTAGTGTAAACAACTAAAATAGTGGAAATAATATTAGTAATAGTAGTGGTAATAACAATAACAATTCATCCTATAGTACTTCTGAAGAAATTACTTTCAGAATGATTGTTAATGATATGAAATAAACATAAAATGAAGTACTTATTCTCTCAAATAATTTAGAAAAATATAACACAGCCATAAGATACATGCACGAGCTTCTGGCTTAGGTAAACGAAGAATACAGGCGCTTTTGCGAGTTCTAAAAGAAAATAAATCCTGGCCCTTTACATATAAAGCGTATTGAAAAATTTAACTTAGATCCTGAATTAACATTTATTTCTACTAAAGATTTGTTGAATAAAAGCTTAGCTGGAAAAGAAAATAATATATAAAAAGGAGATGGATCCGATAAAATCAGCATCGGCTCCACCTCTTTGTAATTTGTAAACAACAGTAATAATATTAATAATAATAATAATAATAATTAGTCTATGTAAATAGAATACTCCTCTTTCAGCAATTAGACTGGAGTAGGAGGTTCATAAGATTTTTAATAAAAGTTATTATCTTGAAAAAAATAATAAATTAATTAATATGTTTAATCAAAAAAATTAATCTTAATTAATAATCAAATTTATATTCACTAACTATTTTGCAAAATGTTATTTATTATTATTTGATTTCATTTTAATCATTCAATAATTTAATTTATTATTTTATATTGTTAGAGCTTACAAATTTTCAATGCTCTTAACTTTTTTTGAGGTGTAAAAGTCGTTGGAAATCAACTTTAATTATGGGGTTTAGTTGTGTTTAAATATTAATTATATTTTATGATCAATACTCAATTCTTTATTTATTTATTAATATCCATATATATGCAATTTTTATTAGAGAAGCTGGACTTATAAAATAATAATTTAGATTATATCTTATTTATTTATTAAATAAATTCTATCTCTCTATCATATGAAAAATTATATGAGAGTTCATTTTAATAGAAAGGAAATTCTTTTTATGTTTTAACTTAGTTAAAATCATTTAAGAGAGCAATCGAATTTTTATCTATTTTAAAATCTTTTGAATAAATTTGAATGCTTTCCAATTTCATTTTAAGATAGAATAGTTTATTTTTTTTAGCATATTGTAATACAGATTTCATTAAAATCTAATGTATTTGCTTCAATATTTTAGAGTTACTATTGTAGTTCTAAAAATAAATGTTTGTTATTTTTAACGTTAAATAAATTTAAATTTAAATTTTATGTGTGGATTATTTTAGTTTTTCATTTATTTGGTTGGGTAAGCAAAATAATCAAAGTATTTTGGGCGAAGTTAAAATGAAATAAAAAATATGAGTAGCTGTTTGAGGAGAGATATAAACGAATATATTTATCAAAAGTATGTAAAAAAATTAAAAATTAAAGGAATGAATAGTGAATTTGATAGGGCGAAATTTTTTTTGTGAATAGTTATGGATAAAATACAAAATAAAGCAGTGAAGTATCCACCAAAGAATAAAATTTAGTAGTTTTTGTATTTACAAAGCAAATAAAATAATAAGGGATTTAGCAGACAATAATTATTTCATCAAAATTTTCTCATGAATAGCCAAATAATTTTTAACTTTATCAGAAGAGAAGTATATTTATAATTAATTCAGAAATAAGAATGTATCACTCCTAATTTATATAAAATTTATTGATTGATTTTGTAATATAAAAGCGGATTGACCAACCAATAAAAAATTCATATTAAAAATAAAATAAAAAAAATTAAAAAACTCGAGAGAGGAATAGCACATATAAAAACAAAGCAAAATAGATTCAGCATAAAACTTATCTTCAAAAGGTACTTCAATTCTTCATATAAAGCAACTACTTTAGCAATTGCCCAGCATATAAAACATATCCTAATCACCATTTTTCTTTATATTAATAGCAATCCAACTAGCAAAATCAAAACAAGTATTAAGATCTGATCAATCAACAATAAACTAATTCAACCAACAGATAAATAAAAGATGTACAATAGCAGAAGTCCTTACACCTCTTCCCCTATCAAGAAAAACCCCTCAGTTGTTAATCCTGTTAACACCAGTTACTCACGTAGCCCAATCAACTACTCCAGAACTCCTGAAACTTCAAAGAAAACTGGCCCCAATTACGAAGGAGGTTTAAACTAAAGCACTGCCTACAAGAATAATATTATCGGTAATGGTGAAGAAATCGATTTATGGAAGAGCAGATGCAATGAACTTGAAAGCAGCTTGTGCTAAGCTAACACTGACTTAGAATTGGCTCACTTCCGTGCTAAAAAGGCTCTTGAGCTTGAACACAAATGCGAAGAATTAGTTCGTATGAATGGTAATCTATCTTAAGAAAATGAAGGATTACAAAAGCAAACTAATTAGCGCAAAGCCGAAAGCGACATTTGGAGACAAAAGTATGAAACTTAAATGAATAATATAATTTCTCTTAAGTCCAACTATGAAATGGAATTAAAGCGTTTATCAACAGAAAATGCTCGTCTCCGCGATGAATTAAAGCAAGGAGAAATTGATAAGGTCAAGGAAAATGAAGATGTTCGTTTCAAATTGACCACAGACTCTCATGATAAGATAGAAAACTTGAAGAAATCTCATCTTGCCAACATTGAACTCTACGAAGAATAACTCCGCAAACTTCGTAATATTGTCGAAGATCGTGAAAAGGAAATTGCTAAGCTCAGCAGCCAAATTTCTCAAGCCCGCTACGATGGTTCTTCTGAAGCCTACCGTCTTAATGAAGATCGTGAAAAGTTGAAGATGAAGATCTCTGAATTAGAAGTTGAAAGTCGCTAAGAACTTGAAAACTTAAGAAGCAAACTCGACTAACAAGCCAGCGAATAGCTTGATTCCCTTAAGAAGTTGCATGATAATGAATTGGAAGTTATGAGTGGTGAAATCCATAAACTTCGTAACCTACTTGATGTTAAGACTAAAGAAATAGAAGCTCTTATTGACTAAAACAGAGGATTAAAGCGCAATTATGAAGAAGAAACCCACAACTTGCGTCATGACTTACAAGCCTTGAAGGACCGTATCGCTGATAACAATGATTTCGCCAACAGTGAAATCTCTGCTCTCCATGATTAACTTCATAATCAACACACTTCTGACATTTAAGGTTTAAAGTTCCACCACGAAAATCAAATCTAAGCCCTTAATGCTGAAAAGGATGAACTTTAAAATATTATTGATGCTAAGGAAGCAGAAATTCAAAACTAAATCCGCGAAAAGCAACTTGTACGTGATAGTCTTAATGATGAAATCAATCGTCTCATGGCTGACGTTGATAATTGGAAAATAAAATATACTTACCTTGACAACTAACGCGCTTAAGAAAATTAAGAAGCAGCTATCAAGTATGACACCCTCAACAACCAATAAAATGAATTCGCTTCTGCTCAACGCAATTAAATTAAGTATCTCCAAGAAGAAATTGAAAATCTTAAATAGTTACTTCTTGCTAAGAATTAAGAAATTGATTCAAACCGTGCTCAACACGCTGAAATCCGTGACGGTCTTGAATAAGATATTTCTAATGCCTTTGCTGAAATTGAAGAATGGAAGAAGAAGTATGCTCATCTCTAACATGAACGTGATATCACAGTTGAAGATTTGAAGCTTAAGCTCTCTGTCTTAGAAACAAAGGCTAACGAACAAAAGAAGAAGTTAGAATCAACCATCAACTACTTAAAGGAAGACATTCAAAGACTTAAAGGTAAAATTTTTAATATTATTTAAATCAATAAAATTGCTTACATTTAAATTAATTTATTTGTTGAAAATAAAAATTTTATTTAAACCTTTTATTTAATTTAAAAGATACCATCGAAATCAAGGAAAAAGAAGTTTAAAATCACTTGAAGCACAGAGAATTACAAGACAGAGAAATCAAAAAACTCAAATAAGACAATGACAGTCAAAATGACCATCTTAGAAGATTAGAAAAGCTCAAGGCTAGTGAATTAGAAGATTAGAGAAAGAAATTAGAAACTTCTAATAATAACGTCATTGAATCTATTAAGATTTCTCATCAAAACTAAGTCAATATTATGAACACTGAAATAAATGATCTCAAGCACCTTGTCAACTTAAAGGATTAAGAAGTTCACGATATGATCAACAAATATGAAAAGTTAGAATCTGCAATTGGTGAATTTAAATACAACGCTGAAAAACTTAAAGAACATCAATCTCAAATATAAGCTTTAGGAAACGAAATTATAAATAATAAGAGTATCTATGATTCTTACTCCAAAGCTAGACACACAAGATATCCCTCTTCTGCTTCTAAGATCTAATAATGAGAAAATTTACTGAAATCCAATTCATCCATGATTGAATGATTAATTTTAAATATCAATCATTCATTCAATCATTCAATCAAATAAATACTAACCAATTTAATTTTTCTGAAATCCATTTTTCGAAAATCTATTAAAAATAAATTACAAATCTTACTTCTTCATCATAAATTATCCTCAATTTTTCTAATGTTTGAAAGCTAGCTTTACAGCTTACTTGATTCTCAAATCCTAATAACAAAGCTTCAAGCATCTTTCTGTAACCACTATCATATTTGCATTCATGTTCAACTAAATACATAATCCAAGAAACAACAGCCATTCACTATTTTGTATAGAATAAGATTTTTTCAAAGATATTAATTGATTGATTGAACATCTAATTGATTAAGTGCCTGAGTGAGTAGTGAATGTATGTATGAATGCAAGATGATATGTTGTTTGGTAAAAATACCTTTTTATATATTTAATAAATTATAAATATAAATAAATATAAATGAAGATTATAAACGATAATAATTTCGTATTCAAAAACTATTATATATTGTAAATAGAATAAATTCTTTTATACATTCATTTATCTTCAAATTTATCATTTATTTTTAATTTCTAATCACAATAAAAAGTAAATGAAGAAATTGTGTAAATTGATAAGTTTTTTTTAATTTTTTCCTATTATTTTCCTTACTTAAATTTAAAAGTAATAATTTTAACAGTCTTTTATAAAAAATAATATAAGCATTATTTATTATCCTAAATTTTAGTTATCTAAAATATTTATTT
Organism: Tetrahymena thermophila SB210; assembly: GCF_000189635.1. Taxonomy (NCBI): domain Eukaryota; phylum Ciliophora; class Oligohymenophorea; order Hymenostomatida; family Tetrahymenidae; genus Tetrahymena; species Tetrahymena thermophila. The sequence continues at coordinate 307,062 of NW_002476186.1, read as the reverse complement.
GAAAGAATTTCTTTTAAAAAATAAAAACATTTCCTATCATAAAAATTGAAAGTAAAATAATAAAAATTAAATAAATCTTATTGATTAAAATATATATAAAATACCCTTAATAGAAATAAAATTTCCGAATAATACATTTTAATTTTTTAAACTTTAAGATGATTATTAATCATTTTTAACTTTTGAGACATGCAACTAAAATAATCAATCATAATATTAATTCTTTATTTTTATTTTATTAGGAAATAGGAGTCTGAGCTTTTCCTTTATAATGGTTTCTCCTGCTTGGAGTAGCATCTTCTGAAACATATTATGAAAAATACTTAGAATTATCTCTCTGTCTAATAGATTCTGCTTTTATTTAAGAAAGTTGAGGATTGTTATTACTTGATTAAGGTCTACTCATAGATAAACTCAATTATGAAAGTTTATGAGCTTGAGAAGAAGATGTGAATTTTTTTTTTGCTTATTATTTTACATCAACCAGCTTATATGTTTTTGTAACATAAGTAAAATCAAAATTTCTATAAGCATGGTATTTTTCTTCTTCTTCTCTAATCTTTTTAATTTAAAAATTAAATTTACTATTGAATAATCTTCAATTTTTTAAAACTAATATTTACCATTTAGTTCATAATATCAACTTATAATTATATCTTATCTTTTTTTAACTTTAAGCCTTACATTTCTTTCTTTTAAATATCTATGTCCTTTTATCTTTGCAAAAGTTTATTTTTTAAACCGCTGATTTTTGATAATATTTTTCTTAGCTATTTCTACTCCATTTCAGCCTGCAAATTCTCCTCTTGAGGTATTTGTTTTTTCTCTTTTTTATGAGTTTAGCTGATTTTCTCCTTGATTTTTTAAGCTAACTATCTAGTTTTGTCATTAACTATCAACATTAAAATTAAATTATATGAAAATTTTTAAAATTTGATGTTGTTATTTTCTAATTTACTTAAATCTACTTCCCACGCATTAGTATCCAATTTTTCAACTCCTTGAACATAGTCTTATTTTAAATTCATTCTGTAACTAACTTCAACATTTGGAAAAAGTATAAATTCTACCAAATCTCTTGGAATAATTCCTTTTAAATAATATGCGTAAGAAAATAAAAATAAAATAATGTAGATTTACTCAGTTCTATATTTTTAAGCTTTCCTCTTATCAAGCTGATAACAAAACCCATGATGCTAACTAATAATTTATTTCTAACTAATTTGAATTAGAGTTAAGTTTAATAAATATTTTTTTCAAAATTATTGTTTTCTCTTTCAGAAATATATTCGCAACACAATATTTTTCATTTCAAAGAATTAATTAATAATATCAATCAAATTTTTAAATTATTAAAAAAAAGATTAAATAAATTAATAATACTTTTTTGTTTTTGCCAACAAATTTTAGTGATTTTAAATACTTTTGTAACAACTAACAATCTAAATGGCTAGTATTTTTAATAAAAAGTCTATTTTAATGATAAAATTAGTATTCTAATATAATTTACATTTTTTAAAATTAAAATCTTATATTTAAATATGATTTGACTTTTTATCGACGAAGATAAATACTTATTTTTAATTTACAATTTTTAAATTTTGTATTATTTAATGAGGCAGTTATAAAAAAATATTAATTTTTTTTTTAAAGTTATTTTAGAGATTTTAATTTATTATTTCTAAAAAGCAGACTATAATATATTAGGTCTTTAATAAATGAAGATCTACAGATTTATAAATAAAATAGTATGAATATAAAATATTGATTTAATTTTATTTATGTATTTATTTATTTACTTACTTACTTATTTAGAGTTAATTTATTATATTAATTTTATTATTTTATCATTTTTGATAATTTTGGATTTAATTTTTGTTAGAAATATTATTAGTTTGATAATTCGATGGAGTTGTTGCTGTTGTTGTAGTAGTAAATTGTTGCAGATTCCCTTAGGATAATTGATTTTAATTTAAATATAAAGAAGACTATGAAGTTTAATGTCTAGCTTACATACTCATTAAATGATTTAAAGATTCTTCATATTTAGGATCTATTTTAAATAATGCTTTCTTTGCTTCTATAGCTATGTTGTATTTCAAGTCCTTATCAAATTAGTCAGGATTATATTTTCCGCTATTTACAGTTATAGACTATAGTAAATTGCTTTAGTTAGTATTTGTTTTTATAGAATTGCTTCCTGCGTTTGGTGCTTAGATATTTAAATGGTTAGTTTATTGATCTCTAAATGAAAGAGCTTAGGAGTTATTTTTAGATGTATTTTGATCAAGTCTACTCATTAGCTTTTTTTATCTCAAAGTTTAATTTTAATTATTAATAATTACTGGTTTTATCTTGTAGTTATTAGGAGAATGGGTAGGTGAAGATGCTAATCTGTTTTTTGATAGATTGCTTGCTTGATTTGTAATATTTTTATAATCATACTGAATGCTTTTACCAGAAGGTCTCTTCAAATATGCGTTTGATAAAGTAGATAAGATACCATTTGTCATTTGGCTATTTTAACTACTAGTAATATTAGCTAATTGATTTGTAGTGGCATTATTTATATTACTATTATTACAATAATTATTCATTCCACCACTGGTATTATTTTAAAGCACGTTATTATTATTAATAATGTTAGTTGTGTAATTTGGTAAATTTTAACTGATTCCATAATTTATTTTAGTTTAACTATTATTTTGGATGTTAGAATTAGAGAGAGGCTATATGCATAAATTTGGTTCTATTTAAAAAGTGTATAAATTAATATGATGGTTGTATTTATTTATATTTGAAATTTACATGATTTATTGTGACCTCTTTTACTTTGGTAAGCATTAGAGGTTGACTAGCTCTAGTTCGTATTAGTATAGTCGATGCTAGAATATTGACTATTAGAGCGAGGAGTGTTTCTTTGAGATACTTTAGGACTTAAGAAATTATCTTTTCTGTTGGTGGCTTGCGAGCTACTTTTTTTATTTTGAATAACTTTACTTGGCAAGTTAGCAATTTATTGTTTGCTTTAGTATTATTGAGTATAGTTTTGAGTCATTTATTTCTCCTAAATATTCGAATTCTGTAAAATATTGTTTGTGTTTTACGAAGTGTAAACATTAGTTGCTTACGATTTATCACAGAAAATCAAGCTTTTTTCCTATAATAATATTGATGAACTCATTTTACTGTTGTTGTAAGATGATTAATTGATCTTTCCTAGTTGAGAGTTTTCTTATAACTTGCCTTTTGAACTCACATTCATTGTGCTATTTTGAGGAGTATTGGAAGTAATTAATGACTTTAATTTATTTGTCGTGGTTCCTGAATTCATCTGTCTTTAGACAAAGTAAGAATTTTTTTTTTAGATTTCTCTTGAATTATTTCTACTGGAATACTAATTCTAACTTGTACCAGATTTTTAACTCATTCCTCCATTAGTCAATTCCCCTTAAATCATTGACTTAGATTTTTCTTTGTGCTTTCTATTCAATAAATTATGTAAAAAAATATAAATATAAATTTTTAGTAATTTTATTAATACTTAAAATTTTAAGATAGGTTGTCATTTTGTTGAGATTATTATGATTCCTATCCTAAGTTATTTCTGTAATTTTGTAATTAATTTGCATTATTGTGTTTGTTTAAGCTAGCAATTTTGTTATATAAATTGTTTTAGCATTGAGATACTTCTTCATAATTCTTTTCAGGTGAATGAGTTATTTCTTATTTAAATTATGTGTATGTAGAAGGAGAGCAGTGCTGTATTTAATTTAAACTTGACTACAAATTTTAACAGTTAAATTCTGTTTCAGATTGCTACTCTTCATTATTAGCTGTCTCTTCTTAAAATGTGAGCTCTAGATTCTCTTTATCTTTAAAAAACTATTCTGAAGTTTATTTTTATTCAAACATTTTGGATTAGGAACGATGATGCAAACTAGACTTAGAAAGTGTTTAGAAACCATTAGTTTATTAGGAATATACATTCTCCTAAATATTGATTAACCCGTCTTAAACTGATTATATGCTGCAATTCTTATTGATAGCATTTTAAGTATTGTAAACTTATCCGTTATTATCTACTGATTAAAACTGCTAAGAGATTTATTAAACAGATTACCAATTTGAGCAATCGTAGAATTCTATTTCATCTTAGTGCTCTTGTTGAGACAAAAATTAATTATTAGTAGAAAATTCTTCATTAGCTGCTATTTTATCTGTCTGACTTATCTTAGCTTGATTGCATAGACTCAAATTATCTCCAAAATTTACTGATTGCATGTGCTATTGACTAATCTAAGAATTTTTTCCATTCAAATTACTTTCTCTATAAATAATTAAATTTATATTTTTAAAAATATAAAAAATAAATATGATTGCTTTACTGTTTGAAAGTATTGCTTATGTTCATCCTGCTATGATCATGTTTCATAACTTTATTACTTGGAGTCACACTTTTAGGAGTTACTGAAGAGTTAAAAGATGAATCACCATTTTTTCTTTAGCTTTCAATGTTTATTTACTCTACTGCTTGAAGTAATTAAATCCTATTCAAGTCTCCTTCTTTTTTTTATGAAAGGGGCTTGCATGCTACCACTTTGTGAGAGCTTGGTGATGTATCATTAGGAATACATGCTATTTTAACATCCTTAGTTGTGTGATTTTTAGAAGGAGTTTATGATGTACTTTACTATCCGCTTTTATTATTGAAAACTTTTTATATCTATTCCAAGCTATTATTTTGACTCTTTAGAACATCTGTATTTAAACTTAATCCGTTTACAGCAGCTCCATTTTATTAAAAACTGAAAATGAGAGGGTTTCCTGTATTATTTTACTGCTATAATTTTTACTTTGCAATTTATTCTGGTGAAATCATCATTTCTGTTTCTTTTTTGTTCATTTTTGAATTGTTAAGCTAGGTATTTTATGCCAATTATGAAGGTGAACTGAATTAAATATTTTAGCTAATCTGTTTAAGAGGTGTAATATTTAATATTCCATTATTATTTGGAGGTTCTTAAGTTTGAGTAAAGCTAGAATAATTCTATTGCAAAGTTTAACTTATTTTTGTATTTAAAGGAGAATTAAAACTTGCTCCTTTTTATTATAAAGATTAATTCTATTTAATACATGAAAAGTTCTCTTTATCACAAGACTAGTAGCTATTTTACTTTATTAATTACTGCTAACCAGGAGATTAAGCGGATTTTGTAGCATATTTATTATTTTATTATTATTACTAAGAATAACCCAGAAGTGATGAGGTCTAGCTTTGATTGAAATAGTAAGTTTTTACTTGCTTATCTTTATCAATCCAATTTTAATTTTTGAGTTATTCTTAATTTTTTTACATTACAGATTGCTAGACATTTTTCACATGATAAGAAATTAAATCTGACTTTTCTGTATTATTTTCTGTTAAAATAAAAATATTTTTATTTGACAAAAATATTAAAATATTTAAGTAGATTTTTTGTTATTTTTAAAAATCTTTTTGTAAAACACTAGTTTCAATATGTATAAATGTTTTTTTTGCATGTAGTAAGTATTCTTGAAAAAATTAACATTCTAAATTTAAATAAAAATCTCTTTGTTCAAATTAAACTGCTTTAATAATTTACCTTCTGCTTATATTTTAAACATATCTGATAGCCTTTAGTCATCAACTTTTTGATTCAGATCCTTAACTTTTAGACCTCCGAAATACTCTATCGGGTCAAATAATTAATTCATCTCTAAGAAGTTTTATTTTATCATAATTTTTTCCATTTTTTATTAATTATTGATTGTCTCATCAAAATTGCTGCACCTTTTAATAAATATATCATTACAGTTAAGGCAAAGTATGAAATTTGCTAAATTCTTTTTAGTATTTTTAATTTTATTATTTTTAATTACTCTGAATTCTATCTAGATTCATGTAAGAATTCTTTAATTTACTCAGCCGTCAATTTTTCTCCTTCTCTTAAGATGCCTAAAATATTATTAATTCAAATAAAAACACTTCAATTTAAATAATTCTATTTTTTAAAATAATTTCCTTACCTTATTAATCTGGCTACTTTTATTTATAAGAAGACTAAGGTTGGCTAACACTTTGTGAAGTCTTTTTCATGATGGTCAATTAATCTTTATTAGCTCTCCTTGTTGTATGGTAAAGACTTATGTTTGAGTGAGTGTCTTCAATAAATTTCTATTTGCTATTTTATTGTATAGTAACTGCTTATATTTTTTAACTTTGTTTTTTTTTTGTAAATTTTTAATACAAATAATCAATTAGAAAAAAAAAACTAAAAAATTTTTCTAATTTGTTAATTAACAAAATCACTAAATTTCAAATAACTATAATTATTATCATGTTCGTAGTCATTTTACATATACATACGTTATAACAGAAACCTTAATTTAAATTTTGGTCAAAAGAATTATTTATTCAATTATTTTTCAAGACTTATATTAATCAATCAATCGATAATCTTAATTAACAATTTAAATTTATTTTATAAAAACATTTATTTCATATCTTAAAAATTAAATAAAAAATATGTATATTAATTTTTAATACTAAATAAAATCAAATTATCACTTAATATTAATCTAATTTAATGACTGATAACATTTATAATATATTCAAATATCAATTAATAATCTAAAAAGTACATTTATTAGATTTATCATTAAATTTACATTTAATAAGAATGAGAAAATTACACTCTCCAATAAATAAATTATTATCATATAATTTTCAAATTTTTAAATTCAATAAACCTTCAAAGTTCTACTTGGACAAAGGCATTTATTATTTTTTGTATTTTCTGATGTTTTTCTCACTTTTTGTTACTCTTCAGTGAGCCATTGCATATGGAATCAATAAACTCTCTAACTCATAAACTATGGACATCACTATTGGACTGATCTTAGCATATATTCAGATATTGAAGTAAAGCGGAAATAAATTAAAATCCTCAATCGAAAACGAGGTAAAGTGAAATTAATTATAACAGATAAAAATTAATTTAGAAAACTTAGCTAAATCAAATGAATTGCATTTAATTTTTACTCAAAAAAAGACTCACTTAGCTTAAAAATTTATATAAGTAACTAAAGCCTTTACTAAACGACGAATTAATTTTATATAAAACTTTTAAATAGAATAAATAAATACGGATAATTTATATAAATAAACAACTTCTATAAGAATTCTTCAAAATTTAACAGATTATCAGATAATTTATTTTTTTATGATTTGGAATAATTATTGTCAATATTATTTGTTAAGTTAAAAAAATATAAAATCATAAGCGATTTCTTTTTGTAAGAATAAAACAAAATTTTTAAAAATTTTCCTTAATAAAAATATTAATTTTCTTTTATATAAATACTATTTTATTTTTCAGGTTTGGTTTTTTAAATTTAAAAAGTATTTTTTTGCTATTTATTTTTGTTTTTCATTTAATTCTTATATTATAAACATTTTGCTTGTTTAATTATAGATGTATTTTCATTTAAAAATAATAATAATTAATTAGATTAAATTGTTTGTTAATATTAAATTTTTATATCAAAGGTGATAAAATGAATTAAATTTATTTTAAGAAAAAAAAAAATGATAGAATATAGATATTCAAAATGAATTACTATTCATTTTTATTATTTTGAATAAATGAAATTTTTTATTTAATTGTAAAAGAACAATGTGCTTCTTTTTATTTTTTAGTTGATTTCAAAATTGGTTGAACGAAATTAAAATTTTTTTATATAAAGACAAGGTCTACTCTACTGATTCTAAATATTCTGAATAGATTCTAATTAAATTATTAATCAACTATTTTTTTTAAGATTAATTATTGATAATAATATTAAATCCAAAGATAGCTATCTTTTTTACATAGTTTGAAAATGAAGAAAAAGAAAAATTAACCAAAGTTCCCTATTGTAATTTGATCATTCAATTATTAAGGCAGTTTATAAACTTAAAATTATCTAAAAATAGGCTAGAATAAAAAAAATAGTTTAGGAAAATTAAGATATTGGGAAAATTTGTAAGACTATTCCATATATTTTATGTAAATCATTTAAATTCTAAAATTAGCAGAAAACATCATCAAAATGGCTTAATAATCAATTTTTAATTTATAGCAAGATCTCTTGAACTTTTTTTAGAGGACATACTTTAATAAACTGTATAGGTTTGCAAAGATTATGATTTAAACAAAGTTCAACCACCTGCTCTGTAAAATATTATAAAAAAATAAACTGCGATAGCTAAATATGTATTTTATTAAATAGCAAAAAAGCGATTGAACTTTCAAAATATAATTTTATTGAGAAATCACTTGAAGGCGTTGAAGATTTAGAAAATAGCAAATTATTGAAGAGAAAAAAAAGTTAATCAAAGGAATAAGAGTAACTCATAAATCTTGTTTTCTCATAATAACAATTTAAAAATAATATGAATAATAAAATTTTGATATTTAATTAATTTGTTAAAAATAAATAAATAAAAAGTCCTCTTGAACCTAAAATAGAGAAAAAACTTAAAAGAGGAAGGTCAAAGAAAGAAGATAATCATGTTGGAAAATAAGATTCAAAAAAGAGTATACCCACAATTAATATAGATGATGACGATGAAGACGACGATGATGATGAATATGTCTAAGAAGAAGATGAAGATGATTGAATTAATATTACTAATTTACAATAAAAAATAAATTGTAAATAAATTAAATTATATATTTAATATTTGAAACTCAAATATATTTTAGCTATCAATTTTTTCCATGTAGAAGCTAATTGATCATTCATTAGATAAGAAGTTAAAAATATATCTATTATACTAAATTACCTTGAAATTAAATAATCAATCATTATCTCCGATGTATAACAAAACTGGCTTACTAATTATAATTAATAGAATATATATTAATTGTCACCTAAATATAAGTTTATAGATGTTTCTATTTGTATCAACTTCATCAAATACTACTTTGTTGAAATATATATAAATACTTAATTTGATTTTTATTAATATTAAAATAAAACAGATTTAAAATTTGAATTATTTATTATTTATTTTTCAGCTAATTAAAAATTTAAATAGAAGCGTCTATTTATAAAATTTGTTATTTTAATAAAAGAAATCTTATATTATTGGTTAAAATACTGTCAATACTACTTATTTATTTATTTATTTCTCGAAAAAATACTTAAATGATAAAAAATAATATTCAATTTTAGCAAGTTAAAAATAAAAAAGTATTAGAATAAAATTTTTACTTCACAAAGAAATAAAGTGATATAGTAAAAATTAGAAGACTAACATAAAAAAGTTAGAAAAAAAATTCTTAAGATCTTAACCACGGAAAATAAAGACCTATTAAATAAGCTTATTATAAAATGAAAAATAAACTTTCATTACAAAAACTCAATTTTATCATAATGTTCCTAATATTAAAATAGTACATTATATTTTATCATATTTTATGATATTTATAGTGATTTTAATGTTATCAATTGAATTTTTAACATTATAAAAATTTATTTATGATATTAATATTGAAGAAAAATTTTTTTAGAGGGTGAATATTCAGAATTTACGAAATAGGAACTAATGAAGTGACAAATTTATTAAATTTATAAATAGAATTAGTTTAATTAACTTTAATTATAATATTTTAGGTTTAAATCAAGTAATCTCTATTTTTATATTTCATAAAATATTGTAAAACTTGATAAACAACTTTTTTTTTGCTCTCTTATTAGAAAATTTAATAAAGTTAGTTTATGATAAATTTTGTCATGAAGAAGAATGAAAAATTTAATTTTTATTCTTAGAGATTAATTTATTGTAATGGAGATTTTTTTTTCTGGAAATGAGGAGAATATGTTTAACTTTTATAAACTTAAAAACCATAAGTTTTATTTCTTATAATATTCATATTTAAGTAAGCAAAATGTAATACTTGATATTTTTATATAAGTTTTATGTGTATATTAAAAAATAATTATTTTGTTTGTTTCATAAAAGTATGAAATAATTATTAAATTTTAGCTTAAAAGCATTTGATATCTTAATTAAACAATAGAATTAAATTATTAATTGTTTTATTTATTTTAAATCCTTACTATTTTATCAAATATAATCATTTTACAATAAAAAAACACTTATTGAAAGCTCAATTATATTATCATTTTTTTTGATTTTTTTCAAGTTCTTCTGCAAGCTTATCTATACGCTTAAATTAGAAAGGCCATTTAAAGTTATAAAGGAACTATCTAAGATCAAATCTGTTATCATCTGTAGAATAGCTTTCTGCATGGAAAGAAGGGGTAATAACAGTTTATTTGTGTCTGTTCAAGGCATAATATTTAAAGAAATGTTTTATTTTCTCTGCAATAGCTTATGGTTTCAAATGCTTCCATGAAGATACAGCTCTTTTGAACATAGAAACTGGACCTAGCTTATCATTCTTTCTCCATTTTCCATACACTCCAAGCTCATCGTATGTCATTCCCATATCTTATTCATCAGTTTGAGCAAACTTATCTCCATTTAGAGGTTTAAGCTCAGCAGTAGGTACTAAATCTAATATTTTCTTTGCTGCTTAGATATTTCTCTTTTCGTAGTTCCATCTTATGAATATTTATTTGTATATTTAATTTAATTTAGTAAAAAATAAAATTACTGAAGAAGTTTTCTAACATCAGTTTTAGAAATAGATCCAATAGGATTGATGTCTGCAGATGAACAATCATACTTTGTAAGGTAACCTCTTAATCCTTCATCAAGGTTAGCACTACCCAAAACTAACAAAAATCCATTTAAACCTTTATTCCAAGGAGCAAGCTAACCCATTAAGAAAGATGTAATCATTCTAGAACGTGACTATTGTTTTAATTTAAGAAAATTACATTTATTTAAAAAACTATTTAATTACCTAAATATTTTATAAGGCGATATCCTCTGCATAGGATTTGTTAAATTCAGGCCTTTTACCAAATGTTTCTTCTGCTATATCTTCAAAAGCCTTAAATACCTTTTCAATATTTACGTTGTAGTGAGTGCTATTAATTTCTTCAGAGAGTAATTAAGCAAGGTCTCTGGTCTCTTAAGAGCTGTTTCTTGTTCCTAAATACCCTGTATATAATACTCTTTTACAAATATCTTTAGGATTAGTAGGCATAAAAGATTCATCTTTAACTATTTAACGCAAAGTCTGGAGAATACTTTCATCATTTTTCATAGTTTCAAAAGCAACACAACACATATTATAAACAATTAGGGCAGTTGAAGCACTGTCAGCACCTCCAGAAAGAGGTAAAAAGAAACCATTAGCTCCAGATCTCCTTAAATAATCCCAGAGATAGCATGATGGACCATAAGATAAATCATGAACTATGTATTGCAAAACTTCTTCATCTGAGAGTTCTTTATATACAGACTCACTAAAAGGTATTTGAGCAATACTTATATCAGCATGAACAACTGGGTACTTTTTTATCAAATAAAAAAATATAAAATTAAAAAAATTTTATTTATTTTATTTTTGTTTTAACAAAGAACTTGAAAAAAATTAAAATTGTGTTTTTTAGTAAATTAATTAGTTATTTATTTAATTCTTTGCTTATATTTTTTAATTATATTAATTAATTAATAATTATTTTATTTTTACCCTTTTTACTTCTAATGCTTGCTCACCAAAAGACTTATTTTCTGCACGAGATGATCTGACTCTATCAAGATCAACTTAGGTTATTACCAAATCAATATCTTAGAGTGCAAACATATCTGTCATAGATAGAATTTTTCCATTTTAAGCGATAATAGAAGCACCATCAAAGTAAATTCTATTACCATCACAACCTCTTAAATTAGAATATAAATAAATTGCTCCAGTTTTGATAGTTGCTTCAAGGATCATATTTAATCTACGCTTTTGTTTATTTGTTTCGTAATGAGAACCGCTCATGTTTAAAAATATTTCTACTCCATTTAGACTTAGAACACTGCTTAATGTGCTTGGCATCCAAAGTTCTTAACATGTTTCAATACCAATACGGGTATCTAATGTTTGGATAATTGCATTTCCAAAAGGAACACTCTTTTGTTTTGTTATTTACTAAATTATCATAGGAAGTTCAAATGTCTCAATCTCTTTATTAATACCCCAAGCTGTGAAAAATCTAGGCTCTCTGTAATTACCTCCTTCTGCAAGATATATTTTAGGTCTGATCAATAATATCTGCTTATTAAGGACTATAACAGCACAATTAAAAAGTATGTTATTGTGCAAAACAGGCATTCCAATAGCACATAAAATACCGTTTGTAATATCTGAATCTAATATTTCTGCTAACACTTCCCATGAATGAGTAATAGTATCTGTTTCTAGAAAATGATCTTCACAGCTATAACCTGTTACTTCTAGTTCTGGACCTAAACGAATAGTACACCCTTGAGCCTTAGCTTGCTTAATTGATTTAATGATATTGTTTTTATTCCATTCAAAATCCATTGCCCATTAGTTTAATGTGCAAGTTGCTACTTTGGCAGTAGTAAACTATGACTCTATAAACAGCTTATCCATAAAATATTTAGTTAATCTTTTTATTTTACAATTATTTATTTTAATTAATATGATCAGGTTAATTGGTATATTTAAATTTCAGAGTATCCTCTTTTCTTTATATTATTAAATTGATCGGAAATAAATAGCCAAATAATCTTTGTATGATAGATAAATATGTAAAATGATATCTTTACCTTTAAAATGTGAATTATGACGTTTAATTTTTCTGTTTTTATTCTCAAGATCCAAAATATTCTAAAATAATAAAATTTGCTTCTAATATTAAAATTATTACTTTTTTTGAAATAAAATAAATAGCCAAAATAAATAAAAAAGAGTTAATTTATTTTAAGTATTTAATATTCATTTTCTAAGAATCAATTTAATAAATCAAATTTTTCTTATCAAAAAATAAAATAAAAAGTCATTCAATCTTGTAAAATCCGAGATAGTATAGTGGTTAGTATTCCTGCCTGTCACGCAGGAGACCCGGGTTCAATTCCCGGTCTCGGAGCTTTTTTTTTTTATACAATAAATAAAAAGAATAAAATTTAAAATATCTTAATTTAATTTAAGAAGAATTTAAAATAATTTATAAATATATATCTGTTTTATTAAATTTTTCTTTATTTATTGAATTCACTTTAAATTATTTTTATTTCATTTTTTCATTTTATTTCTTCTTTTAAACATAAAAAGAAAATAAAGGTAAAAAAATACTGATTAGAAAGATTTTATGAAGTTAGTTAATTTTTTTTTTTTAAATGTTTAATTTGATTATTTGTAAATTTTAATAATTGGCTAATTAAAAATATTTTATTGATTGGATTAAAGAAATAAATTGTTTTTAAATTAAAAAAATAAAAATATTTTGAATTATAGCTTGATTTGATTGATGCCAATAATTTTAGTTATATTTAAAATAAATTTAAATGTATTTATGTATCTACGAATTTAACGTATAATATATAAACTGCTTACACAAAAACAATTTATTTATAATTATTATAATCTTATATTCAATTTTTTCTTCATGTATTTCTTTTTGTTGTATCTTCTTGTCTAAGTATTATTCTGACATAAATTTACTTTTGTTAGTTATTTAATTTAATATTATAGTATTTTATTGGATTTGTTTTTTAACGCATATTAAAGTGGGAATAGTTTTGATTGGCAAAAATTTAAATAGTAAAAATAAATAAAAAATTATTCTTTAATTAAATAAATATTAAGCAAATAAATTAATAAATAAAAATTTCAAAAATAAATTAACTTCTTTGAAAGAAAAAATTTAAATTATACATATTCACTAGCTACTAGATAATTCTTTTTTTTATTCAATTATCTCATCTTAATTTTCCTATGTTCTTTCAATTTCTAACAATTTGCTCCTTTAATTTCTTGAAGTAGATAATGTTAATAAATAACTGTCTGTATCTAAAATTTATGCTGGATATTGTTTGATTAATGGACTTAATGTGATTAATTCTTAATTTTCTAGATTTGTACTATTTTTCTTATTTCTGAGTTAATATTTATAGATTTGCTAGGCATTATTTATTAATTTAGGCTTATCTTATTATTCTGTAGATCTTTCATTTTTACCATCCTTAAATTTTATTCCTATATTAAAAGTTTATTGGAGATTTTAGCTGGCATCTTCGAAAAAGGGATTACTAGTTTTTAGGTAATCTTAATTGTAATTATTTGGAGATTAGGTTGGATTTTTATCTTTTTAAGTTCCTATGACTTAAGATATATACTCTTGTTCATCTGGAATAGATAAATTAGCAATATTATTTGGAAAAGTTATCTTTTATGCTTCTATTTTTAATAGAAACTGCTAAATAACATAATCTTCAGAGTCAAATATTCGAATTAGAATTTCTTAGCTATCACTTATATCTGGTACCCCATGAAAAAAAAGCAATCCTTGTTTTTAGTCAAGACTCAACCAATTAGGTAATTTATTATTTTCATAAGCAGCATATCTCTAGTATTCTAAGTTTAGTAGTTTTATCAAAGGGCGAATGCAAAAATTATAGTTTACCTTTTAATAAGCTAACACTTACTTGATAGAATAAGGAGGTAGGTGAATAGATTCACCTATAGAAGGCTATAGCGGAGAAGGTTTATAAGAACAAAATCCTAGTGCATCTGCAAATATTACATCTCTAATAAGTCTTAAATTTATTCCAAGTTCTTATTCTTTTACAAACTTTTCCAAAGAGCCAAAAGTAAATTGAAGATTTAGATCTATTGAAATAATTCCTATTTTTGCAAGTATTTAAACCAACATGTCTATATTTAAATTTAAATGAGGAAATACGTTATTTTGTTATTCACATTCAGATTTAATATTTATTTCATCTGTATAATTAATATTCACAATGTACTTGTACCAATCATTTTTTGTGTAATATTCTGATAATTTTCCAATATTTTATAAACACTCATATATTAATAGAGACCTTTTATCAAGATTTAGAATTTGCCTAGATAATTGTGAATGAATAGCTTTATGAATTCTTGAGTTAGAATTAATAAGCTCGCTTTAGTAAACCTACTAGGTTAGATTAGGGATTCTAGGAGAAGCGAGGAAATTATATTAAAGAATATCTTAAACTACTTAAGTCATTGTTATGCCTCCACTCTCCTTTAAATATCTCTACTCGATAAAGCTTCGCTTATAATGCTGGCTAGTCTTAACGAGTAATAACTTGGTTTACTCTACAACTTCAATTTATTTTTTATTAAAAATAAAATTTTGATTATTGATTATCCTATCACGGCATTCTTAAGTTTAATTAAAGTTAAGTAGCATTATTTAATTCGATTTATCCTTTTACACAGATATTTCTGATTTTTTTTCATTAGATTTAGAACAGGAAATTATCTTTGAAAATATATTATTGGTAATGATTCTAGAGTGAATATTGATATCTGAAAGAATAACAATCTTTTTTTGATAAAGCTAAGAGTTAAATATAGTTTCTGAACTATATTCCACCTTCCTTCTAAAGCACATGCTTAAAAATAAACCTCTTTTCTAATAAAGACCTAAAACAGCAAAGAGAGGTCCTAGAATTTTCATCAAAATATTAAATAATAACGAAAAAGGAATAGCATATACTTTAATTGTAAAGTAATCTTCTGCTTGAGTGTACCCATCACTTGCTATAATTTTGAATGTAAAAACTTCTCTATAAATACTAGAAGAAGCAAAGCCGTTATAGCTTAATTAAGACCCACTTTATTAAAGCCATAACGATGTAGTTAAATTTTGATAGGAATTCCCATCATTGTATTAAATATAGTATGTGATCTATTTAGAATCTTCTACAATGAATGTATCAGAGGCAAACTCAAAATATATCTAAGTTTCAATTGGTACTTCTGAATCTGGAAACTGTCTATCAAACTACATTTATAAAGTCTTTTCTGGATTTACTTTGAGTTTTTTTTTTAAGGTGATAAACTTGCACTTGTTAATTGGTCTATTTATAATAAGAGGATAATTTACACCATCAACTAAAGTTAAATTAAGTGTTTATTAAGAATTTTAAGCATCATCATCCATAAAGAGAGCTGTGCTATTTGCAAACATGATTTGGTTTTGAAGTACTGCATTCACTGCTGCTAAGCTACCTTCAATCTTAATCTGATCCTATTGTTCTGAAATAGATGTAATTACTCTGTCGTATGTCTTCAAAACAAATCTTCCAGAATTCTTATCAACTTATAAATAACAGTCAATTATATCTGTTGACAAGCTAGAAATATACTATTAAGGATTGGTAAAATTAACCAAAAGAGATGGTTTTACATTAAATATGATAGGGTTTATATAATATGCTCTCATGAGTGTTAGACAAACCTTTTCAGTTATTTGATCAGAAATAACTCCAAAGTTTGATTATTAATTTTAAGACTACATGATAGTGCTTAAATAATCACCAAACTCAAAATTGCAGGGTGAATCGAATGTTGTTGACACAAAATAATTTGAGTCAATTACCTTTTAACTTATTAAAAATTAAAAGATTTAAAGAGCTTAAGCTTCATTTGTTATGCCTAAATCGTTTATGCCTCCATCCTCTGATTAATAAACGAACAAATCTGAAGTGAGTGGGAAAGCTGTTTTGATAAGAACAGTATTTAAGTTAGAAGAATTTTCCTGACTACCTAGAGCTTATTTATCAACATACATGCTGATAATTTTTTTAAAATTATCATAAAAAGCATAAGAAGGTAGGCTAGCAATTTAGCCTTGAGTGTATGAAAATACGTCTACGACTTGCATTCCACTCTAAAAAGGATAAAGAACTGAAAAACTTAATTCTATTGTTTGTCCAACATAAAAAGTATAGTCACTAGATGAGTTACTTCCTAATTGAGGATTTATTTTCACAGTTGTTTTTTATCCTGTTAATTTATCTATCGTTACTTGATTAGCTTATGTATGGATCTTAACCTTACTAGTTAATGGTATAGCTATTATTCTTTATGGGTTTGTAACAAAAATATACTCTCCTGTCTTCGGACCACAAAGATATGTTGCAAACTCTTAGCCATAACTGTAACTGCTTAAAACAAAAGGATTGAGCTTATCTCTCATATCTACGAGTGTCACAAAACCATTATCCATTTAAACAGTTAGTATAAAATTGTCATTTTATAAAAGCATACCAGAATTGCAATAACCCTATATAGGGACTCTTGATATAATTACTATTTTAGGTAAAGCAGACAAATCAATTATAGCAAATCCTCTTACTCCGTCAATCAAGTAAGCATATTGTAAAATATCTGATAATATTATATTTTCACCTCCTAGGGTATTGACTTAGTCCACAAGTTTCAAATTATTCTTATCACTTGCATCCAATAAATAGAGTCCATAGAATCTAACTGTGCCAAATATCCATTTGTTGTCTTTTGTTATTGCAGCTCCTTAGTTTTCGCCTGCTAATGAAGCAGGGTTTTGCCAGTATTGTAATAGTTTTAATTGTAAGGGATTCGATGTATCAAAAAGGAGCATTCCTGTCTCATATGTAACAATAGCAAATTACCTATCTGAGCTAAAAATCATGTACTCAGAGAAACTAAATCCATCCATTGTGTAAGAAGATACTTCTTAGATATTCTATAAAGATATGTTTGGATTAGAAGGATCAGAAATTTTGAAAATAGTGATTAACTTTGAGATATTTAATGAAAGTACGTACATGTATTGACTCTAGGGGTCTATAATTATGGAGTCAGTTCCTACATTATAATAGATAGCAGTAGATACTTTTAGTTTATAAGGGTCTCCATAATATGGAAATATATACATTCCATCATGATCGAAAGCTCCTAACATGTAAGTATTGGTTGAGTCTATTAAACAGCTCCATTTATATTCAATATCAGCCATGGGTTCATTTTTTGTTTGGTGAATATTGAATAAGTTTGGGAAATTATCATTTAAATTTACTTAAGTTCTCTCAAAAAGAAATACACTCAAAGCGTTTGAGAAATATAAATAATTTCCATCAGCAGAAAATTCTATGGAAAGAGAATGAGAATCGACTTAAATTTGTTAAAAAAGTTACACATTTGAAAGATCTCTGATGTCAAAAACATACATTCCCTCAGATCTAACCCCAAGGAAAAGAAGTTAATTGTCTTAAGATAAAGCTAAGGACTGTATTGATTCACTTGCTTTTTAATTAAAATTAAATTTATTAAAACTTAAATCAACGGGATAATTATTGGTCTATGAGCTTAAATTCTGAATATTAGCATAAAATAAACCATTCCATGTATCTACTTAAAAAATAAATGAATTATTGTTTGTAGCAATACTAATCATGCCTTTAAATTATCCTTTTCCTTAAGCTGCTAGAGTAAATTTGATTTACCTTTTCAGTGTCTACTGATCCTATACTAAACTCAATTAAAATATTTAAGTACCAAGTCTCTCACAACTTACGTAGAGCCAGAGCTCATCAATAGATGAAGATATTTAAGGAATAATTGTAGATCCTGTGTTATAGTTACCTATTGTTAATGGATTTTTTATATCACTCACATCGTAAGCAGCTACATTACCATCTGATCCACAAGCTATCAGTACTTGACTTGTCTCCAGCAAAATTATTGACTGAACTTAACTTTTAAATTGCTAAGAACTTATTTCTATCAACTAATAATTACTGTCTCCAATTTTTACTAACTCAAATATTTAAACTTGCTATTGTAAACCAAAAAATATGTACTTACAATCTCTGCTTACATCAAATGCATTGATGTACTAATTTCCTATTTTCTATGATAAAAGTACTCCACTAAGTAGTCTATCTGAAATAGTAATTCCGCTATACCCTGTTGCTATGAAAACCAAGTTACAGCTTGAAGATAATTTAATTCTCAATGGGTTCTATGTGTCACTAAAGTCCAATTTAGTTAGATAAAATGGAGAGTATATCTGATCTAAGCTTTAAAAAGATACCTTAATTATCAAACATATTAGTAGATATTTAAGATTTTTAACTTGGAAGACCATTAACTTTAAGAATAAAGTTTTATTTACTAGTAGTTATTTTCTATTTTTTTTATTATATGCTTTTCCTTATTTATTTAGCTATTTAAATGTTTTTTATTTATTAAAGTTTATTAATTTACAGTTTAAAGCATTGTTTTTATTTCTTTGAATAGTCAGTAATTTTTATTGCATTGACTATTAAAGAATAAAAACTTTAAATTTTCATTACAGTTAACATTTTAGTTTAATAATTTAAGGTGCAAATGCCTATTTATATAATTTTTTATAATCTATCATCTTTTATATTTATTTATCTGACTTATTAATATATTTCAATAGTTTTAGAAATTCTTTTCAATTGGCTTACTGTTTTATTTATTTTTATGAGTTGTGCATGTACTATTACTTTCGAAATTAACGTACAATTTGCATCAAAGAAAATAAAAATTTTATTTTTTATTTCCACAAAATTGCGTTATTGCTTGATTACACCATATTTAAATATAAAAATTTTATTTTTACTAACTTTTATAATTAGTAAAAAATTTTTATAATTGAAATTGAGTAAAATTTTAATTTTTGTAAATAAATTATTATAAAATTTTTTTATTCAATAAAATGTATAAAATAAATGATACAAAATTTACATATTTTTAATTTTATATTTTATGTAAAAAAGGTCTTTACTTTTAATAATAATTAATTTTACTTTATAATTAACTGTAAATTTATATTCTTCCCCCTATTTCTTTAATTTAAATTTTAGCAATTAATTTTTAAAACTATGAAATTATTTTTATTCAAAAATATTATTTTTCATGATGCTTTTATTTTAATCAATTTAAAAAAATTATTAATCAATAAAATTTGATAACTAACTTAATAAATAAATAATTAGGAAATTAATTAGACAAGTGTAAAAATTTTAAACAAAGAAAAACGTGGATTTAAATTAGTAAAAATGTTAAGTTGCATTGCAACAAATGTTTGTTTTTTAAGAATGTGCACCACAATTTATTAAATTAATTAAATCTTTAGACTAGTTCATAACAAACAACAATTATTTTTATAAAGAAGGCAAAGATATCAAAAATAATCAAAATAAAAAATTAGCATTGCTCTAAATAAAAGAAATTTAAAAGATTTTTCAATAAAATATTGAATATTATCAATTATTTGATTAAAAGATAAACTTTAATTTAAGATAAAAAAATAGGTTTTTGCATATTAATACAGAAAAGTTAGGAAATTAAGCAAAATGATAGATATTTACGAAATAGAGTAAAAAGACGGTGTTAGATGTGTATGGAATAATATACCTCCTACTAAACTTGCAGCAACAAGGGCTGTTGTTCCAATTGGTATCCATTACACACCTTATAAGGAATTAGATCCTAGCAATAGAATGGAATATGAAGCTTTACGTTGCAGATGCCAAGCAATTTTGAATCCCTACTGCTAAGTTGATTTTAATCAAAAGTTCTGGATTTGCCCTTTTTGTACTTCCAGAAATCCATTCCCTTAAATTTATCATCAAATTACTCCTTAAAATCTTCCTGCAGAATTAATGGAAGACTATTCGACTATCGAATATGTATAAATATTTTTATTTAAAAATTGAATAATAACAGCTTCAAATTGTGAAATTAAACTTCAAGCAAAATAAATTTAAAACTAGAATAAAATATTTTTCTTAATTTTTGATAAAATATTTAATAAAAAATATGTTTAAATTCTATTTTAAAAGAAATTTCTATCTTTTCTTAACAGTTTTTTAAGTTATCATTTAAAAATAAAAATAAAGGTTTATTCAAAGGAAAAGCCCGTTCCAAATATCTTCTTATTAGTTGTTGATGTTAGTTTAGAATAGATTGAATTAGAAGCATTAAGAGATTCTATTTAGCAATCATTGAATATTATTCCTCCTGATTCATATGTCGGTTTAATTACATTCGGAAAGTTTGTTTTTGTTCATGAATTAGGCTTTTAGGAGTGTCCTAAATCATATGCATTTAAAGGAAGCAAAGACTATACTACTACATAAGTTTAAGAAATGCTTGGTCTTATTGCTCCTGGTACTTAGCCAAAGCCTGGAAAAAATATGGACGTTATTAAACGTTTCTTACTTCCATTGAACGAATGTGAATTTACTTTAAATAGTATTCTTGATGATCTTCAACCTGATCCTTGGAACGTTCCTTAAGGAGAAAGAGAATAGCGTGCTTCAGGCGTTGCTATCAATGCTGCTGTAATTATTTTATATTTTTCAATTATCAAATACACTTAAATACTAGCTTTTATTTCAATTAAATGTAAAAATAAGAAAAAAAATGTTTTTAATAAATTCAAAGAAATATATTAATCTTATTTTAATATTTAATAGATCAGCTTAATTGAAGCTTGCCCTATCCCTGGCTCTAGAGTTATGTTCTTCACTGGTGGTCCTTGCACTATTGGTCCAGGTTAAGTTTTTGGAATCAAGTAAGAGGAAACTCCTCGTTCTTACTTGGATATCGGCCAAGATAATAGTATTGCTTAATACGTTAAAAAAGCAACTAAATACTATCAAACTCTTGCTCTTAGAGCTATAAAAAGCTAGATAACAGTAGATATTTATGGTTTTTGCCCTGATCAATTTGGTTTGTACGAAATGAAATATATGGCAGAAAAGACTGGAGGTTACATTGTTTTTAATGAAGAATTCAATTCAGATCCTTTCAGAGAAACATTTAGAAAAATATTTGATAAGGATTAAAATGATGAATTAAGATTTGCATCAGCAGCTAGAATAGATATGTTTGTTTGCAAGGAAGTTAAGATCTAAGGCGCTTTTGGTTCATGCTCTTCACTAAAGAAGGGTGGCCCAATGGTTGCTGAAACTCCTATTGGTTAAGGTGGTACCACTCAATGGTAATTTTTTTTATGCAATTTAAAATAAGAAATTAATATTATTTTTTTTAGGTATATTGGTGGTATGGATAGAAACTCAACATTGACTTTCATGCTAGATTTATCTGCTCACAACAAAGAATAAAACTAAGCAAAGAGAGCTTTCTTCTAATTCTAAACAACTTACAAATCACCTTCTGGAGAGACAAAATTAAGAGTCACAACTTTCTTTAGAAAGTTTGCTGATCCTATAAGTAACTTTGAGTTAGTTCAAGGTTTTGATTAAGAAGCTGCTTGTGTCTTAATGGCTCGTTTAGGTATTTAAAAATCTGAATCTGAAGAGCCTATAGAAATTTTAAAATGGCTTGATAGAACCTTAATTAGGTTTGTAACTCGTTTTGCTGAATATAAGCCAAATATAACTGATTCATTTAAATTACATGATAATTTAGCATTGTATCCTTAATTTATGTATCATTTAAGAAGAAGTCACTTCACTTAAATTTTTGGTTTAAATCCTGATACAATCTCTTATTATCGTTGCACTTTTAATAGAGAAAATGTCTCTAACTGTTAAGTTATGATTCAACCTGCTATATTCTCTTATTCAATTTAAAATCCAAGTCCATCTCCTGTTAGTCTCGATGACACAGCTATGAGAAAAGACGTCATTTTATTGCTTGATAATTATTTCTAAGTTATTACTTGGTTAGGTCCTCAAATTAAATAATGGAAAGATAAGGAATATCATGTAAATAATTTAATAAAAAATTCAAAAAATATTTATAAATTTTATTTTTAAATTAGTTGGATCCCACTTATATTTCATTTAAGAACTTGTTAGATTCTCCAATGGAAGATGTTAAAGCTATTCTTGAAGATAGATTCCCTACTCCCATTTTTTATGAAACTTACGAAAATCATACAAAAGAAAGATATTTAAAATCAAGAATCAATCCTACAGGAAAAAATCAAGACCTTATAGATAGTGGTCATACATAAACTGATGATGCCTCATTAAACTAATTTATGGATCATTTAATAAAATTAGCTGTTTCCTAACCAAATAGTTGAGAGGCTTTCAATAAATAAATAAATAATTTATATTTTTCTCGTCAAATCTTTTTATTTGTATTAACTTCAAATAAAATTAAAAAATCCTAATTTACATGTATCTATCTTGCTTAGGTAGATGCTACAAAAATATAAAAAACTATTTTTAAATTAAAAGATTTATTTTAATATGTAAAAAAAGGTTAAGCTTTCTGATAATCCAATTTTTTAATAGATCTTTAAAAGAAAATTTATTTGTAATTATGTTAATTATGGATTTTTAACATCTGACCAAATTATGCTTTAAAATTATTTGATAAAAATTTTAATATTTAGCATTTGTATTATTATAGGAATATTAAAATTGACAAATAAAAATATTTCTAATTTACTAATAATGAATAACCAAACAATAGTAAAAGTGTTCATACAACAAAAAAAAAAACTAATCAAAAAGAAAAAGATGATTTATTAAATATAAGATGTTTTATAATAAGATAGAAGATGAAAATAGTTATTGAAATTTTTAGTAGGAAGCAATTAACAGAATAAAATTATCAAAAATAGTTAAGATAACGCAAACCTGCACATCTGAATAATAAAAAAAGAGAGAAGTAGTAAAATAAACAAAGGAATATAAGAATTTCATTAAATTTCCACAAAAGAGAAAAAAAAAGTTTTACTGATAAACGAGACATAATTAAAACAATCAATTCTCAAAATGTAGTAAATAAAAGATAAATACTCTTAGAAAATGTAATGATTTCGTTTAAAAGTAAGTTATTTAAATTTTTTTAATAGGTAT
Source organism: Tetrahymena thermophila SB210 (assembly GCF_000189635.1). Classification (NCBI taxonomy): domain Eukaryota; phylum Ciliophora; class Oligohymenophorea; order Hymenostomatida; family Tetrahymenidae; genus Tetrahymena; species Tetrahymena thermophila. The sequence continues at coordinate 283,211 of NW_002476186.1, read as the reverse complement.
TAAAAATCTTTAACAATATATTAAAGTATGCTAAATAGAAATATATTAATATATTTATAATAATAAAATGTAATGTCAAAATCAAAATTTTTCAATAAAGAACCAAAGAAATTTTTTTAAAAAGGGGTCTTAATTAATGCTAATTGGTAATTAGTAATAGGTATTTTTGTGGGTTGAGGTGTGTAAATATACCAATTATATAAAAATATAACAAAAATAATACATTAAAAAAATAAAATTATTACTTTAATTGAAACGTCTCTAAAATAATTAAGCCAGGCATAGTCACTATCTGTAATTATATAATAGTTTATCAGAAAATAAATATATTTTTAAGGTTTTAAAGTAAAAGAAATTATTTAATAACTAACAAAAGTTTATTTTTATAATAATTCTTTTAATAATTTTAGCGGTGGTGAAGAATATTAAAATCACATTTTCTAATTTATATAACAATCTAATCTAGGCTTTTAAAAAAACATATATTATAAACAAAATACAAAAAAAAATGATAAGAATTTCAATGAGGATAACAACTAGAATTGAACTAGATTTATTATATAATTATACTATAAAAAAATTGTAGATTAACTCAATTAAATTTATCTTTTTTATATATTAAACTATTATTTGATAAATTATCAGTGAATTTTCTTTATTTCGATTAGCGAAAATAGTTTTTTTATAAAAATACATTTCGCCTTTATGCAGGTATTATGATCCTATTTGTATAGAGAAAAAACAAATAAGACTAGACTATTCTTTGATTTAGAATATGAGTTAATTATAAATTATATATTTTACTGAATTTATTTGCAGTTATTATATATTAGCATACCAGCCTTAGTTTTTTATTTTTTCTATTCCAAAAATAATCCGTCATTTCTAGCCATATTATTTCACTGAATGATGTTTAATCAATCTTAATTTTAAAAAATAAAATTCAGTAAAAGAAAAAGTAATGACACTAACTAAATTTGCGAGAAATTTTATTTCATATTTAAAATTTTACTTATAAGTTAAATTCTATCGCTTTTATTTCTTTCATCTACAATAATTCTAGTATTTTAGGTATGAGTGCAGCATATATCAGAAAAATTTTTTGTATATTATTCCAATTTTTGGAATAAATTTATATAATTTTACTTCTAATTTGCTTTAAAAAATTAATTTAAAAAACACAAAAAATATACTATGATATATAATAATCTATAAGTCAGCGAATACCTGCCGTAAATGTTTAATCAAGCAAAATAAAAAGCTGCTGAATACATATGATGATGATTTGTAGATTTTTGTGTATCTAGTTAAGTTAATTCTGACAGAATAAGTGGGATATTTTCAAAAGTCTAATACGAAAAATTTAGTCAATTTATTCAAAGTTAAGCACAGCTTTGGGAAAATTTGATTCTTTTTATCTAAAACACAAAAGAAACACTAATGTTCCAATTAAATAAATAAGCTTAACATAAGCTTAATTTCATCTCAGTATTTGGTTAAAATGATGATAAAAGCTCATGTGAAAATAATTATTAATTAAATTGCTCCAAAACATTTAAAATTAATTAAAAAAAGATGTTCATCACAAAAATATTTAAAAGATTTAGTCAGAACTTGCAGCAAATAAGCTTGCAGTCTTCCCAAGAAATAATTCAAAAAAAAAATAATGAACAATTTACATACCCAAGTTAACAATCAAATATAAATCAAAAATAAAGTCATAATTTTAAGTAACAATCTCGCACAAACAAATTTATTAATTAAACAAATACTACAGATAAAATTAATATGAATTCTATACCTCTCACTCCATCTTTTGAGAACGTCAAAACTATATATGACTTTGCTAAGCTTGCTGGCGAGTTAAAATCTTTGAAAAGAACTGGCTGGACTCACTTCCCAGGAATTAAAGAAGTTGAAAGTGTTGCAGACCACTCATGGAGAATGAGCTTGTTTTGCATGCTTTTTGCAAAAGATAAAACTATTGACTTTGAAAGATGCATTAAATTTGCTATTATACATGATTTAGCTGAAGTGATAGTTGGTGACATTACTCCTCGTGATGGTATTTCTGAAGACCAAAAGCATAAAATGGAAGATGAAGGAATAAAACTTCTGTTATCCAAGATAGAAAACTAAGAAATACGTGATGAACTTTATTCAATATGGAAATAATATGAAGACAGAAAGTGTCCTGAATCAAAATTAGTTAAAGATATGGATAGATTTGAAATGATGTAGTAAGCATTTGAATATGAATAAAAGTACCCAGTGGATTTGTCTGAATTTTTTTCAGACTCTAGTAGAATAACTCATCCTGTAATAAAAAGTTGGTTGTAAGAACTTCTTGAAAAAAGAGAGGCCTTTTTAAAACAATAAAATCCTAACTAATAAAAAACACATTGTGAATAAGAGCAATAGCAACAATAATGAAAAATATTTTTTATATAAAATAAATAACTGACATAAACAATTTACTAAATCGATAGCTAAATGATTAATTATATAAATAATTTTCTAAAATAATGTATATATTTCATCATAAAACAAACAAATAACTTCTAAATAAATAAATATCTTTAATCTAAAATAAATTTATTTACTTATTATTTCTATTTTGTATTTTATCTTTAAGTTTTTATTCTTTTATTCAACAAAAAATCAGAAATTCTACTAAAAAAGATATTTTATATCTATTTATGAAAAACAAAAAGCCTAAATAGTAAATGAATATTGATAGTAAAGAGAAAGAATAAGGGGTGGTATGGTATAATTAGCTTGGTACTTGAGATGAGGCTCAAAATGATAAATATTTAAATAATCTAGTCAAGCCATATTAAAAAAAAAATTCCAACCCTGGTAAGAATTAATATTTAGATTTCATTAATACAATTTTTTTGAAATTTCTACCTTACATTCCTAAATAATTACAAAAATGCATCATGACTTACTATTTTTTAAATTTAATACGTAATTTGTTACCTTGCTATGAATTATAAACAACTAAAACTAAATGACTGTATAAATGATCTGATGCGAAATATTTAAGTGATAAATCAACCTTGAAATTTACATTTATTAGTTTTTTAAATGTAAAAGAATATAGAGAGATAAGATAGATTATTTAAAATTATGAAATTTTAATTGGATTTTCATCATTTATACCATCATTAAGTATTTTATTGTATTTTTTAATACTTTGTAAATTAAATTTACTTTTAACAATTTTATTTTTTAAAAATTATGGCTGATAATTTTATTTTTTTGAATAATTGATTTGTAAAATACTTGAATTGCTTAATAAATTAAATTGTTTTTATAAAATTAAGTAAATAAAATTTATCTTAGATATTTCATTAAGTATAATAAACTTACTCTTATAATTAAATGAATTATTAAAAGTAATTTAATTACTTCTAATTAATTTTTATTTTATTATTTATTATTCTCTTGAATTAATTTTTTTGAGTATTTTTATTTACTAATTTCAGAAGGAAATATAAAATTTTATTCGTATTTTTTGTATATTTCAGTTATATATTTTAAAATTTATGATGGTAGATTCAAAAGGATTTTATTCTTTTTCTTCTCTAGTTTTTATTTTTATTTAATATTTCATTATATATTTTTATTAATTTATTGAAAGCTATTTTAAAAACTATAAAATTTATAAAAATTTTACAAATTTTAATTAATTTATTTTTCTTAAAAATAGCTCTTTAAAATGATATCTATTTTAGCTCTTTCTTTTTCTAGTTTATAAAAAGCAATGTAACATTTTTTTCTTTTTTTCTTTAAAAATTATTTTTAATGTTCATCATGTTTTATACAAAAATTATATAATTGGATGTCTTTAAAGGTTATTTTTATTGAATCTTTATATTTTAGAAAATAATCTATTAATTATTTTTAAAAATTTGAAAATTGTTGATATTACTTAAAAATGGGTAATTGTTTAAAAAGAAAATAGTAAAATATTAAAGATCAGCTCAGTGAAGATGAAAACCAATAAAAGAAAAATCAATAAGAAGCACCTTAGCCAAAACCCCTTAAAAGCTGGGAAATACGTAGATTGTAGCAGTAGAATAAAGATGACTTTGTTTGTAGAAATAAATAAAATGAGACCATTATTAAATAACCAGGAAGTTTAAATGGATTATAATATAAAATAGAATCTTGCACTAATTCAGAAATATATGTGCTTGACCATTCAACTACAATTTTTGTAGATGACTGCACTAACTGCAAAATTTTTATAGGCCCATGTAAAGCTTCAGTTTTTGTTAGAGATTGTAAGAATTGCGAAATGGTGATAGCATGTTAACAATATAGATCACGCGATTGTGAAAATATTAAAACTCTCTTATACTGCTAATCTTAGCCAGTAATTGAAAGCTGTAAAGATATGCAATTTGGATGCTTTTACTTTGCTTATCCTCAGTTAAGTTAACAGTTTAAAGATTGTGGAATTAATCCATGGACTAATAACTGGTCTGATATATATGATTTTACAAAAAACCCAAACGGAGTTCTTAACTACTCTTATTTACCAGAAGATGAGATTGAAATTATTCCATATGCTTGTGAAAAGCTAAACTCTCTGTGTTCAAGAGAATATTGTGAAGAAAGATAGAACTTATGTGTGCCAATTACTAAAGGCTTAAGATTAAATGCTAATGAATTGAGTAACAGTTCTATTATAATGGTATATCCAGAAGCTACATCTAAAATGGTTGGTTCTCTAGCATCAATTTTCAATTAAAGAAACGACATTTAAATAATTAGGACTTTATAATGCAAACTTTTAAATGATTCAAGACAAGATTTGATATTTAGTCTTGAAGAAAAGAGCACTATTTTTAGTCAGCATGATTTTTCAGAGAGTGTTTTATTCATTTAACTCCAAGGTGAGAATTTAAAACAAGCATTAGATGACATTTTTGGCAAATATTCTAATTAATATTATTTATGGAACAAAGCTAATACATCAATTACAAAAATATCAAAAATTATTTTTGAGAATTGGGAAGATGAGCGCAAGCCTAATTGAATGTAGCAAGTTATTATATTAATTAATTAAAAATTGTAAAATGCTAATTTTAAACTAAAATATAACTTAGAATATGTTTATTTATTGCAATTATAATTATTTCATTTTTCTATGAATAAATATTTCAACAAAATCACTTTTTAAATAAATTACTCATATTTTTAAGTGAAAAAAAATCTTTCATTTTAATAGAATTAATTAATTATTAATTTAAAAATTCACTCTAATTTAAGTTAAAATATTTTATTTAAACTTTTTCACTAATGCCAATTTACTTTTATTTTCTACATCTTATAAATAAATAATATAAAATCTCTCAAAAACTATTTCACATATATTTTAAGTGAAAATATAATGATAAATTTTGATAGAATTAGAAATTAAAATTTTAATAGCACTCTAAAAATGCTGATCAGGATTGGTTTTTAATAGAAAAAAAAATAATAATATTAAGGATAATCTCAAAAATTATCTAACAAATAAATTTAGCAACAATTCGATCTATTTCTTACAGAAATATAGTCAACCTATCTATTTTAATTACTTTTTCAATTATTATTTTGATTGTATTATCAACTATTTAAAATATATATTTGGTCAAGTATAAACCTAATAAAGTGAATGGATTTCTTAAATTTTTTAATTAACAAGAAAAATCTATAGTTATTTTTAAATAAGTGATAATAGAGTAAACTAATTATTCAATATAACAAAAACAGCAGAAAAAGGAATTTTCAACAATTCTTAATTTAATTTTAAATAGACTCTACAAAGCTAGGTGTTCACTACCAAATAGCCACTATAAAATAATAGAAGAGAAGAGAACTCCTTAGACTCAATTACCCAAGACAACCAAAAAAAAATGAACGTAGGCAAAGATCATCAAGAAATAAGCCTAAGTAATTTGAATGATTATTAATAAAAGGAGGAAACTAAAGAGTAATTGGAAGAGAGACTTTTACAAAGAGAAGAAGAGCAGCAAATTTAAACAGTAAATATTTAAAAATAATCAGATAATTCTCCTTAAATTTGTTTGCGAATTGTTCCTTTTAACATATTCTGATTATTTTAAATAATATAAATTCATATAATAATATAGACTGAGTAATATAGCTAAGATTAAGAAAGATTCATTAATGTCGCTAAAAGATTTTTATTTGGTCCAAAGGTATAAACAGTATCGCGTATAATTTCATTGAATGGAACAGTAAATCCTCCAAATTACTTTAAAAATATTGTAAAAAATCAGAAATACTCAATTATATCATTTGTATTTGTTGTATTATTCAACGAATTTAAATACTTCTTTAACATGTTCTTCCTTCTGATTGCAATATCTCAATTTATCCCTCCACTTCAAGTTGGCTTATAGTTTACTTATATTGCACCTCTTGTATTAGTGCTTACCCTTACAATGCTTAAGGAAGCCTATGATGATTTTAAACGTTTCTAAAGAGATAGAGAAGCTAACTCTTAGATTTATTAGTATTTTAAATATACTGGATCATTATATAAGCTAAGTTTATTTTTTCAAAAATCTAAAATAGAGTTTTAAAAGTAGATTAACCAGAATTTCCAACAAAAAGCTGTGATTTAAAAGTCGGAGACATTATTTAAGTGTAAACTAACCAAAGAATACCTGCAGATTTGTTGTTATTATACACTTCGTAAAATATATTTTTTTAATTTAAACAATTAAGTTGCAAAATCTATTGTATAAAAAATGGAGTTAATCGCACTTTAACATTTTTTGATTTTTACTATATAAATAGAGATCCATCTGGTGATGTTTTCATTAAAACTGATTAGTTAGATGGTGAAACAGATTGGAAGCTAAGAAAACCTGTAAGGTTAGTGTAATCTTTTGCAAAAGAGCAAGGTCCTGAATAAATTATAAGGCTTAATGCATAATGCTAAGCTTAAGAACCTATTGAAAATATTTATAAATTTACAGGTGTTTTTGAGATTAATCATAATTAGCCTAACATCCAAAAAGAATCTCTCTCTTTAGAAAATACTATGTGGGCTAATACTGTATTGGCTTCTGGTAAAATATGGGGTATCTTTTATTTTCAGATAAAAAAATGGAATATTTATATTTCTTTACTTATAAAAATGTTTTTTAGCACTCGTACTATACACTGGTAAAGAAACTAGAATGGCTATGAATTCGAGAGATGCACGCTCTAAATTTGGATAATTAGATACTGAATTAAATTATCTTTCCAAATTACTTTTCGTTTTTATGGTTATTTCATCTATAGTTTTAGTTGTTTTGTAAGGAGTTAAATTGGAATGGTACACATTAATCTTAACCTTCAGGTATCTGCTTCTTCTGAGTAGTATTATACCTATATCTATGAGAGTCAATTTAGAATTTGCCAAACTCATTTATTGCTACAAAATAAATATTGATCAATAAATGCCTGGTACTGTTGCCAGATCAAGTTAAATCCCTGAAGAACTTGGTAGGATCTAATTTATATTAACAGACAAAACAGGTACACTAACATAAAATGACATGACCTTTAAGAAGCTTTCTTTGGAATCTGGCATATTCACATACGAAGAAACCTCTCAATTACAAGAAATAGTAAAAGTTCAATGTTCCCTATCGTAAAATTCTCTTCTATTTAATTTGCTTTCAAGTTAAATAAATATTTTATTTTATATAAAAATAGATATGGACCTATGGCTGATATAGAAAAAATAGTAAAGAAAAAGAATTTAAATGACTTAGAAATTAATTCAACTAAAGAGAGAGAAATAAAAAATATAAGAAGAGAAAAGGATGTAATAATAAGAGACTTAATAACTGCATTAGCTATTTGCCATAATGTTACTCCCATTGAGGGAGATGATGGATCCAAATCATTTTAAGCCTCCTCTCCTGATGAAGTAGCTTTAGTGAAAATAGCAGAAGATATGGGTATCACACTCGAAAGTCGCTCACAAGAATAATTAGTTTTAAAAAATGCAAATAATTAAATAGAAACATATAATATTTTAGCCAATTTCCCATTCTCAAGTCATAGCAAAAGAATGGGTATTTTAGTTAAACATGTAGAAACTGGCAGATATATTTTTTATCTAAAAGGAGCAGACACAGTCATATGTGAAAAAGTAATTAATAATTTAAAAACAGAATTACATATTTTTATCAACTTAAAATATTTTAGATACCAAAATACTAGAAAGGATTTTTAAAAGATGAGTGTGATAGCTTAGCTAGAGAAGGTTTACGTACATTAGTAATAACTTAGAAATATCTAACCGAAGAATAATTTAATTCTTGGAATGTAAAATACTAAGAAGCTCGTACTTCTTTGGAAAATAGAGATGAAAAAGAAGAATAAGTCATTCATCTTTTAGAAAAAGATATGGAATTTTTAGGTATTACTGGTGTTGAAGATAAGCTCTAAGAAGATGTGTGTAACACTCTTGAATCATTAAGAAATGCAGGTATCAAGATATGGATGTTAACAGGAGATAAGGTAAAATTTACTCATAAAAAAATGCAAATTTTATATTTTATTATTCATAGGTTGAAACTGCTACTTGCATAGCCATATCAGCAGGCATAATGAGCAACCCTTAAAGGTAATTCTTAATCACAGAATGTGAAAATAGTTTCAACCTTTAGCAGTAGTTGTAAAGATTTAATAATGAAAGCAATTATGTCTTAATTATAGATGGTATTTCTCTAAAATTAGCCTTAGAAAAGCATGAAAATCTGTTTTTTGAAGTTTCAACTAAAGCCCCAGCTGTTGTTTGTTGCAGGTAAATTGAATTATTTTATATTTTAAGATATAATATTATTTTCAATTATATTAAAGGTGCTCTCCTACTTAAAAAGCCTAAATCACAGAGTGTATAAAAAAGTACACTGGAAAAAAAACTGCAGGTGTAGGTGATGGAGGTAATGATGTTGGTATGATTTAAAGTGCTGATGTTGGAATTGGTATAGTTGGAAAAGAAGGAATGTAAGCAGCTTTAGCAGCTGATTTTTCAATAGAAAAGTTCAAGTATTTGAATCGTTTATTATTATGGCATGGAAGATTGAGCTATAAGAGAAGCAGTGTTTTATCTTAATTCGTTATTCATAGAGGTTTAATTATATCTGTTATTCAGATGATATTTATTGTTTGTTTCTACTTTGTACCTATTCCAGTTTACGATGGTCTTTTAATGCTTGGATATTCTACTATATTTACAATGTTCCCTGTATTTTCCTTAGTTTTTGATGAAGATATTGATGAGAAGACTTCTATGGATTATGTATTATAATTAAATAATTTACCAATTTTAGTTTACATAATATTTAAAAATTAATTTAAATAATAAAAAATAGCCTCCTCTTTACTAGACTCTGTAAAAGGGCAGAGAACTTAATACAAAAACATTTTTTGGCTGGATTTGGGTCAGTATTTACCAAGTAAAATAAGTTTAAAAAAATAATTTTTGATTAAATTTTTAATTTTATTAATATAATTAAGGGAACAATAATCATGGTTATATCTTTCATGTTATTCAAAGATGCTTTCATTAACATTTAAACAATTACTTACGCTGCTTTAATTATTTCTGAAATACTTAACATATTAACTTCAGTATAATTATTATAAAAAAAACTGTATTTATTTAACAATAAATTTAAAAATAGATTCATAAAATACACATTGTCATGATTATATCAATTGTTTGCTCAATGGGAATTTATATATTGACAATATATATTTTAAGAAATACAATTATGACTGCAGATTTAGACTTTGGATTTTTCTGGAGACTTTGCTGTGTAATAGCTGCTAGTTGGTTACCTCCTTTTATTTTTAAACTCATCATGAAAAAAATTGATCCCTCTGATTATGAAAAAGTTATGTTATATAAAAAGACAGATAGAATTAATTACAGAATTAGATGATTTTTAATTATTCAAAAATAAGTTTTTATTTATGATCTTTACACCTATGTAAAATAGAAAAATAATTTCAAAAATAAGAATATTGTTGTTCTATATTTATATTTAATTTTATTACATTATAAAATAAATTAAATATATATGAGAAAGCAAAGAAACTTAATAAATAAATAAATAATGTTTGATTTATTTCATATTTTATTTTTTAAATTTATTCAATATTGTTTTAAAAATTTCTTGAAAATAATATTTAATATCAATGAAATTTGATAAATTTTCTTTATTTGTTTCTAAAAATTTTTTTTAAATTAATCTTTCAAATAAAAGTAATTTCTTTCAGATAAAAAAATCTTGCATATTCAAAATTCTTTATATTTAAATATTTTTTATTGGATGAGTATTTAAATATAAATAAAAAAAATTCAAATATTAATTAACATAGACAATCAATAATAAAAATTTTTATTTATTTTTTAAATTTGAATCCTGTTAATAAACTTAAAATTTATTTTAAATAAAATTTTATTTAAAACATTTTTATTTATTTATTAAAAATTATATGTGTGATAAATTTAAATAAATTTTATTATATTCCTGTACTAATTAATTGAATAAAGGTTTTTGAGGATATCAAATTAATTGTAATATTAGTGGATATTTAACTACATTTGAAGTTTTTAGCACTTGTTTATTCAGTATTTGTTATTTGTTTGTTTTTTTATTTTAATTTTATTGTTTTAATTGTGTTTATATGTTTGTTTATTTGTCTAATTATTGATTTATTTGTATCTGAATTATTTTTTTTTTATTCTTTTATAATTAAATTTTTTATTTCTTTTTCAAATTTTTTTATATTCTTTTATTATTTATTAATTAATATCAAGAGCAGAGATGAGAATGTGAGGAAATCAGTGAGGAGTTCAAATCTTTAAAAATCTAAGCTTTTCTTTTTAAAAAATACTAATTATATATTTATATTTTTACTAAAATAAGAATTCGAAGATAATTTCTTCATTTTTTTTATTTTTTTTAATTTGTTTTGACATTCTCATTTTAGACTTTAGAAATTATTTCGATCAGCTCATTCTTATGGATTGCGATATAGTCAGATTATTTATGATAGGCGTATTAAAAATTTAGCGGTCCAGGCCCTTTAAAAAACTTTGAAGAATTTGCTGATCATTATAATTTCGTTCATTTCTTAAAATGAGTTTTTAATTGGTTTTCATAATAAATCCAAAGTAATCAAATTCATTGTTCTTATTATTTTATAAATAAATAATGATTTTCGATTCTCTAAGATTTATTTAATTCTTTTTAGAGAAGATTAGTTTTTCCTCTCTTTCTTTTTTTTCTTTTCTTTTTTACAAATTTATTTAATTTAATTAATTATAAAAGTATTTAATGTAATAATATTCCTTAAAGATATGAATAGATTCAGATTTTCAATGATAACTTTTGCTAATCAAAAAGTTAGCAAGAATATTTTTTAAATTAATTATTTTCTCAATTTCTATCAATTATTTAAATTACTAAAGTATACTGTACAAAACAATAAACACAAAAAATAATAAAAAAGATAATATTTAGAAAAAAATGGAAGTAGAAAATTAAATAGTTTTAAGCGATATAGCAGATGATTGTTTGTTTAGGATTTTATCTAATTTAAATTTTTAAGAATTGTTAATACTTAGAAAAGTTAATAAAAGGTTTTATAAATTTATAAATTAAAATGAGTTTTGGAAGATTTACTACTATTATAATAAAAATTGTTTTTAAGTAAATTACAAAAACTTATCATCTTTAGAAGTTCTAAATTATTATAATCTTCTGGATATCATGCTGAATAACTACACAAGAGAAATCAGACTTGAATCTTTATGTAGTTCAACTTAAGATAATTAATAAAACATATTTGAAACATTGAACGACGAATAATCTCTTTTTTGGAGTTCTACAGGAACAGCGGGCGTTGATGATAGGGATGAATTTCTGATATATAAAGTTGATGGCGGATAAGGATTTATCAGTTCTTTTTCTATTAAATTTTTTTATGCCCATTACTTATAAACTAAGTTATATCCAGCTAGACGTGTTAAATTTGAAGCAGGTTTTTCAAGCTAATAGTTAACATATTCTGAAGACTTTAATTGCAATTTAGAATATTAATAAGGAGTTGAGGATTATGATGTTACTTTCAGGTTGAAAAAGCCAGTTTTAGCTTAGGTTGTAAAAATCACATTATCTGGAAGAGTAGGGCTCTAAGAAACTGACAACCAATATTACATAGCAGTAGAGAGATTTAGAATTTTTGGTGTTCATATTTGTAACTTTGACTAAAAAGAAGATTTATGCGATTTAAAAGAGTACATTTAATAATAAATCAAAGAAAAAGAAAATAATAAAGATGAAAATTCAAAAGAAGAATTATTCTAGTAGCTTTAAAAAAAAATATGTAAATTAACAAAATACTTAGCTTAATTAGTATCAAAGAGTTAATAAATAGAATACAATAATCTTTACAATAAAAAGATTGCTTAAGAGTAAGAATCTAAGCTATTTTTAGAAACTTAAAATCTCAATTTGTTTAATTAGATCCCTGAATTAAGAGCAAATTTAGTTGCTTATGAATTTATTATGAAAGACCCATTATTGATGAAGAAATACTTAGAAACATGTGTAAGTGTTATTCATTAGCTCTCTGAATTAGAGTCTTTAGTGATAATTATCTAAAAAATAAATTTTAGTTTATTAGGAAAAGCTGTAGCTGTAATGCTTGAATTGTACAGAGAGTTCGATGCTATTGGAGATGAAACCAAAATAGAAAATTTTGCAAAGAAGTTTTTTTAATTTATTACTTTTACAGTTAAATTTAATTAACTTCCTTATGAGTAAATATTGTAGCAAGTAGAGTATTTTTCTAATTCAAGTTTTTATAATTACATTTTAATTTAAAAATTAACTGAATTTATCGATATTCCATAAGAAATCTATGAGCAGGTTATTGAAGAAACTAATTTTAATCGTAATAATAAAAAAAGCAAGAGTCTTTAATATATAAGCAAAAGGCAAATGCTGCAATATGTTTAGAATAAGTTGATTCCTATTTACTTCTTTATTTTATTAAAGATATTATTAAAGAGTAACTAAACAATAATAACAACAAAGAAAGGCGTTTTTAATTAAGTATTAGAAGAAAAAGAAATTATCTCATTACCTAAGAGCTAAAATGAGATGGTTACAGAATAAAGAGAAACAAATCCAAAGAAAATTATTCGTCTGATGCTAGAAAAAAACATTAATTCTGAAAATGAAGCCAAAAAGCTTGATGAATAAATGAAAAAAGAAGCATAGACAATATTTATGGATAGTAAATGCGTTGATTTAATTAATTAATAACCATCGTTACGTCATAATTATTACATTTTTGAAACTTTAATTAATAAACCTGATTAATTAAACTAGTACATTCATAGTAGATTTAATGATAAATAAAATGAGTTGAATGGTTTTGAATCTATTTGCTTTTTTATACCTTACATCAACTATAAATTGATTATTAAAATTTTAGATTTAGCTTTTGACCTAGCTAATTAAAGTTAATAGTAAAAAATTAGCGCTTAAGAATTAAAAAATGATAAAAAGAACATTTGCCATTTAATTTAATTATTCTTTTAAGATAACTTGAAACTAAAATCAATAGAAAACTAAGACAAATATAAATAATTTAAGTTTTCAAAATCAACTTCTGCCTATTACTTATTCATTAAACCTCTTCAAAACTATTTAAAAATATCAGATGAAGATGTGGAGAAAATAGCAGATTCTTTAAAATAAAACTTGTCCACTGGATTAAAAGTTGACTAAAAAACACTGTCATTTAATGAATATAAAACATTTGTTGAACAACATCTTCTTGGCCAATAAACAATACAAATATTTAAACATCTTATGGAAAATTATGAAATAATTCCTTCCTTCATATCAGATCTCTAAATATGAAAACTATAATTTCATATCAGTATTAATATTTAATAATACTAATATTTTTATCTGTCTAAATTTACTTGTGGTTAATATTTTTTGATTAAATTGTTCATAGATTTTAAATAAATTTATTTTATTCTTTTATAAAATGAGTTATTACATTAAAACGCTCAAAATTAATTAAAATTTATCTTTATCAGAATTTATAATTGACATAATTTTCTTCTATCATAAAATTATATTTTATAAATAAAAGTGTAAAAAAATTAATGTAATTAACAATAGTAGTCATAGATACTTCTTAAAGTTACTTTTTAGGTAAATCATTTAAAAAGAGTTCGTATTCTTTGAAAAAATAAAATTCAATTATTTTCCATAACAAAATAAGTTTTTCAAGATCAAAAAATGTAAAAACTAAATAATTTTTTTAAAAATAAAATTCGTTATTTATTAACAGACGTGATAATAATTTCTATAATTAAATGTAAACAATTATTATAATTTATATGAATTTATGGAAAGAATTGACTCATTAATCTTGTAATAAAATTTATAGAAGAATATTAATTAGTTTTTTTGCCTTAATTTTTTCTCCAATCAATTTGATTAATTGAATATTTATTATTAAAAATTGTAATAAACAAACAACCATTAATTAAAATTATAAGGAAAAAATAAATTAGTATTCTTTCATATTAATAAATTAAATTGGTTAATTTAGAAGGGCAAATATATCCTCACCTTTTAATGGTTACAAAATCTGAGTAGCAAAAAATTTAAGGTTTTCTTCTAACTAAGCTAATACAATCTAAAAATGTAATAAATTAGAATCAAGATTTTATCTTTATCTAAAAAGTGAAATATATAATTTAAACTTTCTACTCTAAAAGCCCATATTTACAACACTAAAACCTAAATTACATATCTTAAGATATTCATTTTAATTACTTAGATTTTTATTATGCACTTGTCGCTTTTCTTTGTAATTTTATTAGCAGTAATAATTTTTAATTATTTAAATGAATATATCATTAAATATATTAATAGCAGCAGAAATTAATATTTCAAAAGTGTAGGAAGTAAAGTTTTTAGTTGTTTTTGTCTAAAAGATTTAGTTTTATTTATTCTCTGACATGAAGTCACTTCTAACTAAAAAATTAATAGAAATTTTAATTGTAATGTATGTAATAATTTCATGAAAAGAAGCTTTTTAGAACAAATTTATTAATAATCTAAACTAAATGGTGAAAAATTCATTTAAAAACGTTAATCTAAAATCTAAGATAAAAGTATTAGAATTTAATTAATTATTCCTTTAAAATATATATAATTATGTAAAAATATATAAGCAATTTGTAATAAATGAAATCTATGTTTAAGTTTAACAAGCTAATAAGAAATGTATTATGACCACCTTTAATAAGTAAATTTAACATTTAAATGTTTCAGGTAAACAATATTTTTCTTTTATAATTTAGAAAAATTAATATATAAATTTTACTATGGTTGTAATTAATCGGTTTAGCTGAAGGAAAGTATTAAAATTAAATTACACTTCCACTCAAATTTTCTAATTAATTCTATTCGTAACAAAAACCTTAATTTAATTTATATGAAAAAAATACAAATCTAAATAATGATTTTTAAATTTTTAGTAATTTAAAGACTTGCGTTCAAGGTAGGATTTATCTATAAAATACAAAATTTGCTTCAGATATTTTATAAATTTAAATTATTTAAAACTATTTCTAAATAAAAAAACAAACTATATTCTCAAAAATCTTTCTCAAAAGTGAAACTTTTATTTTTTACTAAAACCAAAAAAACAAATTATTTCTGAATTAAAGTTATGATTGAAAGTCCCACTATTTAAAAAAATTTACCCAGGAATATGTCTTACAAATACAACTCTATATAGAGCCTTGAGGATTAAAATGAGGATTTTATTCCAGAAGATAACTAAGAGACATCTATAAAGATGGCATAATATAGTAAAATTAATATCGGCGCTTCTGTAAATAAAGCTTCAGAGGGAATGTCTCCTAAAAGATCTATTAAAAGACAATTTTCTCTGATTTCTTAATTACAATCAGATTCACCTATTTAAAAAAGCTTTAATAGAAAAAATATTAAGCACTAAACTACAAATTCATTTGTACAATCTAGGATTAAAAGACTTGGTAATTGCTAATAAAGCTCTTTTCTTAGTTAAATTGATTTAGAATTTAATAACTCTTCTAACGAAAAAATATCCATTTCAAATACATCTCCTACTTCTTCTTAATTTAGGAAGTAAAGATAATAGCCATCCAACAAACACGTAACTTTCTTCACAGAATTCTACTAAAATGCTATTATAGAATATGTGGATTGAACTACTAATCATTAACTTTTTAATTTCTAATATTTAAAAATTCTTACTAATTCTTTGAGTTGTGTAAAATAATCAAAGACCTTTATAATAAATAAACTAAAACTGTTAATTAGAAATAATTACTCTTATGTATATAAAATAATTAATCTTTACTTTCTTGTTTTTCTGTTTGTTAAAGTTCTATTTGTAACATCTTTTATAATTACAAACTAAGTTCTTCTAAACAAAATTATATTAGTATAGTCGAATTTATATTTTTACAAATTTGTCACAAAAAATAAATAAATAAATGAAAGAAAGAAAGAAAATAAGCAAATAGATCGAGGAAGAGAGCAGTATTTTGGATTACATACAAAAATCTGATTTTTAATTTATTAATTTTAAGGGAATATCAAAAGAGTATTGGTAATATGAGAATTAACTTTAATCTATTTATTACAGAATTAAACATTAAATAAAAAAAGTAAATTAAATCAAATTTACCTTTCCCCCCTCCTCACAAAGTGTAAATCAAAAATTAGATAAAATTGTTTGTGGATACAATGAAGATCAAATAGATTACATAAAATACAGAGTTTATGGATATTTAATGAAACTTTAAACAAAATTGAATTTTCCATCTTTTAAATTAGAGACATAGAAAAACTCTATTTATTTATTAAGACTATTCTAAATTTCAAAAGAAATCTTGACAAGATTATTGATTTAAAAATTATTTGAAACATGACATTTTTATGAATATTCCTTTGTAAATTAGTCGATAATAAGTAAAGTTAAATTTAATCGATATCAAAAGTGGTTTGCTAGGTCGAATTACAAATAAATTGTTTAATTGCTTAAAAATGAATGCATTATTTTATTTACCTACTTCAATAAAATACTCAAATATATTTAATAAAAGAAAAAATATTTCTGATTATCATTTTTATAAAAACTAAACAACAAATCTTTAAAATATGCTCTTTATTTATTTATTTATTTGATTGATTGTTTCTCTTTCTATCTATTCTCTTTTATGAATAAGACTCAAATAAAAGTAAAAAAAAATATTAAAAAAAGGTTCAGGCAAAACCTTATAATTAAGTATACAAAAAAAATAGCAAAGCACTTTTAAACTCTGAAAGATTCAATAATAAATTGATTCAAAAAACATAACATATATTTTAATTCAAATGAGAAAGCATTAAACATAAATTATATCACTTCCTATAAACCACAAAAGGACAAGATTTACTATATCAAATTTTGATAGAGAATTTGCTGAAGAATGCAAAGTTACGGTTAACTAGCCTAGAGTAAGTCCTTGTCATAAAAATTGTCTAACTTAAATAGCAGAACAAAGAATACTATATAATAACGATAAATAGCTTTAAAGCAATAAAGATTAAATGTCCAAAAATATATGTACTATTCAATACTAAAATAAAATGATGCAGGATTTACAAAAATCAATTAAATAGACTTTGTCATAAGATGAAAACACTTTACATTAAAAAAATAAACTTAAATTAAATATAATACATCATCCCCATCATAAAAAAACACAATCAAATAATATAAACCCTATGATAAGTAACAAATAACCCTATACTAAAACTTTTAATAAAAATGTATTTTCTGAATATTATTAATCATATTAAATAGAATACATTTGAAAAAATTCCTTCTTCGTAAAAAAATCTTTTTAATTAAAATTTTAAATATGTTTAACCTTACTAAAACGAAATAAATATTTAAATAATATATATATTTATTAATTATATATTTAAATTACTTAAAAAAGCTATATTGCGTCATTTAATAATAATTTTTGTTGCTGTGTATATGACGTTATTTATTTATTTACTCAATTATTTTGCCTATATAATAGTATTTTTAGTTTTCATCAAATAACAAAATATCTTTCCTAAAATATTTGTTCAAAATGATGTTGCTTGAAATTGTTTATAGCAAGCTATTTATCAAATATTATATGATAATATTTTTTGATTATCTAAATCATCAATTAATTTTCTTAATAAATATTCAATAATGGTTTAAATATAATATTTTCCTTACTTCAAAATAAATTAAAATTTTTTATTCTTAAATAGTTATGATTTTTATATGATTTATATTAAATAATTTTTATATTTTATAGTTTTATTTGATATTTAAATTTTAATCTGCATTAATTTTTTGAATAGTTAAAATGATGATTAAATATGAAAAATAACTATGTATGATAATAAAATAAACTGCATTAACTTAAAATAAAATAATTAAAAAAATATTTTACTAAATAAAAATTATAAAACTTATAATTAAATAAATCTATAATTAAGGTTTTTTAAATTATTATCAGTATTTTAATACATACTAAATTACTAAAGTTAATTGTATTAATTTTTAAAAACTATGTTAGTTTGTAAATTTTAATGATATAAGAGTAACATTGGCGCATATTTTTGTAAATTTCAAATAAAAGTAAAGTAAATTTTTTCTAACTATTTATAATTTTTTTATTAAAGCTTTCATTTTTTGAAGATCTCTAATAAATAGAAATTTAGTTAGTACTCAATTTTAAAATGATGAATTCTAATAATAAATATTTAAATAAATAAAGATCACATATCTATAAATATTATTTTTTTAAAAGGTTTTTTAGAAATAAATTTTATTATTTGAGAATAAAATGTATTAAATTAATTTAATATTTTTATTAATGATTTATTATAAAAATTAAAGTTATTTTAAATTCTATTTTATTTCATATATTACATATATTAAGAAAGAATTAGTGTGTCTTATTTATTTTCAAATGTTGCTGAATAATAATAAATTTTCGTTAAAAAGTTGAAATAATAAATCTAATGAAAAAGATTTTCTTATCAAATGAAAATTTCAAAATCAAAATTATAGATACAAGTAGTAATTAATAGTAGAGATATAAATAATTACAAAATATTGATATTAATTCATCAAAATTTAATATTTTTCATATGAGTGTTTATATATATTTATTATTATTGTTTAAATGATCAAAATAAGAAGAATAATTATATTTTTTTCTTTAATTTTTTCTAATATAGTTGGTTATATAAATAATATTTAGCTTTTTCATTAGTTTTGTCTAGTTTTCATTTTTCTTTTCCTCAATATTGTAAGAGTTTACCTGTTTGGAATTTTGTTCTAATTTATTTCAAACAGTCATTGATTGCAAAAACTATAGCTGTAGAAGGTAAAATTTTGCAGTAAGTTGCAGGTAACCCTCTGTATAGGCCAATTAAACCACTTTTGTTGTAAATTTTTTTTATTATACTAAGATAAGTTGGTTTAGTATTAGAATTCATTTTTGCTATTTGCAAATTTCTACGAATCAGGTCAGTGGGATAGGTTATAGTAACAGCTAGACATCCTGAAAGACCGCCAATAGCAAGGTTCCAATAAAGGGGCATTTATTTTTAATCTTTATTTAACTATTTACTTGCGTAATACTATAAGTTATTGAAGAAAGTTAGCTTTAAGCTAGCATAAGGAGCCATGCCAATCATTGTAGCAGAGAGTCCTTTAAAAAGTCCTCTGAAACCTTCATGAAGAATAATTTCTTTCCAAATTTATATACATCCTGGGTTAGATGCGTTTGGTGTTTTTGAGATGTTAACAGCTAGATGAGTCTTAGCTAAGTCTAAAGGATAAATGCAGGCAGAAGCTGTAACTCCAGCTAATGCTCCAGCTATTAGATCAAGAGCTACTCTGTTTAGCTGTATATAGCTTGACATATATTGATTGTATGATTTTTTGTATTTATCAAACATGAAGAATTCAATAGCTTAAAAAGGGAATATTCTTAAACAATTGACATAATTGCCTTTGAAGAGAGATCTTACACCTTCAATTTTATACATTTTTAGAATAGCTTAAATTGTATTACTTCCTTAATACTACTCAATAGAAGTTTGCTTAAGGATGATCACTCTTTCAATAGGAGCTACAGCTGTTCTTGAAGCTACTCCTGAGATACCTCCAGCTAAAAAGTTGTAAAGATCGTTCATTGATTAGATAAATAATAAATCAAAGTTTTTTTTTAAAATTAATTAATATTTTTTACTTCTATTTAAAGTAATTTCTAGCAACCAACAATCTAATATTTATAAAATATCATATGAATATTTCGCGCAAATATTTATTATTTGAACTACTCTAAAAATATTAGCAAAATAATAAATTTTATTGAGCATTTTTAATTTAAAAAAAAGTTAAAAAGGTGGCATTAATAAAATTTTTTTCATATAATAAAAATTAAATTGTTACAAAGAAATAAATATTGTAAATAGAATTTCTGTACTATATTTAAAGTTTTTTAAGTAAAATTAAATATAAATTTATTTTTTAAATTATTAACTCAAAAAAATTATTAGATTTCATTTTTAAAAATTCATAAAATTAAAAAAAAATGGATAATAATTATTAAAAATTTTAATTAATTATTCATTTTTATAAATTTCATCTTTATTCAACATTTATTTGCTAAATAAAATTATTTTTTATGATTTATTATAATTGAAAATATTTTTGAATGTTGCAGCAGAAATGTCAAAGGAAATTGAAAAAAATAAATAAATGAATATTTTTTCTTTTCAAAATATAAAATAAATCTTTCATTTTATTTTTTTAATTTTAATAAAAATTTGATATCTATTCTCTAATAAAATAATATTTTAGTATGCATGAGAATACAATTTGCTGATTAGTTTATAAATAACATAAAACAAAATTATTAAATTAAAAATATATTAGCTTAAGTATTTCATATCCTTTTTTAACATTTAATCCACACATTTATTTTATATTCAATTTTAAATATTATCATTTCCCAAAAAAAACTAGAAAACTGTTAATGGTAATCAAATTTAACGCCTTTTCAGTAAATTATTTGAATGAATCAGTTTAAATGTGCATCGATTAATTCATTAATTTGTAAGAAGATTTTTTTGAGCAGTGTATATTTATTGATATGAAAAAAAACAGGCTATAGATTATGATGGATAATAAATTTTAAATTTTTTATCAATATTTTAAGAATTCTTAATCACTGGCTAATAATTTTGAATTAATTTGAACAGTAAAAATTTACAATAATATACAAAATAATTACCTTTTTTATTTTAAATTACAGCAACATAAATTAGATTTATAAAAATATTTTAATTTTTAGAAGAAGAAAACCCATTATAGAGCTACAAAAAAATAGAATGATTTGAATTAAGTATTATTTAATAATTATGGTTTATTTTTTATCTATTTATAATTTAAAACATAAAATAGTGAAATTTTTTTCTTAATTCGATAAATTCCAAATCAGTAGTAAATAGCAAGATATGCTGACTTTGGAGTTTGTTGATGTTTTCTATTTCTCTCAAATGAATTTATTTATAACTTAATACCAAATAATTAGTGGTCGTAAAAAACTCAAATTATGCAAAATTAATAAAAAGATTATTTCTTAAAAAGTTTATTTATTAATTCAAATCCAATAGAAATATTAATTATCTATTTCCGAATTTAGCTTAAAGGATCTCTTTAATAAAATCATAAATCTTCTTTGAGAGCATATAAGATACTAAACACACTCAATTCTTTGATATGGATGAAGAGATTTTTTATGTAATTATTTAGCTAGTTAAATGTTTTGCCCAACATTTTTATTTATTTATATAGGATTAGTTAATTTTCAGATTATTAAGTACTCCGATTGATAAAAGGGCCCTATAAGATAATTATAAAATCCGCGATTTTCTGCAAAATCATCCTCTAAATTTAAAGTATAAATTTAGAAATGAGGCAATTATGCAAATATGCATGAATGCTGAGTTGTAAGTGAAATCAGCTAATCAAATTATTTACCAATAAAGTATGCAAATACATTTTTAATTAAAATATATTTGGATCTAATATATGATTATTTATTTAGATGATTTATCTGAGAAACTTTTTGTAATCCTCAAAGGAACAGTAGGGATCTACTTTCCTAAGGAATTTAAGCAGAGATATGAAGATTTGAAGAATGAATTGTCAAATGATATCTTCAAATATCCTGTTTCTGATTACAAAAAGCTATTGAAATTCATTACTTTTAAGGAGAAAGATAGTTGGTTTGGAGAAATAGGATTGATAAATCATAGCATAGCTAATTAAATAGCTATTGCTGAAAGCGAAGTATACTTGATGACCATTGATAGCAAGTATTTCCAGAGATATATTTATGATAAAGAATTGAATTTCATCAAAAGGAAAATGAAAATTTTTCAGTCAAATCTCTTTTCTGACTGCTCTGTCGTTTATTAAAGATTAATGCTTTATATGTCATCTAAGCAAAAATATGTTTAAAAGCAGTCAGTTATTACTGAAAATTAAAAAGATGAAAATGTCTACATCATCAGAAAAGGAGAATTTGGAGTAATTTTTGATAAATATGATCTGCTATAATTTATAACTGTTAAACAATTATTTATTTAAATAAGGTGTATAAGCAGATATAAGACGAAGATAGTATGTTTGAAAAAATGAATAACCCTCTCAAACAAGTAACTCATCCTGCTGAGTAGTTTATGAGAAAAAAATAAAAAGACAATAAGAAATACACCAAGAATACAAAGGTAAAATTGATTAATCCTTTTTATACTATTAGAAAATTAAACTTATAAAAAATGAACCTTTTAAATAATATTAAAAACTTTTTTAATTAGATTTTGAATTTCTGTTTTATGAAAAAAATTTATTTTCCTATAAAATTCATACTAATTTTATTCTTTCAATACTTAATTTTTTAATTAGTTGAAAGTTATTTAAGTTAATGATGTGGTGGGGGAACATGATATAATCATGAGGAGGCCAGCAAACTATAGCTGTATTTGTGAAGGCTATGAAGGAGGTTCAGTTCAAGTAATCCCTAGTTTAATTTTTCTTTATGTAGTAGACTAAGATTAAATGTTCCATAACAGCTTAAAGGAAAAACTTAAAGCTAAAATGGTAGATTTTAATGATAGAGTGCATAGAATTTCTTCTTAAATGCAGAAATTCGGTGATTTTTTTTTCTTTAAATCACGTTAAGTGGTACCAGAAAAAACATATGTTAAACAAACCTCTGTTTTTGAAATAGATAATCAAACTAAAAAGATAAAAAAGATTAATTTGTAGGAAATAGGCAAGTAGAATGATAACTAGGATGAAATATAATAAGTAAATGAAATAAAATAAATAGTAAATAAAATCCAAAAAGATAATGGAAAAGAAAGTGAAGACCATAATGATTTTACTTATTTTCCTTTTAACACAAATATTCATTAAAAAGTTCACTATTAAAACACTTTGCCCATTTCTAGTAAAGATTTTGAAATCGATATTCTGAAGCCAAAGGAAATAAAAGAAAAAAATAATATAAATAGTTCATTAAATCCACCTTCTCAAAGGCAAAGCCAGGTTAAGATACCAGAGCCAAACGATACTGCAATACAAAAAAATAAAATTAAGACTATTCCAAATTTTCGAGTTTCACTTTTAAAAAGCTAAAATTCTTTGTAAGAACTGATAACTAGTCATAGAAAAAACTAAGAGAGTGGTTCTTATTCTTAAAGAAGGTATTTCTCTTCACAAAGAGTAATCAATAACAACGATGATGAAGCTATTAACAATATAAGTAATTTTGAATTTCATAATGAATAAGTTATGCCATCTTAGCTAAGCTTAGATAACTAAAATAATATTTCTAGAACTTCTTTAGATGATTAGGCAGAAAAATCTTCAAAATCTCCTATTAGGATATTAAGCAGAAGGACTATCGTTCTTACAGATAAAGATTTAATAAATGAAGAAGAAGAATAGCATTAATCTTCTTCTTGCTCTTCTTTATCTATCTAACATAAATGCGATTCTTCTCGTATCTCATAAATAACAAAAAAGGCATAATCTATTTTGGTAGATAAAAATAAAGACTTTTTATCTCCTACACAAATATCTCCAGTTTAGACTTTCTATTAAGATAATCAAAAGACTAAATTTTAAAGAAAATAAAAGAAAGCATTAACAATTTAAGGTGGTTATAAATATGATAGTACACCTATCTAATAAATTCAAAATAACTAATAACATAGCTCAGGTAAAAAGAAGAGTATATATATAGATGAAGATAAGCCTCTCTAATATTTTGAAAATTTAGAAGTTTTACAATAAGATAAGGTGCAGCGATAAAGATAGGCTCAAAGTGTTCATTAATAAAAAGTTGCTGATAATAATGAGAGCGATTAGAATGATTTGAGATAGTCATAATATAAATAGTTTAGAGATAATTTCCATCTCTGTAAAGTACACTCACAATCAAAATTTAGCGATTCTCCACAAGATGAAGTAGGAAACGGTTTTAACATAACTCCTAAAAATATTACTAACAGTTCATTATTTAGCAATAGAAATCCAAAGCTATAATCTTAGAGTAACATCAGTATAAATTCAAAAATTACTGATAAATTTCTTTAAAGAGCGATAGAAGAATCTTAATTTATAAAAAATGAAGTCCTGAATTAAAAGGACTTCATTTAAGTTAAAGATTTAAAATCATAAAATAAAAATGAGTTAAAGTCATTAATAGAAATTAAAAATTTATAAAAAAAAATGACTTAAAAGTAAGATCCTACAAAATATGATGACTTAATAAAAACATCCTAAATGAGAGTTCTTGATTTGAACATTAAATTAAATGAATAGAAAAATAAAAGCTAACTTCAAGAGGAAAGGCAACTTTTAGAGATTTAAAAGAATAGTTTAGATGAGGATTTAAAGGAACAAATAATCAGAAAACATATTAGTAAAATTGGATTAGTTTCTCCTTAAAACTCCAAGATTCTTACTAAAGCTATGAATTCAGTAAGCCCATCTAATAGCTTTTCTAATAGTGAAAGTGTATACAGTGGATCAGCATCAACAGGAAGGAATATACTTAGATAAATGTAAATAAGATCTTTACAGAATAAACCTATTTCTAGTGATCAAATAGGGTCTCCCTTAAACAATTCTCTAATTAAAGCTAAAGAAAATGAGAAGTAAAAGAAAGTAAGCTTATTCCATATCAAAGCAGAGCCAATACCATAAGATGAGGTCTAAAATGAAGAAAATATGAATATAGAGTTGACAAAATCAGAAAACGTAGAAACTCCTATTAATGGAGTTGAAATAGAAAGAAGAAATACTGAAGATGGCAATCAATCAACTTCTAGAATGAGAGGGTCTTTTTTCAGTTATAATGATTACGCCTATTCTACCCCTTAAAGTAAGATTAACTCGAGGTTTAGCAGAAAACATCAATTTTAAGATCCCCTTAATATTGGATTAAAGAACTTTTCTACTTTCTTTAACAAATAAGAAATGTCTCAAAACCAAGAAGATGATGATTAAAATATCGATAAATATAAAATCTATGAAAGCTCAAAATAAAACAAAAAGAGCAAAATTCACTTTAAGAGTTCCGTAGATGAATATTTAGAATTGAAAGCAAAAGCATTATCTAATAATTTTGACAAAAAGAAGATAAAAAATAAGGATCTACCTTTTTTAGATAGTTATGCAAATCAACTCTAAATAAACCTTAAGCGTCTTTTTTATCTCAAATTAAAAGAAAACTATTGCAAAGAAACAGGATTTTAAAATGTTCAAGAAAGAGTAGCTGATCAAGTTTTAGACAAAAATTTCCAAATGTTTCTAAAAAAAAACAAAGATATAATTCCAGAAAAGAAGAATCTAAATTATTTATATAATTGGAGAAGTAGTGAACCAGTTAAAGGATCAGTAATTGAAAAAATACAACATCAATTACATTTAGATTAGAAAGATTAGCCAAATTATTTAGAAGGTAACATTCCAGTCTAAGGCTTTACCTCTAACAATCTCAAATTGCCAAATTTGAGTGAAAAAAAGAAAATTAAACAATAAAATTAAAGGAATTTACATAATACATAATCTTAAATTTAAGGATAAACCTCAATAGTGTTAGACAGACAAAATTAATCAATGGTACATCTTGATAATGTAAATAGTAGCATACCTAATATTACTAGCAGGCATAATATATCTAATTCTATTATAGAAGAAGGAAGAAATAAAATAATAAATCAAAGAGCTTAGTAATTCTATGAAAATTTACAAAATATTTAAGAAAAAAAGAAAAAAGAATTGCAGTAATTTAAAAAAATGTAATCTAAAGAGGGTAACTCTATTTTAAATTTCCAACAAAAGCCCTAAATTATAGGTAGTATTAGAAGCTAAGCAAATATAGAACTTGCTAAAAAAGCATCTTATAAAGAATTCAATCAAGCCTATGATGAAGATTTGCAAATGCTTGAAGAGCTGCAGGATTAAGCTAAAAACGATTTAATTCAATTAGATAAATTTTTTTAAACTAACAAGAAAGCAGAAGAAGCTTTAAAAAATTACAGCTTATTATAAAAAAACAATGCTTCTTCAACTATTTAAAGCAGTTAACACAATATTAACAAAGGGATATTAAACAAACAAGGAACTTTTGATTCTTCTAAGCTAGAAGAAGAATTTAAAATGTAATAAAATGAAAATCTAAACAAAATAATTAACAATTCTTAAGAAGAGGAAAAATAAGATTTGCAAAATAAGCATATTTTATCTCCTTTGAATAGTGTTTTAAAACAGAAAAGTAGTAGTAATATATTAGAAATTAAGAACAGATATGCATCTCCGCAATATATAAGTAATATTCCAAGAAATAATATTAAGTCACTCAAGTAAATACCTACAAAAACTGTAGAAGAAGAAATGAAAGAATTGACTCATTCTATAATTTTAAAATATGGTCTGTAATCTAAATTTAAAACAAAAAAGTTTAAATGATTAATTTTAAATTAGTTAATGATAAATAATGTAAGATATAAGCTAGTTTAATAAACTAAAATATTTAATTCAAAATATAAGAAGTAAAATAAAAATTTCACAACACCAAGCTTTAATGATTAAAATTAATAAATAATATTTGAAATAATAAAAAAGAATTTACTGAAATTATAAAATTCAAAAAATGTAGACTGTTTATTATTTTTATAAATTAATTTAATCAAAATTGTTTACAATTTATTATTTGAAAACTTTTTAAATTAATTCCTATTTTTGTAAAATATAATTTTATACATAAATAGTAAATTACCGAAAATTTCAATTTTGAAAATATATAAATAAATTAAAAAGGATTCTAACTTAATAAATAAATAAATTAAATTAAATTAAATTTAAATAAATAAATAATTAAATCATAGAAAAAATATAGACAAAAAAGAAGTAAATATATAAATTATCATTCTTATATATTCTATATATGCATAATTTATTTTATAATTTAAGAAAAATAATATTTTTTAAATTATTAATTAAAAAGTTTAATAAAAAAATATTATGGATTGTTAAAAAAATAATTTTCTTGTTGTATACAATAAGTAGATATATAAACAAGAATTTAAATGAATTCATAACAAATTAATAGTTTTTGGACATTATCAGTTATATGAATCATGCTGATGATACTAATTTAGTTCAAAACTACTTGCAGTATTTGAGAATATATTTTTGAGAGAGTAGTGACCTTTATTTTTACAATAAACGAATATTCTATATAAAGAGTATAGACCAATTATTCCAAGTAAAATAAAAATAAAAATAAGACTTATAGAATAAAAGTTTGATTCAGAAGATTCTTCATTATTTTCTTCTAAATTCTTATTTTCTTTTTCTTATTCATCTTTTTCAATTTCTTTTTTCATGTTCTAGCACTCTACACAATTTTTATACCAGCCGTTAGAAAGTTTTTCTTTTTTATAGAATATAGGAACATTTTATGATTTCTGTGACCCGTACTCTTTAATGTTTACTGTTGCAACTATTGTGTAGTAAAGTTCTGTAGGTTTATTTGTTAATTCACTTATTGTAACATTGAAAGTTGCTTAAGAATTAGCTTTTTCGGCTAATCCTAAACTTTTAACAGCTTTTCTTATCAACAAAAATCCGTTATTAGACTCAGCTTAAGTAAAATATTATTAATTTAAGTCTTTATAATTGGTTAAATTTGTATGGCAAACTGAATATTCTTATAGAGAATGCAGTGAACTTGCAAGATAAAGCTCATAAGTTACATAATTAACTTTAGCACGAATTTACAAGCAACCCTACTCACATCGGATATTTTAAGCTGAAAATCTCAGTCCTTTATTTGATTATTCACCTATTTCTTCAACTAAAATCGAGTCATTTTTTATGTAAAATGAATCAAATGGTAGCATAAAAGCTTAGTGATTATCAGAAGGGAAAGAAATAGCTCTTATTATGTACTCAGCTTTTTTTGTTTTAGGATCTAATGAACGAGGTTTTGCACCTATATATAGTATACTTGATTTGGCTATAAAATCATCCTCAGGGTTGTTGTTATAATCTTCTTCTTCTTGTTTTTAAGCATCGAAAGTTGAAAATGTGTAAAATTTATAGTTTCCGAAATTTTTCTAACGCATAACCAAGTCAGAGCTAAATTCTTTTACAGCAGCTAAGCTTTCAGATAAAGCCAAAGTTGTGTCTCCAGCACAGTCAAATATTTCAACTATAAAAGGTGTTCCCCACTCTCTGAAGTATTCGAATGTATTTACGAATTTTGATGATTGTGTCTAATAGTATTTCACATCATCTATTACATGCATAATTCCTTATGTATCTAAACTAACTACGTATTCTAAGATACTCTAAAAGTCATCATCTAAGTTACTCAAACTATTATCCTCAATCATCTTAGTAATATTAAGTTAGCATGTACCTTGATTTATTTCAAATTCAAAGTAAATTTAACTTTATGTACGCTTTTAATCAATTATGTTAAACTCTGCATTAGCCTTTAAAGCACTAAGTGTAACATTAGGCATGTTTATATCTGAATTAAATTATTCTCTAAAGTGGAATGACGGGAAAAATATGGACAGCTTAAAAACTGTTTTAACTAAACCAAGATTTTATATGCTGTAAGATACTGAATCACCTTGTCTAAGAGACCCAGAACGAGGGTGACCTGGCAAAAGATTAGGGTCAAACTTTTTGTAATAATCAATATCAATATTTTCAATAAAGTAAAAAGCATCATTTTTCTCATTTAAGTTTTCAATTAATAGCAGATCATTTGATGTTCTATTTTGACTTTTTTAAATAGGTATTTCTAATACATTATTCCATTCTTTACTAAATGTAATCTGATGAATAACTTCTTTTTTTTCAAGCCAACTGGAAGTATCTGCACCTTTCCTGTCTTGTGGATTAATTAGGGAAATTTAAATTTAACCTGAAAATATAGTTAGCTTTACAATACATTTTTCAGATTACAAATCAAATATTCTCATCTTCTTGGGTTAAATAACATCCTTAAAATAAGATCCGTTTAATAAAGCCTAAATGGTCTCCTCTGCTCTTAGCAAGAAGGTAATTTTCTATCTTATTTAGCTTTCTATTTTAGCAACGTAATGATAATTTTTTTTATCGTGAGAGAATTAAATTCTGTGAATATCTTTGCTCATTTACCCTACTACTTAGTTTCTCTTCACAATATCTTCAATCCTTTTAATAAATTTTATTAATAAATAAGTAAAAAATGTTAAATTTAATGTTATATAAAAATTACTCTCTTATTCCGTTAATTCTTTGATATAGATTATCAGCATAAAGAGTTATTTTGTATTCAGAATTAGGGTTGAGAATAAAAAATTCAAAGGAAGCTTTATTGTTTTCTTCATGTAAGCTAAACACTGTATAAGCTACCTCTTAAGATTGTAGGGATATTATCCTTTAAATACCATCTAAACTTAGATTGATTATTTAATTCTGGTTAGAAGTTAATCTAGCAAAAACATTATGGTAATTATAGCTGAGCATAACACCAAAATAGTACATACTTTTTTATTTTATTGAATTCATGTTAAATAAATAATTGATAAAAAATTTAAAATTTACCCTTAGCTAATATAAACTTAATTATCATCAGGTCTAATATCAATCATATTATTCATAATATCTAAATATTTGTTGGTTTGAAAAGTAGGAAGACCTTGAGTGCTATTTGAAACTAAGATATAGTTATATCCAAACTATTCTTGATTATTTTATTCATTATCATTAATAAGCAATTCAAATTTTAAATTTTTAATATCTGATCCAACGTAATATTTAAAGTAATTAATTTGATTAGCTTCGTTTGAAATTGGAAAATCTTTTCCTTCTACTAATTCTAAAACACTTTTATCATTAGTAACAAGTAAATTCATATAGTTTTCTTATTTATTTTCATTCACCTTTTTGTCTAAATTGTCAACTGTTATAAGCACTTTGCACGTATTCATTTAGCAACCTTCTTTATCTTTTGAATGAATTTGGATGATTGCAGATTATTGGCTAAATATATCCAAATTAGATTAATACTCTGATCTTTAACTAGTAGGGAAATTCTATTTTTTCAGTATTAAATCTTATGTATCTTTAATTATCACATAAATACGAGCATAAATTTGCAAATGTGAAGAGCTTGATGTTACTTCTATTTTAGTATGTTCTACACCAGGCCTTTTGTTAAAATTAAAAATATATGATGACTCTTAATTCAGTATTGTATAAATATGATATGGATTATTATATACTGTAAATGCTCATTAATTAAGGCATTCTCTAAATATATTTTTTGCTCAAAAAAAAGTGCCAAAAAAAATTTAAGAAAAAAATACCTTAATTAATGAGAATTTACAGTATTATTATAAAATAAAAAGTTTTATTTAAAAATTAATAATTACATTATATCATGGAAGAAATAGCTGAATTCATTAGGAAGAGGCAGAGCAGTTCTGAAGTTAATACCTTCAAATAGTTAGAAGATTGATCCATCATTAGATATAGTAATAGTAGCAAGAACATCTGTGTAAGCATAACCAGCTAGAGCAACATTGCATGACTATTAATCTTCTTTTATTTCTTAATTGAGAAAAGGACAATACCTATCCAATAAATCTTAATCAATAACAAATCCTTCAAAGGCTTTGAATTTAGCAGTGTTATGCTAATTATTAGGCTTGGTTATTCTATTATCAAGAGAAAGATAAAAATCTAGATTGTATTATTCCTTAGCATTAGTGATAACTGAAATATAATATTTAGTGTTTTTTTTTATTTAAAATGAAAAGTATTAAGTTTTCTTTTTATGGAATAAATGAACATGAGACAAATTCAATTCAAATTAAAATGCTACAAAGTCTGTGTGATAATATAAAATTAGACTATTTAACTCATTTTCATCTTTGTTTTGATGGAGAGATTAAATCATGCCAAATAAAAGCATTTCTCCTTCAAGAGTACCATCTTATATAGTTATTTAAGTGTCAACTTCCTAATTTTTAAATCTAGCATTTTCAGGAGTTTCTTGAATGATCTTTTAGCTTGAATCTAGATAAACTCTATAATATGCTCCTAATTTTTTGAAGATTAAAGGATTAATTATAAGCAAATTTCTTAGTAAAATATTTACCTTAAGTAGTTAATAGGTTTAATGATAACTTTGGAACTTTGTTGTTGCTATCAACAGGAACTTTTAAGTAGAAGTATTTCTTAGGCTATTTTTAGCTAAATACTATAACTTATTTAATACCATCAACAATAAGTATTCCAGGTTCCTAGTCAAAATTTTCATTTTTATCAAATGTGATGTGAGGAGTTATAGTAAAAATTGCGTCTGTCTCTCCAAAGACACTTAAGTAGAATGTTTTCTCTGATAAATTATAGTCTTTTTTTGTATAAGTAATTACTTTTTATTCATTACTTTACTTTTCGAAATCATGCATCCTAGGATATTAGCTTAATGTAGAAGCACGAGCCATAGCTGATCCTAAAAAAGGTGTTATAATAAAGTCTATTTATTCAATTGTTCCTACTGCTGGAGAAACAAATTTATAAAAGTTAATATCAAATTTTGCTATTTAGTCTTTAAAAGGGATATTATTTTGCAAGAGAACATGCTAGGCATCGTTACCTACTCTTAAAGCATATTTATTTTCACTATCTGTAGTTCCTATATAAAACATAAAAAATTAAAATAATTCTATTATTTAATAGTTGTTTGTACCTTTTAAAGCAATCACATATTTGCAAGAAGTTTTATCTTCACACGCGCTTTTATGAGTGAATGTAATAAATTCTCTCTTAGAATCACCAACTTTCACAGCAATAAAAATATTTTTGTTATCTTTATTTTCGCTTTTTTCATAATCTTTAATTTCTTTTTCAGTAACTTTGCAAATAACATTTTTCTAAGTTTCACATTTCTTAATGAAAATATCATTATCACCAGCAATATTGAATAACATAACTCTTACCTAAATTACATCAACAGACACTATTTTTAACAAGTAATTGGTCAGCTCATCTTTAGAATTTAAACCTACCACACTATCGTGGAATTCAATGGTTAGCTAATCTTTGTCAAATAAATAGGCTTTTAAGGAATATGTTAATTCAGTTTTTGCTATGACTTTTATATAATAGAAATCATCCTGCTTGGTGTATTTTAATCTATCCTAAGCTTTTAAAACTATTTGTTCACTACCCCAAGCTTCAAATGTCCAGTTCGGATCTGCCTTTTCTTAATATCTATCCTTGGTGAAAACT
Source organism: Tetrahymena thermophila SB210 (assembly GCF_000189635.1). Taxonomy (NCBI): domain Eukaryota; phylum Ciliophora; class Oligohymenophorea; order Hymenostomatida; family Tetrahymenidae; genus Tetrahymena; species Tetrahymena thermophila. The sequence goes on along the minus strand of NW_002476186.1, from coordinate 250,154 downwards.
TGAATAGTAGCTCTCCCAAAGTAAGGGTGAATATTCAATATTAAATCAAAATTTTCATGATTTTTTTACTTCTATTTTATTTATATAAAACAATATATTAAAAAAATTCTGGTTAATTATGATAAAAAAATATATAAATTTTAAATATAATAAATATCAAATAAACAGTAATTACAGCTTTATTTAAATCGATTTTATAAGTAGCTACTTCTTCTTAAAAAAGATATCCCTTACTTATTTCTTAAAGCTCCAACGAAATACTTGCTTTTGTTGAAGTTGTTTAAAATAAGAATGACTGCTGACTAGAAGAATAAATTGTAAATTAGATTTCAGAATCTTTTGTAAATTTTTAATTTCTAATAGCTAACCCTAGTCCGTTTTCCCAAATAGAAATACCTATTTACAAATATAAATAAATATATGTGAATATTATAAGTCTTTAATTAATTTTTTACCATTAATCACTATAGAGCCTTATTTAGCGCTGAATTCTATTTTATCATTTATTAGACCTTGCTCAAGAGGGATGATTGAAGCAAATATATTACTTAGTTCTGAAGTTTCAATATTATCAAATTTAAGCGCTATCTACTTATACATATCTTACTTAAGCTAGATTGTATATTCTTTACCTGATTTATTAAAAAATTTTAGTAACTATTAATCTTTTAAATTGTGTAAATTATACCAAATTGATAGACAAGCTTTTCCTCATATTCTACTTCAATTACATAATGGCAGTTTTCACCACTTCTCTAAGTTACTTCTATGTAGACCTTTATTTGTTCTTAAGACTTCTTTTTTTCTATTAAATCTTCTCCTGGGATAATACAGATTTCTCTTCCAACATTTTAACAAGTGTATACTTTGCTTTCAGGTTATTCATTCACAAAATCCTATACGGCATATGCTAATCTAACTTCAGGATCATCAAAAGGAGTTTTTCCTTTTACAACAACAACTAGATCCTAATTTGAATGTATCTTTTCCAGCTCTAATTTATAATAAGCTGCGAGCTAGTTCTCAGATAAAATGTCATCTATTTACTTTCCTATTTTTATCTGCTCAGTCCTAATGTTATCAGGACTTTAATCATCTGAACGTGTGCTTGTAATAGCAATAAGAAGTAATAATAAAATTACACCTTATTTGTATCTCATTATATCTATAGCTATTTGTTTTTATAATTATTTAAGATAAATCAAATTTTATTTAGTAAATAATTTATGATTCTTAAATCATTCAAAACAATAATAAATAAATAAAGCGACTCAAAATTAACTATTAAATTTTTATTAAAATATCAAAAAGCATCTATTTTTCAACTTAGCTAAAAGTTAAGATATATAAATATTATTAGTGTGATGAATTATTTATTATTAATAATAAAAAACTAATACTAAATATTATTGATTATTATAATCTGATGATATAAAAATTAGTAATATTAATGAAATTTTTAAAATTTTCTTAAATTTTAAATAAATTCTAGTAGTTTTTCTATTCTAAGATGTTTTTTAATATTCAAATAACAATTTATATTTTTATTTCTTATCTATTTATTTATGCTTGAAGAAATATACTTTTATAAAAATTATTTTCAAATTGTAAAAAGCTACTGAATCGCATAGATGCTATTACTGTAAAATGAATCAATTATTGAGCGATTAAATTTGTAGGATATTTAAAGAGTTTATTAATATGATATATTTGATGCAAAATATAAGCAAACTAGTATAAAATATTAATTAGGGTATTTATGGAATTAGAAAGTATGATAAAATTTATAAATCCATAGCTTTAAGAACAAACTATAATTTTATTAAATGATAAAACAATAGTTTGAATGCATATCATTTATTATTATAAAAATGATTGGAATAAAATTTACATCTAATTTGCGATTATTGCGATTATTGATTTATTTATTAGCTTATAAAAATTAGTAATTTAATATCATCAGGATTGAAGGTTTTTTTTTGAATAAAGTAGCAAATCAAGTATAATGAATGATGATGAATAATAATAATGAAGTTTAATACAATTATGGTAATAATAAATTTATATTAGTAGCATATTTAAATTCTATTTTATAAATAACTGTTAAAGTGGGGAAACAAGTTAATAGGAGTTATAAATTACCATCATATGAATCTTAGTAGAAAACTGATAATAGTGATTTTGAATTAGAAAGTCCATTAAGAGAATAGCAAAATAGAAATGAGGCAAAAGAGAAACAAAAGTCAATTATTAAATTAATTTCTGCAACTTAACCATTAGATAATCATTAATAGTAGAAAGATATGATTACTTACTAGTCTTTAAATATGAATTCGCTAAACAAAGAAAATAATTTATAAAGCTAAGGATCATTTACTTCTAGGGGTTTAGATTAAAATGAATTTTTAGAAAATTAATCACCTACTTAAATATAGCAAAATACAAGTTTTTAAAACAATTAGTCACCTCAAATTCACTATAAGATCAGTCTAATGAAAAAGAAAGAGCTTGAGAGAATTTAAGAAAATGATGATGAGAAAGTAAATTCTTCTCTCTAAATTACATCAATTTAGTAGTCAAGAGATTTCCATTCAAGTAGAGGGAATCAAAATCTTTAAGATTTGGATGGGAAAATAAAGGACACCTTAAATGCAAATAGATTTAAAGATTTACAAAATTTACTTGAAGAGTCTAAAAATTAGTTAAAAAATGATTTATAGGTTATTTTAAATGGATTAGAAACAGATTAACTATTGATCCAAAGCAAAATAAACGATTTATAAGACGAATATAATGCCATATTACTAAGAAAAAGCTAAAATTAGCAAATTGATGAAGAAAGATTTCTATAAATAGAAAAGAATCTTCAAAAATAGATCAATTATCTTCAAGCATTAAGATATGGACTTTAGTAAAGCTAAAAAAATATGTAAACACCTTTTTAAAACCAGGAAGAGCCATCTAAATCAAAACAAGCTGCTGTAAACTCTGTAATTAAAAGTTAGCAAAATATTCTTGAAGATTAATAATAGGATTATCAAAAAAATTAAATGCTACAACCTTAAAAAGAAATCAGCTAAACTGTCTCAGTCAATCATAACAGAAACGATGACATGAAATAACTATACAAAACGGAAGCAATTTGTGCAAACAAGATAGATGAAGGGACTCAAACAGAGAATAAATAAAGTAGCTTGTCTCCTATTAATAATAATATATATAATGTAACAGGAAATCAAGCTAATAAAATATAAGCACAATATCAGTAACCTTTAGTTTTGTAATAATACAAATAACAAAAATTGCCTAAGCAAGAAAACCACACAAGGTAGTTAAATTTTATTGTTTTACAATCAATTTAAATATAACTTTTTTAATTTGTATTAAAAGCGATAGACTAATTCAAGAAGTTTATAAAAGAAATAATGGTTAGAATGAAGTGAAGAGATAAGAAGCAAGAAAATAACTTGAAATAGATGAATAAAAAGTAAATAATATAAAATAATCTGATATAGATTTTAATCGTAAAACTGCTTCAAGATAGAGCAGATAAAAAGTAGAAATAAGGTAAGCAATTTAGGAATAACCTTTTAATCACACAAACTCTAGGTCTAAATAAGCTTTGAGTAATAACAAAACAAATAATTAGGCAACGTTTATTTAAGAGGAATAAAACAAGTAAATGTTGCTCAAACGATTGAATAATAGAAAAGAATTTTAGGACACAATTAAAGAAATTTTTTAGCCATCTTCCAAAAACAGGTAAATTTTATTCATTGCAATAATTAATTTTTATTATTTAAAAAATAAAAACAACAAACTTTAATTAATTAAACCTAGAATTGCTTCTCCTTCACCAGAATATTAAAACAAAAGTATGATTAACTAAAGCAGCTATCCTCATGATATATATAGTATAGAAAAGGAGAAGGAAAGGTATAAGGCAAGCAAGACTTCCTAAAAATTGGATTTGAATGATATAAAAATACTTCCTAGAGATCCTATTATAAAGCAAACAAGTAATTAGCTTTTTAATTCACGGAGATAGTAAAATAAAACACCTGATTCTTATTAAAGTCATAATGGAAGACTGAAACGATTAGACTAGAGTTATAATTATTTGACTCCAAAATAGGATTTTAATTAGGGAAACAAAAGCAATTATAGTTATAGCACTATGCAAAATGGTAATAACTAAAATACTACACCAATTAAAAAATTTAATTAGTAGTATTCATAATCAAGCATAAACAGTAATAATGAAAAGTAGATAAGTATAACATCTTAAAATAATTTAAATTCTTCTAAAGATAGTATTAATATGTCTTAGATATTGAGCAAATATTCTTTATCGAGAAATAGATAAAAAAGAGCAATTTCATACTTAAATCCACTCGAAGAAACTCAAAATTCGTATCTAAATAACCAGTGCTCTTGGAAATCAAAAGTTGACTATATGGATTAGGTAAAATAAAAGTATAATTTGAAGAGCTCTCCAGAAAATTGGAAAAAAATAGCTAATGATGAAGATATAGAAAGCGAAGTAAAAATTGAATAATTAAAATAGTTTTCTAAAATGCTCAGCATTAAAGCTAAGAGGAAGTTATAACTAAGCAGGGTGAAGTCAAAAAACAGTAAAAATGAATTTTTTTTAAACGAAGATCTAATGGAAGCAGATGATCTAATTATAAATTCAATAAAAGCTAAATTAGCAATAATTGATACCGTAAATAGGCAGTATGATCAATAAATATCTGAATAAGGAGAGTCTCTAGAATAGTCTGTCTAAAATTTAGATATAATAATAAAAAAAGATAAAAATAAATGAAATAAAATTTGAAAATTTAATCTTAATTTAACTTGTAAATATTACTATATATTATTATAATGTTAAAATATATTAAAAACTTCTTTTGCAACTAGCTAATAATTAGCAAACTCAAATTATTTAAAGAAATAAGATTTAAAATAAAAAATAATCCAAATATTATTTTTAAATTAATTTGTTAATTTGAGATTTACCTAATATCAAATAAGTCCATAAAAAAAATAAATAGAAAATCCAAAATAGTTTTAATAAATAGTTTAAATGAATGTACTGAAATTGGCATATTATATAACTTTTACTCTCTTTTATTATTTTATTCTAATTTTAAATAAATAAAAAATAGAATTAGCTTGATTTATATTTTTTAACTTAAAGTTAGTTACATTAGACAAACCAAATTTATAGTTTTAAATTCCAAATTAATAAAAGTAATTGATATAAAATTTTTAAGATGGAATTCTATCTATAAATTAGAATAGGATTTATCTTCCTACAAGGAAATGTATTTATTTAGTTTAAGAGAAAATAATAAAAACAAAATTAGATGTTTTATTTTGATATTTAGAAAAATTAAAAAAGAAGCAAACCTTGAAAAATTAATTTAATAAAAGAATATAATCAAAATATTTGCATTTTTAATTTTGTTCATTGAAAATTTATGTTTCTTAAATTAATTAATTAAATATTAAAAATAGTGAGTTTAAATTGAAAGTTGTTGAAATATTTTCTAAAATTAATTAAATTAAGTTTTATAATATTAAACTGTTTATAAAAATATTCTATACTATTAATATGCTAATTAGCCAATACTTTGTTGGTATTTAGTTTAGTAATATTTATGATTTATTTAATATTTTATATGTAAATCTATCACCTATTTATGGTAATACTGCTTATATATTTATAAAATATGATAGATAGAATAAATGAATGAAAAAGAGTGAAGAAATAAATATCGAAGAAGACTTGATTGACACTTAGCATTTATTAATGTGAGATTAATAAAATTCCTTTTAAATTAATCAGGCCATAAAAGGTAAAAAGAAAGGCCGAGTATAATACAAAGAAATTAATTAGTAATATTATATTTGTGAATAACAAAAAAGACAAGGAAAATTGATGTAAATTTTTTATTAAAAATATAGCTCTAAAAAGAAGTCTTAGAAATAATAATAAATAAGAGAGGTAAAAATTAAGTTCGATTAGTTAGAGTTTGTAGTATTTTGATATTCCAAATAACAACAAACAAGTATATTAGGATTAATATAATCAAATTAAACTTTAGAGAATATTTTAGCCTTGAATAAACTGAAATTTTGCTTAAATTGTTGATTATCGCTTTCTTTTATTAAATTATAATTGAAATAATAAAAATAATTCATAACTCAATTACAAATTATAAAAATGGGAACAATATTTGAAGCTTGCTCAGCCTGTAGCAATAACTCAAACTAATCTAAAAACGTCGTTTTTTGTATATGGTACTGACTCATTATTTAAAAATAATTATTCTAATTCATAAAATTTTATATTCTCGCAAGTTGTAAAAAATTTAAGCTTTGTAAAATTAATTAATATTTTACAATATCATATTAAGGATAGCAAAAGTATATTTTTAATGATTAATGAATTAATAATTATTATTAAAAATAGGATCGCTATGTAGCTGCTTTTTTATTTCATCATGACTGGATTGTGCGTTAGGGAATTTTGGATTAAGAAAGTTAAAAAGTAGCGCTTTTGGACAAAAAAATCATTTGTTTTATATGCTATATTCGCTCTTTCCATCAGTAAAATACTTTTTAGAGTTTATTTTCAAATCAATAATTGAATAAATATACAGCTTCTTAAAGAAAAAAATTACTTAAATAAAATAAAATTATAATCGGTTTTAGTTAGTTTAATAATATAGATAAAAATCATATTTCTTTACTTTATTTAGTAAATTAATTTTTAATTACTTTACAAAAATAAAGTATCAAAGTAAAAGCTGTATAATAAATTAGTCAATTCGATAAGAATTTATATAATCATGATTTAAAATTATTTTGGTATTTCCTTACTTATTTATACTAAGGCAAATAATTTTAAATTACTTTAGAAAATTAAAATTTCAAGGTGAAAGCTGAAAAATAAATTTATTATTTAGTCAATTTTTGTTACAAAAAAAGAATATAAATTTGATTTTAAAATTATTTTTAAAAATTAGTTTAAATAACATATTTGGCGATTTATAGTTTCTCATTCATGAAAACATTTGATGTTTATAGCAGATAAATCCTTTTCTGCTCAATTTTCTTTTATTTTATTCATAAATATTATAAAATGACAGACTCTAAAAAAATCACAGAACGCAAACTGTACTTTTATTATTGCATATTCATATTTTAATTTATTTAAACTAATTTAAAAGGCTGTTAATTGTTTTTTTGGTTATTATGCTAACTCTAATTGGCTTGATGTTATTTAGTTATTTTTCTTAAGATGGAATGTAATACAATTAGTGTGAAGATTTAACAGGTTTGTGGATAAGAATAGCTGGAACTGTTATTGGCTTTCTCTTTGTGTCTATGGGGTTTTTATTTTATAAAAAATTTTCTATCTAAAAGAAAAATTTCATATCACTGTTTACTATTGAACAAGAATAAGGAATCAAAAATTTCCTGGATTAAGAAGATAAGCTTGAGGATTTATTGTAAGATTTCAAAATGAAAAATGATACTGATTTTAACATATATTTTTATATTTAAAATACTTTAGGAGTTTAATAGTTGTCTATTTTTCTACCTAATTTTTGCTTCTATGTGTCTTAATCTACTATATGCTTTAACTGTAGAATTCTCCTAATGAGAATAGCTGTACCATTCTCCCACCAGTAAAATATATTAGAAAATCAAACTAAATTTAAAATATTTTTTTTATTTAGAGCTACCTTAAATAAGCTGATGATGGTCGTGAAGCAGGAGAACAAAGTTTGAAGAGTTTTATTTAAATAGTTGTTACTTTTTTGCCTTTAATATATTTATTCAACTTATTTAAGTATAAAAGACCAAGAACAGAATATTCTAATGAAATGGTAATCAACCCTTTCTCAATATTTTAAATTATTAAATCAAATTTACAATCAAATATTTTAAAAAGAATTTATTAAAATAAAAATTTAAGAAAATTATTTAAATTAATTTGCTTAAAATTATTATAAGAAAAGCTTGATTTACTCTTTAAAATATTAATTTTCTTTTAATTTAATAAATATAAAAAAATAAAAAATTGATTGAAAACTAAAATGAATTTGATGATTTAAATTTTTATTTTTTCAAAATTTATTTATTTTATTAAAGATACTTTTTTATTTAAAATTTAAATTTAAAATATAGAAAAAATCTTTGATTTCAAATGAAGATTTATAAAATGGATTTGGTAGAAATATTCAATTTAATAACTTGATGAAAAGCCGTAAAAACAAATATAAAGATTCAAGTAATAATGACATTAGTGCTTCCTTATCTTTCATTAGTAATAATGAAATTTGAATAGTTTTCCTAAATTAAATTAATAAATAATAAATATGTTAAAGAATAAAAAACCAGATTTTGATAAAGAAAATAAATATATAACTACTATATAAAAACAAACAAACAAACAAACAAAAAACCAAAAATAATAAAGAAATAAAGATATAGTAAAATATCTTAATAACAAATCTTAAGTATTAACATTAAAGTATTAAATAATTTAATTCATACTTTATATTAGATCATTTAGTTTTCTCTTTTAGTTCTTATAATTCAACTAATTTTAACTAAAATACAGAAAGTTAAAAGCTAAAACAAATTCATAATTTAAATAAATATTAATTGTATTCTTCAATTATTAATATCAATTATCAATTATTAATGGTATATATCAATTATAAACAAATATCTTTAAATTCAAAATTATAATTATATATTTTTGCATAAATAATTAAATAATTTATTTTATTAGGTTCATTTTTAAAAATTCTTTATTGAAAATTTATTTAAATTGTATAAATTTAATGATTTTTTCTTCAAAGAAGACATAATGATTTATTTAGAAATTCTTCTTAAAAGATAGAATTTTTTTAAAATATTAACTAATTTTGCCAATTTGTTTATCAATTTTTTTTCTTATCGTATTTGATAAGGTAATAGTTAAAATTACTCAAATATAAAAAAAAACATAATGAAATATAAATATGATTCATGATTAATTAATTTTGTGAAAAGTTGAGAAATAAAATATTTAAGATATGCTGTTTATTGCATTACAAAACTAATATTTATACTGAAAATAAAAATAAAGTCTGAAATTTAGGAGAGGATTATTTATATATTATCATAATTTATAGTGCTATTGAATACAAAAGAAACCAATGAGTGTATAATAAGCACTTTTAGTTATCTATCAACTTATGAATTAGTGAGTTGATTTCATTTGAGATTAAATATCTTTTTTATTAATGTATTTAAGAGAGTAATTGTATTAATTCATTAACTTAATTTGAAAGAAAAGATTATTTTCTTAAAATAAAAATATTTCAATGTTAGAAGTTGTAAGTTCAATTAATTTCTTTTGAAGCTCTTTTTTCATTGTTCTATTATTATTCGTTTTTGTCATTTTGAAGAGATTTTGTACCATTAGAAGTGTTTTAAGGCTTGTAAAGGTCATAAGTATTTTAGAAGTCAATATCGTGATCTTCATAATCATCACCAGAGTTTTTATGATTATTTTCAAAATTAGCATTTATAGAGAATCTATCACCTTCTTGACTTTCTTTCTAATTTTGATAGATTTTAGGATGCTTTTTTTCTGTACTTAGTTCCTCAGTTAACTCACTTTAGAGTTCTTTGTGAATAGGTTGTACTAAGTTATACTTAAACAACAATATTGGTGCTAGATAAATAAGACAAAAGCCAGCAGCAAAAACACCAATAGATTAAAAAAAGAATTTCAAAAAAACCATTTCACCAGTTGGTAATAAAATAAAACCAACTATAAAGACTAAACTGGAAATAGTTATTACTAAAGAACGTAGAAAAACATTAGATTGATTCGAATAGCGACCTAGTAAGAATTCTGGGTGCTTAGAATACAGGAACCCAAGCATCAAAGAGAAGCAGATGCAGACTCCTGAGCAATCAATAAAGCATCTATTGTAAAAAGCCTTTAAGGGATCTAGCTCTTTTATATTACATTTATCTTCTATCTAAATTTCCCACTAATTTTCATTCGATTTATCCTTAACAGTATCTTGCAATATATATATGTTTATGCATAGAATTAGGCAAAGTAAAAATACAGATAGAATGTAAACACAAGCTTTTGGTTTCTTTGAGTTATCTATGTTGCACCTCACTAAATAAAGCAGCACTCTTTTGATAGTTATCTCAAAGTAGAGGCGATACAAAATAATTAAGGATATTCCAATAATCAAGCCGTAAAAGACTTAGTTCAAAGCATGCATTCCTAGGTAAAGACGACAAAATAAAATGAGGGCTACAAGAGTGATAATGCCAATAGTGGCAGCCACTCTTGCTAATTTGTTCTCTTTGTTTATTTTTCTTAAAATATAATTACGCAAGATGAATTCATAGAAAATAGGACCTAATAATGAATGACCTGAAGGATTTCCATATTCTTAATAGCAAACCCATTCCCATTAACTCACCTTATTTCCAACCCAATATGGTCTTGGGCTAGCAAAAAGAGTTTTCATAATTGAACAAATATAGCTCACAAAAGCAAAGTATAGTAAAAAGTTAAGAATTTCAAATTTTTTTCTAGAGAATGCGAATATCAAGATAAGTAAGCCAATGACTATAGTAGGATTGACAAAGTTAGAGATAATATTCATTAAAAACTTAAGAAATTCAACATCCATATTCTTCTAAATCGATTACTAAACATCTAATGAAGTATTGAAAATGGTATTTTGGAATAAAATATTGAGAATTGTGGAGAGAACTATCAGGAAAATACTTAATCCTAGCAAAATATTTGATTTTTTAGTGTAAACATTTCTATTTTTTTAATAAGGGTTAATCATATTTGAATCTCTGTGTTAAAGCAGCTATGCATTAACTCCATTTTCTTCTTAGTTTCTAAGCTAGTTTTCCATTATCTAATTAAATAACTGCAGCTACTGTAATCTTTTATTTTAATGTCTGTGATTTTATTGGTTTGGATTATTTCCTTTTCAACAATTTTTAAGCTGCTTAATAATTATTTCAAATGCTTTCAATTAATTAATATAATCTATCTTTGTGCACACTTAATTTTGATATAATTTACAAAAATTTTTATTTTGATATATAATTGATTATAATTTATTACTAAAATAATTGAAAATCCCAGATATTAAACAATTTTTAGTGAAGCAAAGCTGACAAACAGAAATATATCTATTTTACTCAAAATATTTCATTCACAAATTAATTTTTCTTAAACAATAGAAGGAATCTATTAATTTATTTTTCAATCTAATAATTATTTATTTGATAGCCCATCTCATTCTTTCTAGTACGTTAAAATCACATATTCTTGAGAATTCATTATTTTGATAGTAAATGTGCTTAATATATTTGCAAATCAATTTTCATAAGATTCACAAAATAAGTGGTTAGTTTTTTTTTTTAATAAATGAATGAAATTTCCATTAGTTATAATTTATAAAATAAGAATCAGAGAAGAGGAATTTTTACTAACAAATCAACCTAATCTAAGTACATCAGGTTGCTTAGTATCTGATCAGCAATTAGCATAATATATGTAACTATTATGAGAAAAAATAAATAATAAATAAAATAAATTTTAAAATTGCATTTTCATATTGTGGTAGATAAAAATTTGAATATTTGATAAGTCAAAATTATTAACACATTACTGTTTTTAATTAAAAAAATTTCTTTACTTATTTGATTCATAAGTCGATAAAATTAATGAAAGAAACTTTTTGATTTTAAACAAAAAAATATCCAAAATAAAAAGAATTCTTAAAAAAAGGATTCAACTTAAATTATTTAATATTTATTTTTATTAAGTTAAGAGAGGGCTTGTGGTTTAGTGGTAGAATGCCAGTTTCGGGTACTGGCGATCCGGGTTCGATTCCCGGCAAGCCCTTCTTTTTTGAAATAATATAATACATAATAATTTATAATTTTAATCAAAAACTATTTACTACAAAAACTATTTATTTATTGAAAGCCATACAGAATTTAAAATAAAACTTTAGCTTTATTAAATTCAAATAAATATTTTTAACATAAAACTTATGATTAATTAACTAAATATTTGTAATATAGACAAACCTTAATTTGTGACCACCTTAATATTATTAACACTCACTTATTGTTGAGATATTTAATAAAAAAAACTAACAAAGTACTATTAAAAAAAACCTTGGCAGTTTGAATAAATGATTTGATATTGATTGTCTCTTTATTCAGTTTTTACTCTACTCTTTTTCTCATTAGTTTATTGTTATTTTTTTTAAATTTTATTTTTTATCTCCATACATATACTTAAATCCATCTATTTTGTCTTATAGATATTCATATTCTCGTTTGAAATATAAAAGCTATAAAAATATTTATAATCTTTTAAAGCAACTTAAATAAAATTTTAAATTAGTACCAATTAAAAACTTATATTTTATTTAAAAGAAATATATTTATTTTCTAAATTTGATTGCTCATAAAAAAATTATAAAAACAATTTAACAAAACCACCATTATTCTAAATAAGATTTATTTTTTCCTTATTGATATTATTTATAATTACAACCTTGAGAACTATTTGAAAAAGCTTTTATAATAGTATTCTTCAATAATTATTAGTAAAATAATAACTATTAGAAGAATCTATAATATTAATGTTCTTCAATAAACATACATAAAATGATAATTAACTTTATTAAATTTTCAGATTACAATTAAAAACATTATATTAAAATATCTTTCTATAGTATTTAAGTTTTAAATTTTATTCTACGTTTTTTTCCCAATAATTTTTAATTTCATAAAAGATTTAAATATGCTTAAAACTCTCACTTTTTTATTTATTTCTTTAGTGAATTTAAGTATTTTTATAAAATTTAGAATAATATTAATAAGATAAATTTAATTCTTAGAAAATATCAAATGAGAATACTAAATAAAATTGATTTATTTACACAAGACTTTTCGAATAAATTTTGATAAGTTTTTATTTAAATTTTAATATGAAAATATATTTTCAATTTAGACTATTTAAATTTTAACAAAATGCTCAAATAAGTTAGAGTTAATTCTATTTGAAGAAGACTTATTATTAGCATTATATATTTTAAAAAATCAAAACATTTTCTAAAAATCCTAAGAAATAACTTTTATTTTTATTATTAATAATTAATTATTTACAATTAAAACATAAAAATATTAGAATAAAAAGGTTTGGTCATTTGGGGATAATATAGTAATATTTAATATGGCTTTTACTATCATTTAGAAGCTATATCAAAGCTTGAAGCTTCATGTCTTCTCTGTGGCATATTTCGTGAATTGTTATTGGTTTGTTAACATATTTTTCAAATTTCGAATATTAACTAAAACCAGGCACTTTGTTTGGTAATTAATATAGATATGTTTCACATTCACATATAATTCTATTTTACAAAAGATGAACTATTTCACCATCATGCTTTAAAAAGTTTGTATCTTTAAGTTACTACCATGTAATAGGAAACTAGAATTTTGCAATTATGTTTTCAATATCTTGATCCTAGCTTTTGAATTTATCTTTATATTTAGATCCAAGTTGAACAAGAGTTTGAAAATTATATTTAAATTTTGGGTTTAAAACATAAATGCATGAAGACTCAAGCTTATTAACAATAGTTACATTTTCTTGCCATTTAAATAAGTGATTCACATATAACTCTATTTCTTTCATTGAAAAATGTCCTTACTTTGCTAGCTATTCAAAACTTAATTAATTAAAACAGAATTAGAAATAAATTCTTTTTATTTATTGTTGAGATTTTTCATGAAAGATTAAATATTATTTTAAAATAAATTTAATCGTATTACCTTTTAGAAGGATTTTACATGTCAATAAATTCTTTGAATCTTTGGGAACAATCTTTGTCTTTATCTAGTGATTATTTACTGTTAAAATATATAAAATAAATCTACTTAGTCATTAATAAATATTCTACCAAACTTTTCTTGAGATTATTAAAGTTTAATAAGGTTTTATTTTAATATGAGGAATATTTTCTATTCTATATCCTTCAAGGTTCATTTAGAGCTGTTAAATTTTTGATAGAAAATGTATTTATTATTTGTATGCAAAGTAAATAATTTTACAATAGGAGATATATCTAATAGAGTTTTTTCTAAAGAATCATATAGTTTTTTGAAGCTTTTATATAAATCTAGCTATTCTATCAGTGTTTTTCTGTGTTCTTGTAGTTGAGCTATAGTCATTTATTTACTATGAACTAATTATTAAAAAACTTAAAAAGATAATTACCAGCTATGTCATCTTAAATTTAAACTTGATTTTTATTCCCATCATCTCTGTTTTTATAAATTGAAACATTTTTCTGTTCAGATTAGCTTTTGCAGATTTAAATGAAATCTTCATTGCTTTTATAAAGATTGTAAAGCATTTTCCCTAGAATGTTTTTTCTCTTTTCTTCTAGCTCTATCGCTCTTGCTAGAATAATAATTGTAGATTATTATAAAAGACCACATAATTTTATATTATATGTAATATTTACTAAAAAAGCATAGCACTTTCTTATAGAATTTTATATAATTAGGAGAGATATCATTGCATATAATGACAATAGTAAATCCTTCTACTTGTATACTTTCGGAAGACTCTTTTAAGTCATCACTTTAATATATAAAAGTATATGAATTATTTTTTTAAAACTAAAGCATTAAAAATTGATTCACTCATTAAAGTAAAATAAACAAAATTGAATACAGCTATTCCTGCTAGGGAATCAAGGCTGAGCTACTTATATATACTTAATTTTCTATGATGAGTTCGTTTGATATTGAGCAATTTTTAGGAGAAAAGAAATTTTTCAAAAAATCTTCTTTAAATCCCTAAAAATCCTGCTTATCAATCATACCAACTATTTTAATAAAAGATAAAAGCTAGTTTTAGCGAATGTCATTGGATTAATTTCAATAGATTTAGTACTAAATTAGGTAGAGTCTAAAAAATTTTAAATCATAGTTTGTATGCATGATTGTAAATTTTGAAGTGAAAACTCTTTTTCTGCAATTTTTAAATGATTTTAAACTTAAGTTGAGTCGGGATAAACAAACGAAATATTTTTGCCATTTTTAGGGCAATCAGTCACCAAGAATATGCACTTAATATTTTTTTTATTCATTTCTTTTCCAGACATATTTTCACTAAGATATACTTGTAAAATTTAGAAAATTTAAAAAAGGCAGAAATAGAAGAAAAGAATAATAAAAGAAAGTTAATTAAATTATTTAGCTTGATTAACTTACATAAATAAATATTAAATTTATTTTTTAGGTATGAGATATTTATTTGTAAATATTTTTGAATGTTAATAAAATTTTAAGCAAGTATTTATTTAATCTTAATCAAGACATTTATTTCATTTTCGTTTTATAAATGTCAGAATTAATATGATAGGATTTGTAATTTAAATCTAAATGTTATTTATGTAAATTAAAATATCTTTAAAAATATCGTATTATCTTTAGTTTAGCATCCGAATATTACATATTAAGATCCTTTTTGAGAGATTAGAGTGATTTAATTTGAATCAATTTAATTAAATTTTTATCTAAAACTTCATTCGAATCAAAAACCTAATCGAAAAAAATGAATTGAGTTTAACTATATTTTAGTCTCTGAAAATCTTATTTTAATTACTGTTTTAATATAAAGTAATAACATGGTTACAACTAAACTTATATACTTGTTAAGCTACTGCAATAGAGTTAAAAATGTGTTTTAAATCATAAGGATAGCTTTTAAATTTAAAATTGAGTAAGCATAAATAAAATGGAATTTTTTTATTATTCATAAATATTTGGAGAAATATTATCCACAATTATTAATGATTAAATGTTTTTCTACAAATTAAATGAAATTTATATTGTGTCAATTGATAAATCAATAGAAATAATTTACAGTTTTGTAATATACAGTATGTTAAGTTAATAAGTTATTGAAATATAAATATAATTTTATTAGTTAGTATTGATTAAAATTTTGTTAATTTTTTAAATTATTTTATTATTTGAAAAGTATTTTTTTTTTAGTAGATAAATAGACAGAAAATTAAAATTCTTTTTACGATTTTAATTTTCAAATCAAGCTAATCTCAAAATGTGTTTTTATTTTAAACTTTCGTATAACATGAAAGTCAAAGCGTTTGCAGGAAGAGATCTGCCGACTTCTACTTTGATGCCTGAGAAGAGGCCGGATAATCCTTATTTTTGATAAGTTTATTAAACCAAAGAGTAGAATGAAATATTTTCCATTCCAGTTTGAATTTTAGTCATCAAAACAGTATTTGGGTAGCTAACAATCAAAGAGATTAACTTTGACACTGAGCTTGCTATTAGAATATTTTAAGTTGTACTATCTTAATAAGATGAATTTAATGTATCTTTTAATGTTTCATAAAGTGGGAAGTACACAGCGAGGTGAATTAATCCTAGGAAACTTGTTCCGAGACCTCTATAATAACCTCTTAATCCGTCTTTATAATAAATTTCAGAAGCATTTTAAAATAAACCTTTGTTAGAAGTTTATATTCTTGTTTTAAGTAACCAAAGAGGGTTGGTAATTGTATTACATACTACGCCAGTAGCTACTGAAGCGCCTATATTAGATAAAATATTATTCTCGCAGTGACTTTTCATAAAGTTTTTAGCCTTTGAATATAATGAGAGGTAGAGTGAGACAGAGAGAGGAGTTGTTGTGGCTGACATTGCCAAACCTCTATAAAACCCTTTTACTCCCTCAGTTTTATATATATTTGAAAGAAGTTATGGAAGTGGTTGATTATTCAAGTTGAGTTTAGTCCTAGCTACATCGAATGGAGCGAAAATAACGACAGAAGCTAGAGAAGCGACAAGGGAAGCGTGGAAATCTTGCATTTTGAATAGGTGAATCTTGATATTTTTGTAGTGAATTTGTTTTATTAATTAAGAAGAGTTATTAATAGTACTAAAAAGATAATTTTATAATTATGCAAGCTGATAAATACAGTTGTTAATTATTTCTTTTTGCTCTATTTTTTTTATTTTTTTTAATTTAATTATAAACCAAGTCACTATTTGCATTCTAAAATATAAATATTATTCACTTTTAATAAATCTTCAATCAAATGATTTACTCATTATGAAAAATTAATTTTGATAAAATTCTTTTCTATTTTTTTTAGGCGCGCTGAATTGAATTCTGATATCTTTAATACAGTCCTAATACAATACCGCTCTTAGTATTAAAAAAAACAATTAAAATTCATACAGTACTTTGAAATAAAGCAATTAAAGACTATTTTACATAACCAAATTCTTCTCTTATTTTTCTGTATATATTCTATGATATAATCTTGGATATAAATGCATTTTTTTTTTTTGCATTCTTTTTCAACTAGTAACCAATTATTTTAATTTAAGCGAATTGCTGCTAGATAAATAAATTTTTTCATTATGTTAATAAACTGATGCTTTTTAAAAATATTGTATAATAATTGTTCATAATTATTTAAATAAAATACTCTCAATTGTTATATAAACAATTTTTTTTAAATTGAGAAATAATTTAAAATACAAAAAATTTATATCAAATTTTTATTTTTTATTATTTGTTCTAAATTTTTAGAAAATTATTAATTACACAACCATTAAAGATAGTTAAAAGAAAATGTCTATTCCAATTGATATCAATAGTAACTCTTTTTCTTTCGAAATTCTTTCCTAAATTTGTAAAACCTTATGTTATTTTTTTTGATATAACAAAATGCTAGCTCGTTAATACATATTTATAGGATTATCACCCACCTTTTATTTACCAATCTAATTTTAAACAATTAATTAACAGATTACCGTTCAAATAAGTCATTTATTATAGCTTTAAAAAATTTATGACGCAACCAAGTTCAGTCCATTTGTTCCTTTTGACTTTCTAAGAAGCAGAAGCTAGCCCTTTCCTTTTCTATTATTTTCTTCCTAAAACAATATGGAATTATCAAAAATCTTAGCTAGTTTTTTTAAAAAATTAAAATTAAATTCTTCATATTTAGATATTTCTTTCTTGAGTGGTCATTTTTTTAAATGAAAAAATTAAAAAAGAAAGAAACTAATTTGAGAAAAAAAGAATTTTTAAGTGACTCTAATTTTATTTTAGTTAAGTCATTTTTTATGAATTACATCAACATTTGTTTTTTACATCATAAACCAATAAATATCGTTCATAAATTTTGTTACATTTAGATTAAATATTATCTTTCATCAATTTTATTATTTAAATTTATAATTTTTTATATTTTTGGGATTGTTAGTTAGTGGTTTATTTAATAAAATTTGCTTTCTTTATGTAAATATTTAATTTTACTTACACTGATTTTAAAAATTTTTATTATCATTATAATTTTAATGAATATTTTATGAAAATGAATAAATTTGAAAATAATTTTTCAATTTAAAATTTTTTGAAAAGAAAGATGTAAACAATTTTTAATAATATTTTTAAATTATAATTCAAATAAATCATATTTTTTCAGTAAATTATTATAGAAAATAGTTTTTAAAGCAGTAATTAAATATAAATTTATTTCAAAGTAATATTAAATTACAAGAAAGATTAAATACTTACTTTTAATATTTAATAATTATTTTAATTTACTCATTTTAAAAAAACTAAAATACAATTTTTGTCCAAATTAAACTTTGAATTTTAACAGAAAATTTATTAAAAAATTCAATTTAAAAGAATAAATATTTAAAATTAATAACTAAAAATAAGAAAATACTCAGCTTAGCATTCTTATGTAATACGAAACAAAAAAAATCATAACTTTTAATAACTATTGACTCAATTTTAAATTTAGTTTTTAAAGCTATTGCAATTTTAACCAATAAAAAATGAAAATTTATACTAATTTAATTAAACTAAGGAATAAATAAAAACAAATTAAAAATGGTGCTTTTGTAAAAAAGATTTAGGTGAATTAATTTTATTTAGATGTGCTCTTATATTAAAAAGCTGCTTTAATAATTTGAATTTTTATATAAAAAAGTAAATTTCCTAACTAATAAAAATTGTATTTAAGAATTACTATAAGCAGGAATTTAATTTGATACTCTTATTGTATTATCAGGTTATTTTTTAGAAAATATTTAATCATATATTAATATTATTTAGTTAAAAACAAAAGAGATTTTTTTGATTATTTTTTTAATGAAAAATTCAATAGATTAATTTTAGCATACATAATTAAACTTATTTAATCTAATTTTTAATAAATGATTTTAATTTTCAAATAAAAATTATTAGCTCTCATTTTGTTTTTTGTTTTTTCCAAAACTCTCTTAATAAATGAATATGTTCATAATATAAAATTATTAAGTGCCTTGATAAAATTTAAATAATTGTTTATTTATTTTAACAGAGGGATAATTTATGGAAAGAAGGGAAAGGTTATATTTTGAATTATATTTTATGTTATTAGCAGGTATTTGATTATTTTATATCATAACAAAATTAATAAAATAAATAATTAAGTAATGGATTAATTTAGTTAGTATCACTGAAAGGTAGAATTTATCATTCATTTTAATGTTTAACTCAAAACTCATTTGATTGTAACTACATACAAAATTAAATACATTATTTTATCATTTCTTTTATGTTTATAAATTTTTATCTAAAGATTATTTAATATATAAAAAATCAGGGACTAAATCCATAACGGGATTAACCATTTCTTAAATTAAATTTGTAAACCAATCGTCTAGGAAATTCTACTTTATTATGCTTTAAAATAATTCTTGGAGCTATTCTTCGTTCAATTTTTTTTTATATTCATTGCCTTACAGTAAAAATTTACCTAAAATCTTTACAGTTTATTTTCCTTCTTTTTTTAAATCTCCTTCAAGTTCTGTTTCAAATAAGAAGGCAGGGAAAAAGCTAAGCAATTTTAGTAATCTTTTTGGAAGTTACTTTTTGGTTCCATCCTCTTTTTCAATTATTATATTTAATTCGTTTTTAGAGACTCTAATAGGAGTCATATCAGTTACGATGTCTTTTTGTTCTTCTTCCTCTTCGTTGTGATTTAAACTTTCTATTTTTAGCTTTGCAGGTCTCATTGCAGCTCTACCACCATTTTCATTCTTTTAATCTTATTATTAATTTTAATTGTTATTAGCTTGAGGGAATTCTTCTTCTTCCTTCACTTCTTACAAAATGACATTGCTTTTTTAAGGATTTGATTCATCATCCTGATCAAAGGAACCAAACTTTTATAATAAGCTACCATCTGCCATTGAGTTTCTTAATCCACCTCTTATTTTAAGAGGACTAGCAAAGAAACTTAAATCATCAGTTTAATTTTCTTCAAGAATGATAAACAGATCTACTAATTCTTAAGCAAGCTTATATAGAGATTGCTTTTGTGCTTCATCCTTTTGTTTGCAAATTGTATACATACTAATTTGATTTTGTATTTTCTACTAAATATCATCGAAATTAAAAGGGATGTTATCAATATCTTTAACACTTGTAATTTTATTTAAGTTATGGAATCCTTTTGCTAATTTTCCTCCAAATTTTAGTGGAGTTTCCATTTCTTTATCTTTGTTTGTAACATTAGTGCTTACAGAATTAGCAGTCTGATCTAAATTAGCTGCAGAAGAAACTTTATTAGCTTCTTTTTAGGCATCTGGGAAAAAAAATTTATGAAGAAGAGCGTCTGTTGCAGATGGTCTTTTTAAAGGATTGGGCTCGAGTAGCTTACCAAGTAAATCTATAGCATCTTTATTAAGCTAATTAATTATTTTAAATTTAAAATAATTGAAAGCTAATCAATTTATTAATATTTATTTGTTTAATTTTATTTTATGATACCTCATCGTATTTTGGTCCTCTCAAATCTATTTTGCACTCCTTATTGCTTTGTAATACTTATGAAAACTTTTTACCAGGGAAAACTGATCTTCCAGTTAATCTTTTTATTTATATTTGGATATTAAATTAGTTACATCTTTTTTTTATTTGAAATAACTTACAAAATGTGAAAAACAACTCCAATACTGAATAAATCGCATTTTTCTGTATATCTATGCTTTTCTGATTCGTTTGCCAAAATTTCAGGGGCAACATAACCAGGTGTACCTACGTGAACATAAATATAATTAGGATCATTTATGAATTAAGCCAATCCAAAATCAATAATTTTAAGATTCGAAAGAGATGAAGAATCGCTATTTGCAAACATTATATTTTAGGGCTTTAAATCTCTATGCATGATACCTAAGCTATGAACATATTCAATACCTTTTATAAGCTATTTTAAGATATGTCTAACTACCTAATATCCAAATTAAGGATTTTGGAATTTAGTGAGCTCTCCCTATAAACTTTTTTCTGAATCTAGTAATTCAGTCAATATGTAATATCCATTATTATCCTCATAAGTTGCAATCAATTTTATGCAATTAGGGTGATCTATCATTCTTAAAATTTTAAGTTCATTGAAAAGAGCAGCCTTTGTTATAAAGCAGTAATTTTTATTTAATATAAATAAATATAATATTTTAATAACTCAAAATTCATTCTTTATGAAATAAAAATATAATTTTGCCTTTAAAAAAGTTAGTTTTTAAGTTTTGTTTATTAATTTATTTATTTATGCTAAGATTTTTTATATTCTAACCTAATAAAGTATTTGTGAAATCAAATATAAAGTAGATTGGTTTAGAATAGAACTAGCAGAAGCATAGAATTATTTACAATCATTTTTTTAATAAGCAATTTTAACTAAAAAGAAATGAAGAATTATAACTTACTTAGGCATCCTCAATGGTTGCTAGCTTCATTTTATGAAGATATTTAACAGCATATAATTAATTATTATCTTTTCTTCTAACTTTATACACCTTTTTTATGAAGTTAAAGTTTAATTTTTAGAAGTAAATATTTGTTATTTTCAAATTTTGCATATAACAAATCCTTAATTCAAAAGTAAGTTTGTAAAATATACCTTTGCATATTTGCCTTTTCCAATTTTTTTCTAAATTTCAAATTCGTCCAAGAATTTGATTTAAAATAGCTATTTGCAGAAATAATCTCTCAAAGTAGTCATAACGACAACATCTCCAAAATATTCTATCTTTACATCTGTATCAGTAATTAATTTAAACCCTAAAATCTTTTTTTCAAAAGGTTCCTTTATCTTTTTTGCATCGTAAATCCAAGCTACTTGCCAGTCAGGCTTCAAGTTAATTATTTTATCAGGTTTTTTTTAATATGGTTCCTTTTTATATTAAATTAGTAAATTGCATTTAAGCATAAAACGAATTTGTTTATTCTTAACAAAAATACTTAAATACAAACACTTAAAACTCTCAAAAAATTAAATTTAAATGAGAAAATTATTTCTATATTCTTATAAATTGCAATTAAAATCAATTAAACATTTTACTTTAGCAACGACTATACTATTTTTTGTGCAATACACATAACGAGTTGATTATCCTAAAAACCCTTTTTTGGTGAGTCTAACCTCAAAAAGACATTAACTATAATCAAATACGCCATTCTTAGTAGTTATCTACTAAGAAGCTTCTTCCTTTTTTATATTTTTTTTACTCATTGTCTATCACAATACTTAAGCTTGGTAGAGTTCTATGCGAAGCTTTTTATTGTTTTGACTAATAGCTAGCTGTCTGTATTGATTGAATTTATACAATTTATTAATGAAGATAAGATAATTAAACTAAACACTTTTGATTAACTATCAATATTATTTTCTTTTTAATAATTATTTTGTTTTTTATTGAAAAAGGTCAATAAAGAAATATATTTAATTAATTTGATTTTACTTTGTAAAGATAGAATTCACTCATAATTTTTATTTACAGTCAATTAATACACAATCGTATTCATTATACAAATAGTTATTCTATTTAAGCATTAAAATACATCTTTTAGCTTAAATACAAAATTTCAAAAATTTATATTTTAAAATCCTATGTCTGCTATTTTATTTTGCTATTTAGCTAACAAATATTCGCTGAGTTAATAAATAAAATAAATAAATAAATAAATAAACATCTAACTAATTTATTATTTTTTAATTAGTAAATTGAGAAAGTTATTTTAAAAGGATAATTTTATTAAATTACATTCTAAACACCAATAAAATTAAAAAAATTAGTTCGCCTTTTTTATTAAACCATCAATTTGAATAACAATAAATGTAATATTAAAATAACATATGATTTATGTCAATATTAATTGATATATTATTTCTTTTGTAGCTCAGAACCATTTGTTTAATTTAATTGTATGATTTAATAGCCATGACAAATATATGAATTTACATTTTAATATAAGAAAATGTTAGTTTACATTTATGAATTATCTCTTAAAAGAGCTGTTTTGTTATTTTGCAAATGTTTATTATTAAATATAACAATTAATTTAAATTACTGTTGTAATAATTAATATAAATAAACTAATTCTTTATCTTAATCATTTTATAAAATTATATAGAAATTAATGGTCACTTAAATAATTAAAAGTAAAATTATTAGTATTTTTTTAGTACTGATACAATTATTTTTAGGACTTTTTTAATACTATAGAATAATAAACATGAGGTTATATTTTGTGCTTTTGGTTCATTAGTTAATTAGTTTTGATATTTTATTATATAGAGCAATAATTTCTTAGTAATTATTAAATTGTTTGCATTAATCACTTTGCAATAGTTCTTTAGATTATTTTATATAATTAAATGCTTCTTCTTTTAAATCTACATTTAAAGCAAACTAAGCTATGTTATATAAAACATATGATAGTTCCTCCTGCTCTATAAGCTGGGTATTTTAAGAAAAAATCTCTAAACAACTCTTTGCCATTTCAAAAGCTATTTTATGGTTATTTTACTGAGAAAGTGTTTATGCTATATTTTATTATATTTTTGCAACTTGAATACTTTTCTCTCCATATTGATCTTTCAGTATTTTAAGAGCAAAGTAACTAGATCTCAAACTTTCTTCATAATTTTTAATCTTATAATTCAGTGTACCGTTATTTTCCAGATATTAAGCTAGTATTAAATCATCAACATTATTTTCCTCTACCAATTTAATCAGCCTTTTATTTACTTCTAAAGATTATAAAATTTTCTTTTCATTAAGATAGAGTATTTAAAGATTTTCTAGAATTGATTTTAGCTCTTTGAAATTTTGTGTGCCATACTTCTGCTCAATCAAAGTAAGAGCTTCCTCTGCATATTTAATTGATTCAGAAAACTTGCCTTAGGATGAAAAAATACTGCACATTTAAGTTAGAAGTTTTATGTACTTAGTCTGCTCTGTTAATTTAAATTCTTTTTGATACTTTTCGTACGCTCTTTTCAGATATTCTAATGCCTAGTCTAAGTCATTTTTTTAGAAGTACATTTATGAAATACTCTATAAGATGCTACAATTTCTAATATCTATATTATTTTATTGCTTTGAATTATTTATTTCTTAAATATTCTTTGCTCCTGTTTAATCAAGCTACTCAAAACTTTATTATGAAAACATATTTGCTATTTTTTAGGGAGTGTTATTTACAATAATTTCATCATTTTTGTTGTTATTTATGTAGCTTGTTATTGATTTATAGCTTAAGTTAATAGCTTTATCCTTACTTTTTTAATTATAATCTAAGCTCTTCTAATAGTATTCTATTGCATTATCGAATTCTTTTAATGATGAATAAATTTATGCAATCTGATAACAAATTAAACCCTTGTCGATTAAACTCGAAACGTTACTGGTATTAACAAAAACCTTATCATTTTCTTTTTAGATATGATTTTCTTCTAAATTGAACCTTGATATTGTAGGAGATATAGCAGAAGATGCTTCTTTTTGATTTACCAATTAATGTTCTTTCTGAGATTTCTCTTCTTCCTGTTCTTAAAAGGTAAGAGCTAAGTTGTATTTTGTAATGGATTCTCTATATTTTCCTAGTTTACTAAGGTTTAAAGCTTACAGTTCATAAAGCTTTATAAACTATTTAGAGAAAGTTCTATGAAAGTCCATTTCTAAAACATTATAGTAGTTAAGAGTGCACTGATGGTTTCCATATAATTGTAAAAACTTCCCTATTTCAATAAGAATAGCTAGCTATTCTTCAGGATTCAGGTACTTAACTTCCCTTTAATCCAGCCTTATAAAGTTTAATGCTATAAATTCAATTACTTCAAAAAGTTTAGCTGATTCTTAACAAACAATTAGGTGTTTCTTGGAATAAATTGTATAAAAAATTCTCATAAATATTACAGATAAGATATTTTATTGCTTTTCTGATATTTTAAATTCCAAATCGCTTTCAGAATTAAAGTGTTTTAGCACTTGGAATCTTACATTTGGCTTATTAGTTGCGTATTTATTATTTTGGTTTTCATTATTTTGTTTTTGAGAAGTTAAATTTTGGTTAGAAATTTATTATTAATTTTGGTTGTTGTTATTATTGTTGTTGTTGCTGTTAAAATAATAAGAGCTATTATTGTTATTAATATTATTATTTGTCAAGCTCCAGCTATGTCTAAAATTTGTAGGGGTCGTGACAGAGTGGGTATTTTAAGCTAAAACTCTTATTTATTAATTATTTTAGTTTTAAAATTATCTATTTAAATAATCTTGAATAGCAAATAGAATTAACCATTCTTCAGGTAACTCTTTCTTTTAGTGAGTTTTAAATTGTTCTTTTTTCTTTTTTTAAATAACTTATTGAAATTCTTTTAAAGTAATAATCATTTGATCAACTAAAACTTCAAAATTCATGTCATCTTTTATTCTATGAAATTATACCTTTTATAAATTTATTTTCCATTAATAATAAACTAAATTAAGTATTTAAATTATAAAAGAAGAAATTTATATTTGTGGTTTAACTTGATAATTTAGATTTTATGATCAAACTAGACCTAATTATAATTAGTCCATTCATTTATTCATTCAATTTATCATATGAAAAAAAAAATCAAAATTAAATAAAGCTGAATAAGCCAAGTTAATTACTTATGAGTTCAAATTAAAACATTGAAAAAAAATGATAATAAATCTAAACCTAGTTAAGGGAAGTTTCGTTTAAATGTGATCTAATTAATCCAGAAATATTGTATTCGCTTTTTGAAACTTTATCCTAAAATATAGCACTGACAGTTTAAATTCCTTGGCTCATTTTCATATGATTTATTTATTAAAAATCTCGATTTACTCCTGCAGTTACTTCTTTGTCATACGGATAAGAGTTTATATTCAATTCAAGTTCATTCGTATTCTAATAATTAGAAATAAACAATTTCTTCAAATAAATAATTAATCATTTTATTAATATACAGAATCTTTATTAAGGATAGATGAAGTTCCTAAGTTAATTTCTAACTATTTTTACTTAAAAAAAACTTTTCATTTAAATTATATTGCATTTATTGATAATAAAAACTATACATCAACTTAACTACAGCATTTCCCTCCCATAATTTGGTAGGGTAGAGTTCACTAATTTTACTTGATCTGTCTCAATCTTTCTTTTTCATAAATTAATGAAAATGCTTAAATTTTATTTATGATAGTTTTCTTTCTACCTTTATTTAATTTCCTAACCTCAAATGTTAAATATAGCTTTTGTTTTTAATATGTTTTTTGATATTACTTAATCAGTAATAAATAATAGATTCACTATTAAATTATTAAATTAGCAATTTATTAAATCTAAAAATTAATTAATTAATAAAATTTAAATTGTACATAGATTTTTTTACTAAAATAAATCTTAATAATTATTAATTTCTATAATATAAAAATAATTTTTAAAACATTTGCTAAATAATTATAAGAAAATATTAAATCCTTTCTAAAATATTATTTATATATCAAAAATCGATAAATAAATGAAGAAATTCAAATGAATAATATGTGTTTTCAACTTTTAAATGGATTTTAAATTTATTTTATTAAAGGATATTTTTTGAGACTTAAAATTGAAACTAAAATATAAGTTAAACTTTAATTTGTTTATTTAATTTTAAAATATATTATAAATAAAGAATGAAAAAGGAAGAAGTTTGTTTTAAAAATTGTTTAATAATACTTTATGAAATGATTAAATATTTCTTAATCAAATATGTAATTTATAACAAAAATAATGTTTAAATATTATTTAAGCATCAAGAATGAATATACAAATGAAGAAATAAATATGTGATAAAATAAGTTCTTAATAAAGACAAAAAAAAGGCATTATATTAAATTATTGATCCGGTTTGTATTTGTTATTCTACATTAAAAGCATTTTAAAAATATCAACATGAATTATTAGAAGTTCAACATTATGATTGATCATAATTACTAAAAGCAACATAATGAGTAATATAGATTAGCCATAAAAAATATATAATGGCTAATATCTCTTTTTTCAATCTTAAAATTAATCATAATTATAAAAAAATAACAACTTTACAATTTATTTTATTCTTTAATTTATTTTTTATATTTTAAAATTTATTATGAATTTATAAAATTATAAATTCTTATAAATATTTTTAAAATACTTGAAAAATAATCTAATATTTCTTAACTATTTGAAATAATTTTTAACAAAAAAAATAATATTTTAATTTCAAAATAAATTTAATTTTTTTAAGTAAAATAAAAAAACTTTTGCTAATAAATTCATTTAATTTAATATTTAGTTTACTTGAATAAAATTTATTTTATATAAAAGTATTTACAAAAATTATAAAATTTTAAATGATAAGTAATTGAATAAAATAAAATAAATAATATGATTAAATGTAATTGATCGATCTATAAATAAATAAATCAATCAATCAGTAAAGCAGTTAAGTATAACTTTTAAAATATTTTTATAGCTTATCTAACACTATAAATCGTAGTAATTATTAACTAGATTCTTAAGCTAGCAATCTCAGTTATGAATTTTCTTTTATATTATCCGTGTTTAAATAAATATTAACTCCCTCTATAATTTTATCAGACATACTTTTATAAAAGGGGATTAAATCGATTTCTTGCTTTTAGTTTTCACAATTTAAATAAAATTCATTTAACTTACAAAAGTTGTTAAGAATTTTCCCTAAATTCATAAAAAAGTATTCATCTTAATTCTTACTTATTTAAAAATGACTTCCTTAAAAATAAAGACTTAAAGATTTAATTTTTACATTAAAAATATTTAAATTTTCTAAAAAGCTTTATTCAGCATCTACTGAACTAAAATTGTATGTGATAGATAAAGATTTTAAGTTTTGAATTTCGCTTATATTTTTTAAGAAATTAAACTTATTAATTTTTGTATCGGAAATATGCAGCGAAAAATCCTCTAATGAAATAGCTTTTTTTGTTAACTGGGCATATTTTTCTATGAATTCATCATCTATTTTTGAGCATCCTCCAATATTTAATGAGAGTTTTTATAATTTAGAAAGCTAACTTATTGTTAATCCTAGATATTGCGATATATCATTTGTAATTAAATCATTATTAGATATATCTATTGAT
Source organism: Tetrahymena thermophila SB210 (assembly GCF_000189635.1). Classification (NCBI taxonomy): domain Eukaryota; phylum Ciliophora; class Oligohymenophorea; order Hymenostomatida; family Tetrahymenidae; genus Tetrahymena; species Tetrahymena thermophila. Next base: position 221,504 of record NW_002476186.1, on the reverse strand, counting down.
AATGACTTTAGCATGTCAAGATCTACTATTTCGTATATAATTTATTTAATTGATAAATCTTATAACTTGACAGAGGATAGCTCTATGCTGAGTTCTTTCAAGAGTTTAAACTTTGAGATACATTAAGCAATAATCTAGTAGATTTTTTCAGACAATTAAATTTAATTTAAAATAATATTAAGAGTTAAAATAGAATTAGGATTAGTAGATAAAATTTCACTTAAGTGCTCTTCAAGCTTATTGTAATATTTAAGGCAGCTTATTTCTATTTCTAATACTGGGTTTTTTTCACTTTTAATTTTTTTTACTATTTCCTTTCTTCTAAATTTATCATTTAATTCACATTCAATAATAGATGGGCAAACAACAATATTATTTTGAATTTCACTCATTAATTTTAATAAAATTTTTACAAAGAATATTATGACAATTCTTTTATTTGCTTTTATTCCCCTTTTTGTTTTAATTAATTTTTCTGTGTTTTTTTTTGACAAAAAAAAAAAAATTAAAATAGTTATTAGATGAATTAAATAATTATAAGAAAGCGAGCGACTACTTCGAAATTGAATGAATTGTAGTATCTTCTAAATTTCTTAAATATAGACGCAATAGAGGGTGAAAGAAATATTATACCTACAATCAATCATCCATCATAGACTCTATATTTTTTTTGATTAAATGTGGGAACTAAATTAAAAGAATCTTTTGATATAAATTATATATTCTTTTATTTCCTCTACAATTTAATGCTGTTAATAAAAATGAAAGAATTCTCTTAACTCATTTACATTATGTCTACAAATTTTAGTAATTTTAAAAATTATGAGGAATATTTTAATGTCACAATCATTTCTGATAATATTTTAAATTTTTCTCTTTGATATTAGCTTATATTTAAAATTCAAATAAAAATCACGTTTATCATACAAATTTTTCTTGATAAGGTCGCTAATTAATTTTTTTTTCGGCGTCTATTCTAAAAACTTCTTCAGAAAAAAAAAGAGTTTTGTTTACATGCATTGTTATTAATATCCTTATATTAAATTATATGAATGTGAATGTTATATGTTAATCTATAGGATAAGCAGGTTTCTGAAAATTTACATACTAATTAAAGAATCAGTACGAACCAGGACACTTTACAATAGCCAAATTTAAAATAAAATATAGTAGCCACATATTTATTTTTTATTAAAATAGCTGCGCTTTAATTATTTTATTTTACCAAATCAGCAATTAAAAGTGTTTTTCATTCATTTTTAAAATATGTTTAATTGCTCCTTTTCTTGTTAGGTTTTATTAGTTTCCTGATTATGTAGCAAGACAATTTGATATAAAATTCTTTTCTTGTTCTGTTTCCTCTTTCACTTTTATAAATTCTTTTAATCTAGACAAATTTCTTTAAATTATCAAGTCTGGGTGATCAAAAATTTTATAATCAATTAACAGATTAAAAAAAATATTAATAAATAAACATCCAATTAAAATAACAATCAAATTTTCTAATAATTTAATAAAAATGACTAAGGACTACAGCGAACTCTCTTTTGAATTCCCCCCTTTTGAATTTGGTGGTGAAAAGACTGAAGTATTTAAGGCTCCCATGAAAAGAATACACAAAGAAAACAAGCAATAATCTCAATTAACCAAGCTTATTTCTGAACTTAATGAAATTACCTAATAAATAAGAATTGAATAATAACTTAGAAGAAAAAGCTTCATGTAAGCTAGAAGATTCGTCCTCTTTAAGTGAAGTCTTGCTCTATAATAAATATTTCTTACTCTATTTAAAATGATTTTAATTGATATATAAACTTCTTCTAAACAATCTTAACCTTCTAGTTAAATAAAATACTAATATCATATAATTAAAAAATGAATGTATATAACTTAATAAATTGCATAATACTTTATATAGTATAAAAATATATAATTTCTCAAACTTAAAACAAAATCTGTCATTTTTATCCTTAAAAATTTAAAGAAATTCCAAAAATCTAATTCTTCTAGCTAAAATAATACTAGACGCATATAATTAGCTAAAAAATATAAATATTTTTTTTAAAAAAATTCATCAATTCTTTAAATAATATATGAGCTATTTAATTTTTAAAACTTAAAATTGCTTCTCTCATTTTCTTTTTTACAGTCAAAACGAATTCCAAAAATTTCCTACTATAGCTTTCTGATATTAAAACCACTGTATCGCTTTATTCTATATATCAACTTACTTATGTAGTATGCATTAAACAAGTAAATAAATTTGATGGAAAAAATCTGGAAAAAATAAATAATTTGTCTAATTTATCTTTAGCTTTTATTCAAGGGATTGAAATAGGATGAATTTATTAAATATTTAGATACTAAATATAATCTGAAATAATTTAGAATTTGATACTTTTTGGCTAAATTTTTATTTGTCTATTTGAAATTATTAATTAATTCAAGGGATTTAATTCATGTTTGTTTATTTTGGCCTTAACTTATAGTTCAACAAACAACTTAATCTCTAATTTAATTAAATTAGAAAAGAAAAATGTTATCAAAAGTTGAAAATATAATTCGAGCTCGTTAAAATCTAATTCGACACATCATACTTCATTTATTTTTTTATTCGAAATTAAAGAAAATTTTATGCTGCGAAAATACGAAAATAAAATGAAACTTAAAATAATAATAAAATAAATAACTTATATCAAATGATAAATAATTAATTAGTTTTCGTTGGTATTTTTGAAATATTTAATATAAAAAGAAGATATAAGAAAATAAATTAATTTACTTAAAAAATATACTAAATAATTATAAAACTCCTTTTATCATAAAGTAATTGAAAATATAATTTTATATTCAATAATAAATTTAAACAAAAGAATTTATATTTCAATGTTTTAAATCCGACATGCATTTAAACCCAAGTAAAAATTGTTTACTTTAATTTTTTCCTGTTAAGAATTTCTAAACTAAAACAAATGTTTGAAAAAAAAAAAATTAAATGAGCTAGCAACTTCTATCTGTATTAATTTATAAATACATATTGAGTTTTTAAGACATACGTTTTTATTTCTATTTTTAATTCTTAAGTATTAATAAAAGATATTTTATACAATGAAAACAAAAAAGTTATTAAGTAAAACGGTTATAATTAATTCATAATAACTAAATGAAAATCAACTGTTAAAATATAAAAATGAAAATTAACAATAAAAGGATACATAAATACACAAATGTATACATGTACATTCATTTCATTTAAATCATTTTTTGAAAAGTACTTAAAAACATGTAAAAAAAGGATCATTATAGAAATAACAAAATTAATTGTGTAGTAAGTGAGTGAGTCAGTGACTTAGTAAGTTGAATCTTACTTACATTTAAAAAATTACACTTTTTCTCATTAAAAGTTCAGTAATCACTATTTTCCTATTTATTTCACTTAGGTCCTTAGTAAGGATTGCCTTTGTAGAAAGAATCACAGAATGAAGCGCTTGGGAATTGTTTTTTGGTTTGATTGTCATAGTATTAATTGATAGGCTTTTAACTAATCAAGCCATAGTTTCCATCATAACAGAAAGTTAACCATGTAAGTTGAGTGTTTGAAGATAATCTGCTATCGTAAATAGGGGGGTAATAAGTTGATACTTCGTATTCAGATTCTGGGACATAAACCTTTACAACTATGTCTTATTGGAGGAAAACGGAATTGTTTACACGGAGGGAAGGATCATTAGGAATTTCTTTACCTTAAACACGTGATTTCTCAACCAAAGTTTACTCAGAGGGAGTATTTGCCATCTTAGAAACAAAGAAAAGTGAGTTACGATTGTAAGTATTTTTAAAACTGATTGCTTAAGCGTATTAAGTCTTAACGTAGGAGTAATCAACACATTGACGGTTATAAGCAGAAACAAGACACTCTTTATCTTCATTAAATACTATGCTCATTCCGAGAGTAGCTCCAAGATGTTCAGATCCATTCTACAAGAAACGATTTTCCAAAACTACTACACCACTACCTTTGTAAGACATATCCCTGCGAACGATAGGAGCATTTAATATAAAGTTAGTATTTGTTCCGTCATATGCAAGAGTAAAAGGCTAGCAATAAGAGTGATAATTTTTATTTTTGTAAGTGACTTCAAGGGTATAATCTCCAAGTATCTAGTTGTAAACTGTTAAGCTGGCCCCTAAATTATCATTCGATTCTACTTCACCTACGAATAGTGGATTCTAATTTTCGAGTTCTTCACTACAATTTACATTGTTTTGGTACAACTTGATAACAGCTCCTTCTGAAACAGAAACTTATCTAGCACTTTGATTTGTCTTTTTAGCTGATTTTGTGTCTTTCTTGCCTGAAAGTAAAATATCAGTGAGATGAATTTCAACGTTTCTAAATTAAACTCCTTATATTTTAGTTGCACTGAAACGGCTGATGGGAGGAAGTTCCTATTCACCAGAAATAGATTGTTTTGTTTGGAACAAAGCAAAGCTATTGCTGACTGGTTGTTAGCTAGAGGTACTAAATAGAGAATTAAAAGGACAGTATTTATCATTTAAATTCTTTTATTTAGTATATTCGTCACACCAATCATCAACTAAATTTGTTGTCTTTTTCAAGGAATTTAAAGATTTTTCTTTATTTTACTTTTATGATGATTTGTTTTATTTAGATTTTTTGGATACCATGTTTGTTTCAGGAGTTTTTATAACACCATCAGCAGAGCATTGGTTAGCAGCTTATAATTCTTAAGGCTTATCATAGATATTAGTTAAATGAATATCACCTAATTGTTAAGAGATTTCACTATTAAGACCTCCTAACTAGATTATTTTAACTGTGTCTTGATAGGACTTATTGGAAATCAGTAATTTTGCAGAATATCTAACAGTACTGGGGAGTATAGGAATAGAGAAAGTAAACTACCCTGTAGCAGAGTCTGTAGTAGCTTGAGCAAGAAGAACTTCTTGGCCTACTTCGTTAAAGACATTCACAATAACATTTTAGTTACAAACAGCAGTATATTTAATCTAGGTAGTGTCTTTTGAGTCTATTGCTACTACACGTCCAACTATATTTTATTTAGCTTCACCAATATTTAAAGATTTTGTTATAAAGCTGAAACTGCCTTTACGATTTTAAACATCTCCTTAATAAAAATTGCAGATATCAGTTCTCTTTAATTCTTCATTATAAAAATTTTAGCATTATTATTGAGGATGAGATTCACCTGATTCCAAAGTACCTTAACTAGAATTTTATTTTTTAGATTCAATATATTTTTCATACTTTTCAACTAGAGCAACAGTTCCAGGAGAAGTTTATGCAAAGGCAGATTTAATCATCTTATTTAATTTGCTTGAATGACCATGTTGAATTGACTTCTTGAATCCCTATTGATTTTTATCATTATCACTAGAAGGAGCTATCTTAGGAACATCAACAACATAATTTTCAATAAGGAAGTGAGGTAAGTTTGATGGATTTGTACCACAGTAATACAACTAGTTATTCAAGAAGTTGTTTACGTCTTCAGGAAGACCAAGGATAGAGAAGAAAGGCATATTCTTTTTAGCTGAGTTATTAGAAATAAAGCTAAAAACTATATTTTTTACGTCATCTGTCTCTAAGAAGAAGAGTTTACCGCTGTTATCCTTTTCGTACTTGAAATTACCTCTTGAAGCAAGAATGCTGACACGGATACCCTTACCTTCGGAGCTTTCATCAACATTGAAATCAAAAGAACCTTTAAATAACTAATCATCAATTAAATTCTTGACTAATTGACATTCTTTATTTGAGTAATCCTTCATGCTTAAAACATTTTCGTTAATTAAGTCATTTAACCATGCATTTTTACCAACATTTAATTTAAAGCTGGGTTGTGTTGGTTCTGATGGCTCAGTAGGCTATGGTTCAGGATTAGGTTATGGTTCTGGTTAGGGTTGTGGTTCAGGCTAGGGTTAAGGAGGAGCTTCAGTGCTGACGTGATTAGAGCGGAGATCAGGAGGATTAGAAGTAGTGTGTCTTAATACTACACAAGTTCCAATAACTAGTGATAAAAGCAAGAGGAAGAAAAATCCATCAACTATGTTAAATTAGAAATCTTTCTTTCCTTCAATTGCAATTTTCTCCTTATGAGATAGATGGAAGCATATGTAAGTAATAAGTAAACCAATTAAGGTTAATGTAATGAAAATAAAGTAGAGTTAATAGGGATAGTAAGCATAATAATATCCAACACTTCTGCAACAGTTTCCATTTAAGCAAGAATTTTCAAGTGTGCTAACATAGAAAGGTTTACCATCCTTGACAGATTATTCCCAGTTAAATTTGAAATATTTACTGAGAGATTCTGAATCTTTACAAGATGTATCTAATTAGTTATCTTTCACAACATATTTGGTACATCCGAAATTAGCCAGTTCACTTTCAGGCAACTCATTAAGTTGATTAGCACAGTCTTTGGTGTAGTTTCTCTTGATTTCGAAAGAGCTTTTAGCGATTCCGTAATTCATACCTGTGAGCACAACTATAAGAACCAAGAAGAAAGTACCAAGTGTTACATGAGGTGTTCTCTTTTTCAAAGTTATAACTAGGTAAACAACAAAACTCAATGAAGCATATATTAGCAAAATGACATAAGCTGCCTCTAAAAGATTGCTAGAAATTAAACTCTTAAAGGTACTGAGTGCTAAATATCCTTGGATTTTTTTGACAGTGTATGCACCCCAAACACAAAAGAATCCCCATGCGAGCTATATTATCAAATAAGAAAAATTTAATTGTATAATTAGTAAATTTTTTATGTTATGAATTAAACATTTATTTATTTATCAGCAATTTAATTTTTACTGAACTTTTTTAAATTATGATTTTCTTTATATGCATAAATTATTGCTTTTATTGACTATTTAACTATCTAACAATCTAGTTGATTGATCAATATATAACCGATAAAATTCAAAAAGTATATATAGGATATCCTTTAATTTAATTTATTAATTCAAGTAAAATGGAATATTTTAATTGATAAATGACAAAAAATATTCAAAAAGGCATTTTACGTTATAGAGATTTCCAAAAATACGGAGAGTCTTGAATGTTGCAGAGCAATGATAAGAAGCATATGCACTTATTGAAAGAATTATAGCAATAATGAATGAAAGGATGCCATAAGTAATTAATAAAGCTTAGTAATTCTTGTTGAAAATAGCAAGCTAAGAAGATTCTTCTCCAAAATCAGCTATATACTAAGCTCTGTTAAAGCCGTAGAGTGCAAATGGAAGATATGTCATTAATAAGTTGACTACTGCAAATAATGAACCAAAACCAAACAAGCAATCACCTAAGGGATTGTAAAAAATAGTAATATCATCGCCTGTAAACCCACCATATGATGATGTTTTATTTCCTAAGATTGATTGAGAGCGGGACCAACAAAATCCAACTAAGCACAATACAAAATTGATAGCTGCATAAACTATCAACTAAACTTAATAACTTTGAATAACTTCGTCACCAAAGAAGAATGGCATGATGAATTGAGGTAAACTCAATACTATACCGAAGGCACATGCTATACCAGTTCTTTTAATATTCTTAAGTTTCTACTAATATGTCAATTCTGGATCTGATGCAAAAGTATCCTTAATCAAAGATGCTGGTTATGAGGACCTGTGCATATATGACTATTCTATTTTCATTTAGCTAAGTTAACCTTTTTGTGTCAAGATATTTGTTTGCTGATGGATCAGGTTAATCTTTTAAATTTTATTTTCTTAAATTTCTGACTTAATATTTATTGTACTGAGTGTTTCTTTTGATCTGTTAAACCTTCAAAACTAAAACTTTTCTTTTATTTATTAAATCTTATTTTTTATTTTATTTATTAATCTATCAAGCAAAAAAGATCTTTCTCGCTCCCCCGTTTCTTTCAAATAATTTAAATTTTCTTTATTGAAGATTTATAGTTTTTCATAATTAAAATTTCTTTCTTTCTTTTATTTATTTATCTATCTATCTATCTGTCTAATATATCCAATAATCTATCTATCTATCTACGGTTCATTGTCTTATCCATTTTCAAGCTTTATTATCACTAATTATTGAATAATAAATCACTTTAATATTTAAGATATAACTTTATTTATCTTATCATAAATTGTTTAACTATCATATTTATTGCAAAATAGTCTTAATCAGGCAAATGACTGAATTAATTATCTCTTGGAAATATAAAAAATGAATATGATTTTTTAAAGCAATTAATCAAAGCCAAAGAAATAGTAATTATAATAAATTACAATTAAGTATAAAAAAATACATAATAATTATAAATAATGTAGATATAGATTTATTTAACATGACTTTACCAATAAAATTTAAATTAATAATTTCATTAATGCTTATTAAAATTAAATATTAATTAATTAATAATTTTTTTTAGAATTTTTTTTTATCTTAAATTAAAAAGAAAGTTAAATTATTTAATCGTGCTTTTATGAAATATATTTTTTATAAATCTCACCTATTTTTATTTATTTTATCCTAAATATTATAGTTTTATTTGTTTATTAACTTAATTTATATTATTTTATTTTTATCATCAAAATATTTTTGAAATTGAAACTGATTTAATAAAAAAAATGTTTGTTTTAATGATATTTTTGTTTTTTACTTAATAAAACATAAAATAAATGCTTCATGTATGTTTGGTAATTAATATTTTATTTAGTTTAAATTTTAAAATATATCATATTTAGATATTAAAAAGTAAAAAGTTTTTTTAGATATTTCATAGTTGAACATTTTTTAAAGTCGATTATAATTTAAACTTTTTAAATAAACTAAAAAATGTTTTTGATACCCTAGAAATAGAAATTAGTTTAATAAAATATGTTTTGTTAAAAAGAAATAATATAATTTATATACTTTGATAGATAATGTTATAAATTATAAGAATTAGTATTTTAAAAGTATTGTAAAAATTTTTCATACATTAACTATAAATATATGCGTTAAAAAGTAAAAACATTTGTTTCAATTTATTTAGATGTATATTGAATATAATAAATTCACTCAAATCAAATACAAATACAATTATCAATTAAAGCCAGCTATATTTTATGATTGCTGATTCATTTATTTAATATAAATTAAATAATTAATTTATTTGAAAGATTGATTTACAAAATATCTTAAGTAATTTAAAATATGAATAGATAAAATAACCATTAATAAATATAGAATTCATTATAAAATGGGACTATGAAAGCTTATAAATTCCAATTTGATTTATTAATTGAACACATATCTATAGCTCTATCCTTTCCTTGTTAGATTTAAATTTTATGGAAGAGAGGTGAATTTTTACTTTCATTTGATAAAAATAATTCAATTATGATAATTTTAAAATCAGCTTTTGATTTGAATAAACTATTATTAGATATGTTAACAGATTTAATTTTAAATAGGAACTCATAAAATATATACAAAAAATAAGTCAGAGTTGAATTTAGAAACAAGATTTGCAGATTTTCATGAAACTTTGTCAATGATGACAACTATCTTTTAAACTGAAAGTAATGCGATTCTTCCAAAAAAAGTATGAAATGTATTAAAATCAAAATCAAAATCTTATTGAAGTACTTTTATTAATTTTTTTTTAATTAATGAAAGTCTTCTCTTACAGTAGTTATTTAAACGCCAATGGGAAATAAAGTTGGAGGGGTTGCTATTCTAAATCTTAATGAGTTTTTACCAAACGACAATACCAGTTTATTTAGTAAAATTTATCAAAAAACAAGAATGTTTGTAATTTAAAATTTCTTAAATAATAATAAATTAAGCTATGAAAAGCATCAAGCACACATAAAGCCAAATTCTATAGTTATAAAAATGTCCTGATTAAAATGCATACATTAGAGTATAAGTTACATCTTAATTTGTGTCTGAATGCCTTGATAATGAAACTATGAGTATAGGTAGTTGTGGTTCTAGATTACATTTGAATTAAGAAGGAGATGAATATTTAGTTGATTATACTACGCAGTAAATGAATGCTTTGGGGTAGTAAAATTCAAAAATTTCAGATGAAAGAAACAATTTTACATTTTCAATGAATAATGTCAAATCAGGTATATGTTCAATTTTGCTAAATTTTGTATTATATTAATGTATCATAAAATTAAAATTTAGAGCCATCCTTAAAAGATAAAACTAATGCCCTAACTCAGTATGATAATTTTAATAAAGTTCCAACAAAAGAATAAATAGAAGAAACTTTAAGACATAAAAAGAGGATGTAGTAGTTCAATTTACCAAGCTCTGCAAATGTAAATGGAAGTGCTAAAAGAGATAAAAGGGTAGCAGCTGGACTGAATACTTCTTCATCGTCAAATTTATATCAGAGTTAGAACTAATATTCATCAAATAATACTAACTAGTTTAACTCTGCAGCTGATGATAAAAATGATGAAGTGAGTAAGTTGAAATATGAAAATTAAAGATTAAAAGAGGAATTATTGAGGAGTAAATTTAGAAATGACACGGATTTGTAATCTACTATGATGAACATAGAATCTGAAAATGAGAGAATGAAAAATGCTGTTAAAATTGTAAATTTGGATTATTTAAATATTCACTAAACTTAAATTTTTTAACATGTAGCTTGAAGAAGAAAAACAGGATAAAATAGAAGAGATTAAAAGATTATAAAGTAAAATCGAGGAGTTTAATAATAAATTAAAATAGAATCTGTCCCTTCAAGAAGAATAAGAAGAGAAGCTCTTATAAAATAAAAAAGCAAATGATAAAATTGTGGAATAACTCGAAAATTTACAAAAAGAATTTACTAGAGAAATGGAAGAGAAATAAATTCTAATTAACAAAGTAAAAAACTTTAGGAAAAATAATTTGTCTAATATTTATTTATTTAATTAAGTTAAAAAAAGACAAATAATAGTTAATTGAAGAAAATGAAAGAATTAAAAATAGTTCTCTAGAAAGACTTGAATAAGTAGAATAAACTTCAAACAAAGTAAAAATAATTAAAAAAATAAATTTCATATTTATTGGAAATATGTTTTATATAATTAGTTGATTTAGTAGAACAATGATTTAGTTAAAAAAAAGTAATAATTAATGGAACTTTTAGAAGAAATGAATAGAGAAAAATCATTAGAAAAAGATAAATATGAGAGGCAAATAGAAATAAATAAGCAGTAGATTGAAAGTGCTCTGGATAGCAATAAAAAGCTTTAATCTAATTATGATATGTTATTTAATTCTTTAAATTAAGAAAAATTATAAAATTAATAGTAAATGTAATAAGTTCTCGATAAAAATAGATAGCTCATGCAAGAGGTATCTTTTTTATTAAAATTGAATTTATTTTTGTAATTTTTAATAATTAATTTTATTAGATTAAGGATTTATAAGAAAGAATTGAAGAATAAGAGAGCGAAAATATGTTAAAAGACTAAGAATTGGAACAACTTAGAGATGAGATTAAAGAAAAAGAAATAGAAATATCTTAGTAATTAAAAGGTATGCAAGAAATAAAACTAAAGATTTAAACAACATAATAAAAAAACGAATAAGAATTCCTCTTTGAAATAAGAAAGAAAGATGATTTGATTGAAAATTAAATAGCCTAGATTTAAGCTCTTCATACAAATTATGAAGAACTTGAAAAAAATTTTGAAACAAGGCAACAGCAGCTTGAAGAAAGAATCAAAACTATCAAAGAAAGCAATAATTTAATTGAGTAAAACTTATAAAAAAAAGAATTATAAGTTAAGCTTGAATCTGAAAGGTGTTCTTTAATTGAAAAGGAATTGGAAATGCATAAATAACTAAACATTTAATTAAGTGAGAGATATGCACTTTAAATTTAAGAAAAAGAAGCTTAAATTGAGTAATTTTAAGAATAATTGTAAATTTGTTAAAAGGAAAATAAGTAAGGCTAAGCTGCTTAACTAAATTAAACTTCGTATGAAACTGAAAATTTAAAAATACAATTAGAAGAATAAAAGCAACTATTCATGAAAAAAGAAGAATCATATAAAAAATAGTTATAAAAACTAGCTAGAATGAATGAAAAGCTTGAAGAAGAAAATATGTAAATGAATTTAAGGATGATGAAAGATTTAGATTAAATAGCCAGAAAATAAGAAGGATTTTCTAAAGAATATTCAAAAATTTTGTGTGAAAGAAAATAATTAAATGTCTCTGTAAGTAACTGATTTAGCTTTTTTATAATTAGAGCTTTAAAGAAATTCTTAGTTTTATGAAATTATTTTTGTAAAATTTAATACATAAAAACTAAAAATTATTTTACTTAAGAATTAGTTAAATAAAAAAAAAATCAAGATGTTGAATTTATAACAACTAATTTTATTATTTATAATAGATTTTGTAACCTTTTTGTAAATATATATATATTTTCAGATATTATTTTAAAATTAAATTTTAAATTAGATAATTACAATTAGAAAAATTAAAACTTTAAATAATTATTAAATCCACATAAATTAAAAAAGTTTTGTTGAATTAAGCATTTATGTTAAAATATTATATATAAAGGAAAAAACATATTAATTATTTTTTTTTTAATTTTTTATTAATTATATTTTATTTATATAGATGTTTTATTTACGTATTTATATTTTAATTTTACCAAGATAGCTTAGAAAATTCTTCTGATACAATATGCTTTTATTTTATAATAAATTAAAGACAATATATAGAATTATATAATAATAAAATGCTATATTTTTAAAATATTGAATTATTAATAAATTTAAAGGAAATTAGTATTATAATTTTATCCTTAATAAATATGCTTTAAAATTATATTAAATAATTTAAGATGTTATTAGATTATTTTTAATATTAATTTTAATACTTTTTAAATAAGAGCTTTTGTTTCTTTTTCTAAAATTTCTAAAATTAAATAATTTGTTTTCAATTGTTTTTGTAAAAGATATTTAATATTTTAAATAAATAATTTAGATTTACTAACATATTTTTAAGAAAATTATTTAAATACTTCATGATAATTTAAAATAGTTATAAAAGTTATTTATAATTAAAGGGGGTTAACATCTTTTTTAGACATAAATATTATAATTTATTAATGAAAGAGAAAACAATTAAAAGTTTTAAGGTATAATTTAGCTTTTTAAGGATTTTCAAATAAACTATTAAATTTAAAATACTTAAATTTGTTAAGAAAAAATATTATTTGCAATCAATTTCAGTAAATAAATTTAGATTATAGTAGAGTTTTTTTTGAGTATTAATAATAGTTAAATTTGAAATAAAGATGCAATTTATAGTTACGAATTATAAAATATAGATTGGCAATGGTAGTAATTTATTGTAGTGATTAATTTAAGTTTTTGATAAATATGGAAGCAAGAGTTTAATTAAAATTGATAATTATTTATAAATGAGGTTAGTTTGGCTACATTTTTAATTAAGGTGCTATTTATTCATTAAAATATGTTTTTTAAGCTCAATGATTTTATTTATACAACAGATTTAGTATTTTTAGGTTAGAGGCAATCATTAGAATTCTATATTCATTTTCATTTATCTGCTCTCGATTGCATTCATCAGTATTTGTTTCTCTTATCTATAATATTCATAAATATTATTTGCTATTACTTCTTATTTGAAATCATTATAGTTGTTATCTCTATCAAATTAACTAGAATTTTGATTATCGCATTGACTTTAATTTAAAGTTTTTACTTAATTTTCTTGTTAAGATTGATATTCTTCGATATCCATATTATTTTATCTTTGTTATCCTTATTTATATATATCCATAGGTTAGCTATTCTCTCTGATCTAATAAGGTTTGTTGTTTACTTCCTCTTTAACTTTTTTTCTTTTTTATTAAGACATCTTATTTTGTAAATAGATTTCTCCCAGGTATTAATTCATCTGGCGGTATTCTTTTTCTACTATTTATTTCTAATCACTAACAATTATTTTTAAATTATTTTCAGAGGGCTCTTCATAGGGCTTTAGCTTAGATCTTATGTTTAAATGATCAAAAAAATTTTAAGATGGCTAAATTTTATGAAATTAACAGTGTTATGTAAAATTCCTTTTTTTGGAATGCACATTTTAGTTTTCAACAAGTAACATCTCTATACCTTATTACAAACTATTAATATCTTTTTCTGTAGGCTATTCTTATGTAGGGGAGCTGACCTCCGAGGATGTTTTTCTATGAATTTTTGTAAAGGTAAATTTAATTATAGGTTATGCTTATTATGAGTTTATAAGAGCAGTGGATGCTTGTCTATTAGAAGTTGTTTGACTAAAATTTTTTTTATTTTTGTAAATTTTTTGCTATTTATTAGTTTAATATTTTATAGCCAAATATTTTAATTAGAATCCTTTCTTTTTGGTTTTTAAAGATAATAATTTAAAATAATAATTCTGTGACTAGATGAAATACAATCTGATAACTTTAAAAATATACTAAAAAAGTGCGTAAAATAAAAAAGCGTTCTAAAATAATTACTTTTTAAGTATATTATCAAACCTATATAAATAAAATATTTTTGATCAAATTTTGATACATGTTTAAGATATATATTGAATTTTATTTTTATAATATTACATTTTCTAAAGTTCTAGATTTTATATTGTCTATAACAATTTTATTAAGTAGAAAAAGTCGTTGTTTATCACATTTTAATATTTTAAATTAGTAAATCAATCTACTTTTAAATAGACTATCTAGATAGACTGATTTTTAGTATTTTATGAAATATTATAAAGCAGCTGTTAGAATATTTGATCATATTTTACAAATTTAATCAAAAAATACAGATTTTATAAGAAAAACTACTTTAAAAGATTGTTATATTAAATAGCTTAGCAATAAAGTAGATAATTTTTAAATATAAGATAAATCGTGTTTTTAGTTTATAAACAAAATATGGTAAGATTAATGAATTATTGAATTAATTTTATTGTGTGGAATAGATTGATTAAATGATTTAAAAATAAAAATATGCTAGTAGAATTTGTGATTAATATTATTCATTCATATTTTTTAATTTAATAAATTCAATATCAATTGATATTAATTTTTATTACTAAAAGTATAGAAAAATTTAATTTTTTTGAACTAAATAATACAAGTCAGCCAAGATCACCATAAAAGAGAGGAAACTATTTCCGTTCTTATGATAGAGAGGAAACCAAATTATAATGAAATTTTATCGCCAAGAGAAAGCGATTCTAAGCTTTAGGTAATTTACTTCTGTTGTTATGTGCTTAATTTTACCCTCGTTTATATTTAAATAATTTATATTATAATCTCAAAAATATTATAAATATGAAGTAGAAATGCTAGTCTTGTTAACGCCCTAGCAATGAAAAAATAAAAAAGGCCAATTTGAAAGAAAGAGCACCAAGCCATAACTCTATTGCAAATAAAGCTTTATCTAATTCCTATTCTTAACGCTATAAAAATAGTAAAAAAACTAATTAATAAAATATTTATTCATTTTTTCCAATAAAATAATAAAAAAAGCTAATTTATTTATTTATTAATTCTTTTTGTAATAGAATAGTCAGCTTAAAATAATTCTGTTAAAAAAAAAAATGATTAATAATAAGATTAGCATTCATAAAATTTAAAGCAGGCTTTACAAGCAGCAAATTTAACATATGCTCACTTGAAAAAAAGGGATAAAATGTTTCCTATTTAGAACTCTAGTTAAAATGAATAAAAATCTTCTTGTATAACTAAAACTGTTTAAAGTTAGAATTAAATAAAATAAAAAGATGGTAAAGCTTAAAGCCAAAAAATATCTTAAAATTAGATCAGCAATGAAAAAATAAAAGATACATAAAATTTGAAGTTAAATTCTTCTACTAAAGATAGTAGGAACCTTAGCTTACATGGATACACGACACCATAAAATAAAAATAATTAAATGCTAATTTATAATAAAACTCTATATAAAAATGATGAGTCATTTCCAACAAAAGATGAGATTAGCTAAAAAATTGCAGACTTAGTCTTAAAAAATATTAATTCAAAATAAAAATATGAATTGGTTTAATAATATTCTGCACATAATCCTGTTAAAGAAAAAAAAGCTAACTAATAAATTGAATTGGAAAAAGAAGTATAGATGCCGCTAGACTCTTCTTAAAAAAACCAGTTTAAAGATTTAGTAAAATAAATAAATAATTAACTTAATACCTTAATGTCAGATGAAAATATTAAAGTAAATTGCTACTATTAATTTTTTTAATATTTATTTACCTATTGAATAATTTAGATCCTAGAAAAATCAAAAAATTTTCACCTTAATATTCAAGATATTACTAAAACTGTTTCTTTTTATCATATAAACTCTTCTAAGCTTAATTCTGAGTAGAATATGCTTTCATAAAGAGCTTCGAGCTCATAAGAAAAAATATAGATTTAAAAATGTAATACCATTTAAAATAATAAAAATAATTAAGAGGAAGATTCAAGAATAATTTTTAATAAATTGTTCACATCAATTGATGAAATTGATACTGTAAAAAATGCCACAAGCTTTGATAATAGAAGGTATTTATATTAACTATTAATAAAGATATTATTAGATATTATATTTTTATTTAGGAGAAGTGGTAGTAGTGGTTCCCCAAAATTTAATGAGATGCGTAAAAAAAAAAAATAAATGAAAACATCAATCGAAAAAAATAAAAAATAGTCTGAACAACAGCAGTAAAAATCAATTTATTTTGACATTATCAA
Organism: Tetrahymena thermophila SB210; assembly: GCF_000189635.1. Classification (NCBI taxonomy): domain Eukaryota; phylum Ciliophora; class Oligohymenophorea; order Hymenostomatida; family Tetrahymenidae; genus Tetrahymena; species Tetrahymena thermophila. Next base: position 204,714 of record NW_002476186.1, on the reverse strand, counting down.
AATTTAATAAATTTATAATTTAATTGAAAAAAGGTTCAAATCTTAAATACATCAAATTCAGAAATTGCAAGATCTTATTGAACCAAATACTATATGCAAAGAAAAACAGTACATAAATTCTTGTTTGACTCAATAGGATTCTAAAAGCAGTTCCATGTATCAAACAGCCTCAACGAATAGAAATTAAAATACAGATATTGACTCATAGTTCTATAATAAAATAGATCTTGAAACATAAATAAGTGAGAATTCCCCAAATTATAAAAAAAGTAACTAACTTAAATAGAATAAAATTAATTTTTTTAATTTTATTAAAAAAAAATATTAAAAATAGTAAATAACCAATTTGTATAAGAAAACTAAAAGCTCTATAATGGTGTTGATAATTAAAAAAATGGTAAATTTTAAAGTCTAACATATGAAAAAACCTAAAATGTTTAAGATTGTAAATAAAGTTACTAATAAAATCAAAAAAATTTAGTTACTTTAAAATAAAAGTTAGATGAGTAGGAAAAGTTGAAAAAATCCTAAACTTTCTTTAAAAAATCAGCTGATACTAGTCTAAAAACACTAAATACTGAATATAATTAAAACTTTTTTATAGCAGAAATATTAAAAAAATCATAGAGTTATAGAAACTAGTCTATCACCCAATAAACATAAAAAAAGTAGCTTCATGACTAAGATTAAAAAAAGACAGAATAAATTATAAAATATTTGTAATCTCCCACTCCTTCTAAAAAAAATATTTATGAACAAATTCATAACACAATAATTAAGTAAAAAATATAAGAAGATAGAGTTAAGAGATAAAATGTTATAAAATGAAATTCAAAACTATATTTAAAGCGTTTAAAAATTAATATTAAACATATTTTTATCTTATTTATTATAACAATTTTAAAATAAAAAAATTAATTTAAGTTTAAATTTGGGTTGCTTAAATTAGTTTTTGAAAAGATAAATCAAATTTTTTGAAAATTCTAAAATTCTATAGATTTAAGAGTTTCATTTTATTTTGTTTATAAGTGTTTTTTTAGTAAAAATGACAAAAATTATGAAAGCAATTTTTAATAAATAAAATATCAATTATTTTTTTTATTTTTTAAAATAAATTCTATAATAAACATATTTTTTATTCAGTAAAAATTTTGTGTATTTTTTCTTTTGATAATCAAAATTTTATATTAATTTTTTATGATAATCATAAAAATATTAAATATCAAAATGATATCTCCTGATATTTGATATAAATAACATTATGGCTATTTAAATACTTTATTAATTTTTGAAGAATTTTTTTAATGAAAAGTTCTAAAATATCATTATCAAAATAATTTTTAACAAATTCAATTTATTTTTCTATTTAAATTTTGTAAAATAATTTAGAATTTTAAATCCTAACTAAATTGGTAATTATATTACTTTTTTAAAAATGTTAGTTAATTGATTTATTCATATTTATATTTAAAGAAAAACTTGTTTATTTAAAATTCTTTTATAATAACATTTTTTAAAAACTTTTATTAAATTTAATTTTGAAATGAGATTAAAAAATTTACAAGCTAATTTTCAATAATATTATATGCATTTTTAAAATATGATTAAATTTTATATTTTATAATTTTTTAACTAATAAATCTATCATATTATATCATTTTTATTTTTATTAATTTACTAATTAAATTAATAACAAAAAAAAAAACATACTGTTTTTAATTATTTTAAAAAGTAAAATTTTTCAAAACACAAATTTTAGTAAAAAGTTAATTTTAAAGCTTTTTTAGCTTTTAATAAAAGTCACTGAATTTATTAATTATCTACTTTAAAAGATCTAATAGAAAATTTATGGTTGATTGATGATGATAGTTTTAAAAATAATTTTCTTGAAATATTATCAATATATTTCATTTTTAAATACTTTTCAAAAAGACTTGATAAAATCAAAATAATATTAGACATTTAATTACCAATAAAAAAGATTTTCTTCAAATGTTGAATATAGGTATTGATTTCAAACATCTGATTGATTGATTAATCTAATTTCTTTTTTATTTTTAAAGGGCACACACACGTCTTTTTAACTAAATAAGATAAATTAAAGAAAATGAACCTGATTAAAAATCAATAAAATATCATATATTTCCATAAAAACTAAAGCCATTTTTATAAAAAAAAACAATATCTCACTAGATAAATGCATGAAAGTTAAAAAAGATATGTAAAAATACTTTTGATGAAATTAATTTTGATAAAAGAGATTACTCATATAAAGAATACATTTTTGCATTACTTTTTATTATTTATTATATTTAATATTCAATCGGTTTTAAGCAAAGGCATAATAATTGGATTCATTTAATGCATATATGCACATACCCACATAATCCACATACAAATGCATGATAATATCACTGAAAAAACTGCAATGCTAAATATTTTTAAATAAAAATAATTAATTTTTTATAAAAATTCATTTAGAATTTTTAATTTTGTAAAATAATAATTTTCAAAATATTCAAGTTTATGAATAATTTACCATGCATTTGAACCTTTTGCTGTAATATCAACGGTTCTTGCTCTTGCATAAAAACCAAAGAAGATGCTACCAACAACAGCGATAGCTATAAATATCATTGATCCTGCAAAAATAGCACTCATATCTAAACAATTACTTTCTATTCTAAATTAGCTTTACTTTTCAATATATATTGGTATAAATTATCTTTAATTAATTATGATGACTTAAAGCTTATTTTAGATTATTATAAGTGAGTGATATAATTAGATGATATGCTTTGATTCCCATCAAATCATAAAATTTAGATGAAGTAAAAATATAAATATTTTGAGGAGATTATCCGAATTGAATTCTAACTAGGATGTGATTAAGTAAGTATCAGGAATATACATAAATAAATAAATATTCTTATTGTAGATGAAAAATAATATTGCCTTTGATTTAAATAAAAACAAAATTCTATCTTAAATTTAGTTCCAATATACTATAAATAGCCATTTATTATCTTTAAAAATTATAATTTTGTTGAACTAATTCTGAAAAAAATTTATTTTCAATAAAATTCAAAGTAGTTTCTCTCATAAATATAAAATTAAATCAATCTTAAAACCATTTTTTTGATATTTATTTTATTGTTTTTAAATATTTTTTGATTAAATAATTTTCTGCTTAAACAAACTGCACATTTCAGATCTTTTATGTATCAAATGAAATCATTATATCTAACCAACCTATTTGATTTTTATTATTTAAAAAATTTTTAAAGATTATTTTTTTGTTTTTTTTTATTGAAATATTATAAATTTTGTTTTTGCAGTGACAAAATTCAAAATATTTTAATGAATAAACAACAATAATATAAATACCTAATTTAGATTTTATAAAAAATTAAATTATTTTTTAAGTGATTAAGATATGTTTGCAAAATTATTGGAATTCAATTAGTGTTTTAATAAACAGTAAAAAAAATTAAATGTTCAATCAATAGATTATTTATTAACTAATTTATTAATAATTTGAAGTTAATTAAATATAAAGTTCTATCTGAATTTATATTTGAAACTTAATTATTTTACATAATTAAAAGAAAAATATCATTAACAGTACTTTTAATTTATTACATACAACATTCAAGATTTCAAAAATAAGCTTCTATTCTTCAAATAATTCAACAAGCTAATAACATGAATAAAAAAGAAGAGAATAAGCCACCTAATAAAAAGCTAATCTTACATTTCGATGTCAATAAAACTATTATTTTATAGGATTAAGCAAAAGGTTATTCAAAGGAGGATCATGTAATTAATGCATTTTGATAAAAATAACAAAATTGATTCTAAAATTTCAAAAACTTATTTAAACTCTTAAAACTGAAAATAGTTGCATCTTATATTATCGAGATAAGCATGGGGTAAATTAGAATAAAAAGATGAGAAATCACCTATTATGTGGAAGCTTTGTAATTAATTTTAGTTTAATTTTGATGTTAATCGAAAATAACACATACATGATATATAATTGATGATGAATATTATAAATGTATTAAAGCGTATTTTTAAATAATTAAAAAATATGTTTAGATCACAATCATTTTACTAGCTAATAGCCTGAAAAAGATATGATAGATTATCAGTAAATATTTTTTGTATAAAACTAAATAGTTTAAATTATTTTTATAATCATTTTATAGCTCTTATGTTAAATCACTTTATCCTTTAAAAACCGAATAAGAAGAACCAGATAATGAAAGTAGATAGCGTTATAATAAGTAGATGAAGTAATTATTGAAAAATATATCTTGACACTTCAAAAATAATGTATATAAAACAAATAGGGCAAATAGATAAAACTTATTTAATAATTTTGTTAAGACAGGAGGAGTTGGCATTAAATTAAAGCCAGAATATGATAGAATTATGAAGGCGATTTCTATGCCAAAGTTAGTAGCAGAGTTTGTTAAGAATGAATAAGTAAAAGCCCACAAAATACACTTACTTTATTTATTTTTAACTTATTTTTCATTATTTTCTAGGCTAAAGCAGAGAAAGAAGAAGATACTGGAGCTCAAACATCTTAGAATATGTTTTAACATTTGGAAGAAGATAAAATTTATGATTTATTTTAGGATGGAAAATATTATATGTTACCATCCTTTTTCAAGACCATGATTAATTTAAAGAAGCAAAAGAGGGAATTTGCAATTGTTTTTAGAACTTTTGGAAGCGAATTATAAAATGTAATTAGAGAAATTAATTCTTTTTGTGCTGGTGAGCATCCTTCATTCAATGGGAGAAATAATATGCCTATAATTAAATTTGATGGCTCTAAAAATAATAAGAACTTTAGAATAAAAAAATTTCATTAAGGTCTTTTTTACAGAAATAAATCTGACAGAATAGAAGACTGCTAATTAGTTCTTGGAACCACGAAGCGTAATGAAAATCCATAAGTTAAATTGCAAGATTTTTATGCTGAAGAAATCAAAGCAGGAACTGTAAAAATAGTAAATGGTCCTCATGAAATACAGAGCATTATTTAAGAATTATTGAAAGAAGTAAAATAATAAATAAACTTTCTTTTGAAAAATGAATGAACCTTTTTTTAATTTTAATGTAAAGTCTTGTGGTTTAGGATTTTAAGATGATTTCCTATCTTGGGACCATTTTGATAGGAAAATATAATGTTCAAAGCCATTAATTATTGATTAGCAAGATTATTAAACATAGCATATCTTCTTTGATGATAATGTTTGGAAGTAATTTACTATTTTAAAATTTTGCGTTAGATATTAATTTTGTTTTCTCACCTAAATAAAAAAGCGATGATGATTGCATTGTAGATGTAAGAGATTGCATATCAGGTTAGCAAATACCATTAAAGAGATCTATGAATAAGTATATAAGTGAAAACTAATTACAAAATATTAACAGTTTTTTTGTTTAATAGATATATGGTTAAAGTAGATATCATTGATGTCATAAAAGACCCTGATTATTTTATAAAGTGTATTGATTTTTGTGAAAAAAGCAGGGCTGAAGAAATAGAAAGAATAGAAAAATAACTTCCTTTAGAAGACCCAGAATTTCCTTCATAAATATAGAAAAAATCAGATTTTTAATTATTAATGGAAGCTAACGGAGAAGATTATTTAAGATAAACAATCATGCCTTTATTGAACAATGTAATAAAATTAAAATCAAATCCAATCTTTACATATTTATTTTAATCAAATTAGGCACTTAAGTTATGCGATAGAGAAAGGCCATCCGACCCAATTTCATTTATTGCATTATATTGCTTAAAAAATAAAGATAAAGTTAAAATTCCAATTCCTCCACCTGAGTATTTTGATAAAGAAAAACCTGAAGAAGAGGAAGAAGAGGAAAATCCAAATGTAGAAGTTTAATAAGTCCCTATTGTTGAAGAGAAGAAAGTAGCAGGTCAAAAATGAATAATAAATAATTATAAACTAATTAATAATAGTATAATAAATTAATAAATAAATAATTTATTTTCATCAGTTAATCATATAATAATTTTAATAACAAACAATAGAATAAATTATAAAAAATTTAATTAAATTTTTATCATTTTATATATTTAAAACTCAGTTTTTTATGAAAAAGGTAGGATAATTTATTCAAATAATTAATTTACTGCACTAGCTAGCATATTTAATATTTTATGTTTAAGTTTTATTAATAAATCTAAATATCTCTTAAATGAATAAATAGTTCTTTTATTGTAATAACAAATATTTTATTTTTCAAACTAAATATTAGAAAATAATCAATAAATTAAATAAAAATGTGTATTCAACTATTAGTTTTGCATATATTTAAATATCAGTTTTTATAAAATAGAAATTACTTTTTTAAAGAATTAATTACTAGGATTGTTAAAATGTTCTTGAAATCGATCATATTTTATTTTAATAACTAATTTTTGAAAGTTATCGATAAAATAAATTATTTATTTATTAAGTTAAGTTAAAATATTTAGTTTTGTATATATTTAACATGCATTTTATTTAAAATAAAGACAGATTGATTATTGATTAATATTTTAGCATTATTTTGGCTTCATCAATATGTAAATAACTCTCTCATAATATTCTTAAAGGTTTAATTATTGTATAAGAGAATATGTTTCTATAATAAATATTTTATTTACTTAATCAAATATATTTATTTGTTTATCATGATTTAACTAATTTATTAAATATATATTTGTGCTTGCTCGTTTTTTAAGTTGAATATTTAAATTTAAATCTCAGAAATTATGTAGTGTAGAGTTATTGTTTTCGTATACATCAGGATTATTAGATGGCTAACGCATATATCTTTTGTTAGGTGGTAATAGGGTCACTACTGTAACAACTATTGCATAAGCCATATAAATAAACGTCATTGCAATAAACACATTAAAAGGTTTGATATTTCCTTTAGCTATACACTTACTGCTCCAAGGACAGTGGTGATCATAACCTCTTACACAAACATCACAACTATCACAATGCTCAGTTGATTTGTCTTTTAAAATATCACACTTTTTACATAACCTATTTTTATTATTAATAAAAAATATAGACAAACTATTTATGTTATTCAAAATTTTATTTTTTTTACATTTGTTCCATTTATTAGTAACTTAAATTTTCAATTTTTTTTACATTCTTTGTTTCTTCATCATTTTTATGTGCTATTCCAGGGTTTGCTAAAGCTGTATAAAGGTAACTTAATACATGAATAGAGCATATAATCAGAGTTAATATAAACCAAATTATATTATCTGTGTTGTTCCACATCATCCTGATCAGGAAGAAATCAACAACAACGAAAGAACTCCAAGCACAAAAAAATAGTGGCCCTAATTAATTTTAAATAATACTTAAATAACATATAATAGGAAATTTTCATTTTTTTTGTAGCTTTCTAATACCTACAGTGCTTAAAATTTTAAACAATTAAATTATCTCCTTTAGAATTTGATGATTATTTAAGGATTGAATTTTAAATCAACATATATTTATAAATAATTTACAATGAGGGCCAAGTGTATATTTTGGTTAACCAGTCAAAGGATTTAAATCAAATAGTATATTATATCCAAAATGCTAGGGTTTTTCTTCACCATATCCTTCATATTCAGAAGTTTAATATGAAGCGCGAGTTGGATCTTAACTTATATTTTCGTTTTAATTGAAATTTTCAAATTCTATTTAATCGTTTTTCAATTCTGCATAGTCTTTATTTTCATAAGACTTCTGATAATTTGTGTCCATTTCTGTTATGAAAATGCATATATTTGTATGAACTTGCTAATTCTGTGTTTTTTAAATGCTAAATTACTTTAATGTCTGTTTTATAATAGATTGGCTAAAAAGCTTACTAAATTAGTAAGTATTTGAGGAGTTAAACTAAGTAACTAACTATCTATCTAGCAATTTACTTTGCAAATTTTTATTTGATTGATAACTTAAATATCAAAAGAATTCAAAATTTTAATAAATTAATTGTATTAAATTAGAAATAATATTAATATTTCAATAATTTTTAATAAGTAATTAAAAACAAACAAACTATCTATTTATCGTATTTGTTTATAAAGACTTCTTTGCAATTTCTCTTGATTTCTATTCAAACAGAGCTAAATTAAAAAGTATTTATTAAGAAAATTAGGTATATACAAAAAAAAGTGAATGACTTAAAAAATATATCAAATTATTAAAAAACAAAAGATAAAAGAAAAAACAAAATTATAAGAATATAAAAATGGTACTTATTTCTTTATTCGATTAAATTCATTCCACTAAAATTTTTTTATTTTACACAACTAAAATATTTTCTTTTTGCATTAAATGAACAGGGAGCCAACAAGACTCTTAACATGAAAAAGAGGTTTGGTAGAAAGATCAAGCAAAACAGACCTCTCCCCAACTGGTACAGATATAAGTCCGACACTAACATTAGGTAAATATTTGCGAATAAATGCATTAAATTTTAGGAAAAAATGAGCAAAATCACCTTCTTCTTTAGCTAAACTAGCTAAAATGCATTGTTTTTGAAATTTATCTTATTAGTATTTTTCTTAAATAAACAGATACAACTCCAAGAGAAGAAACTGGAGAAGAACAAAACTAAAAATCTACTGATTAATTTATATTCAAACCATAATTATGGATAATTAAAGTAGGAATATTGGGATAAAACTTTAAATATAATTTAATTATCTTGTTTATTGTGCATAGAAAATTACAAGTTGTTTTATACTATTATAACTATTTAAATTATTAAAAACAATTCTATTTTATTTCCTCTCACAACTTCATCTATCTATCTATTTAATTATCTTAGTCGATGAAGTTCACCTTTTCTACCTTTATTTTACTATTGAAATCTCCCTCAATAAGCAAACTTATTTGCTTTCTTATCCAATTCTTCAAAATATTTTTTTGTATGCAAAAGGTCTTAATTTATCTAATTTTACAATATTTTTATTTTATATCTTTTTTAAAACGAGAATCTCCTATTTTAAATTCAATTTTTCTTTTCTACAAAAATTCATTCAAATATTTCAAAATATCCATTTTTTTGACTACAAAAATAGCTTTAAAGCATTCATTAAAAAGACACAAATAATATATATAGAAATGTTTGTTACCTTTAATTGGATTCAAATTTTTTAATTCTGAAAAGTAGATGTTTATTTTAAGTTTGTTTGGGTTCGATCCCTAAAAAAGGAAAATTTTTTTATAAAATTTACTTGATAAATTGTATGTAAACTGTATTAATTAATATAATTTTTTTGTTGGTTGAGATACAGACATAAAACACTCATTTATTCATATAGATATATGAATGTTAAAACAGCTACTATCAAAATATATGTTGTATAGTTAATTTTAATTATTAATTGAATTTTGATTGAAAATATAAATAGATATTAAGTCTTTCTGATTGACTTAATTTAATTAAAGTTACAACAAAATCATATAGTCAGCTCATCTTGCTTAATTTAGCTTAAAGAATTTAAAGGTTTTTCAAAACTTGCCATTGAGGGAATATAGATTATTAGTTTAGCAACATTTTAAAGAAGAATTTTGATATAGTAGAATGGAATTCGTGAGAGTTAAGAAATTTTTTCATAATGATTTCAATGTGAAAAAATCTAAATTTAAAGATGAAACTATAGTAAATTGTTAATTATAAATATAGCACTTTAATTTAAAATAAGTGAATGAATAAGAAATAATATTTTAGACATATTTTCAGTTGAAAATTCTATTTATTTATATAGTTGAGCTTGACTTGCTATTACTTTTCAAGAGAAGATCAGATTATTTCTGTAGGATTAACTAATGGAAAAATTTTAGAATTTCATAAAAAAGGATTTGATACCAAAGTAATAAGCAAACTTCTTTTATTAAATAATCAACAAAATTTTATCCAAGTTGAAAACAATATTTTTAAAAAAAGTTTGTGACAGAAAAAAAAGAGTATGAAATAGTAGAGTACGAATAGGTTTAAAATTGCCATAAGGGTGAAGTGAAATGCATAATTTCTTATAAACTGTTTAATAATAGATATATATTAACAGGTAGTGTTGACAGAACAGTAAAAATATGGTAATTCAATTCTTTAAGTCAATATATTTATAACCTCAAAAATAATAGGGATACAGATCCTAAAAAAAAGGCTATAGTGTAAACGTTAGTAGGACATTAAGGAACTATTATAGCTATTGAATATTCAAAGAAAAATGAAACTTTATTTACAGCCTCAAATGATAAAACTTTTAAAATTTGGAAGTAAGGATTTAAATAAAATTATTCTGATTCATTTAATTTTTTTTACAATTTATTTAGATAAGAAGAAGGCAGAGAGTTATTTTATCACCCTTGGTTTGTTTGCTATTAAGTAATATTTGATTTTTCTATGAAAAAAATGACAAACAATAGTACTTATATCTCTTGTATACACTGCAAAGATGGTGAAAATCTTCAATTATATGCTGGAGATACTGAAGGTTAAACTTAATTCTTTAAATGATTAGAGCGAAAACAATATTTTAAATAAACTTAGGATCTCTCCATATGATTAGACCAGAATCACTTAAGAAAAATAGTGTTTACATTCTTGAAAAATCAAATTATAATTATCACCGCTTGCATGTAATACAAGTAATATCTGTAGCTAAAGATAATCAACTCTTTAGTATTGGATATGACTAAAAAATTTACGGATTCGAAGAGCTAGCTGGTAAATAGTTTTTTAATTACAAGAATCCTCACAAATGCTTATTTACAAGTATTTGTTGGAATACAAGCCATTCTGTAAATTTTAAAAAGATTAATTTATAACTAAAACTATGTGGAATAATTTATTAAAAAGGAATTAATTGCTGCAGATGAATAGGGAAGAGTTTATTTTATCAATGTTCATACTGACAAAGCAATTTAAGAATTTGCTTTATACCAATAAAAGATACTGAAAATAGAAATAATCGAGCATTCTTAGTCTCTTATGATAGCGACATCTAATTTTATTGATATTCTCAGAATAAAAAGAGGATTAAAAGCAGGTAATGTATCTGAGGCTCATACTGGACCAATTATCGATCTTTATGCTCTTATACCTTTCAAATTAACATAAAAAAAATATAAAGAAAGCCCCAAGTAAAATTAAATTTTTTTGAGTATAATTATTTTAAATACCATTTTTTTAAAATAAAATAGACTAATTAGTGCCAGTTTAGACAATACGATAAGAGTTTGGGATCCTAAAGATATGCAATGCTAAAATCTTCTGGAGAACCCTGATAAACATGAAATAAGTTGCTTGAGTTATTTATCTTAAGCAAATTTATTCGTAACTGGTCATGAAAATGGAGATATAAAGCTTTGGAATATCGAATTAAATAATTACTTGACATTAGATTAGTAGCCTCCTCATAAGCATAAAGATTCAATTTAGTGCTTTACTTCTTATGTCTAAGTAGAGCAAAAAGGCTAGCAGGTGGAAAAAACTGAATATCTTTTCTCATCTGGCTACGATGGAAAGATTAATGTTTGGGAAATTTTTGAAAAAAAGAGTTTTGTTCAGAATTCAATTATGGGGTCAACAATATGTCCTCAGCTAAAATATTCAATACAAGTAGATCCATTTATAGAGCATAGAGTAAAAAAAAATATGTTAAAGCATTAGTTTAAAATTCTTAATTTAATACTTAGCCAGGAAAATTTGAGATTTTGTGTATGGCTTTTGACACAAAAGAAGAAAACATAATAGCTGGAGGTAATAGTGGTCATTTATATTATATAAGAATGTTTACTTATGAAACAAAGCATATAGAAACTGTAAATTGATATTTTAGTTTTAAAAATAAATATTAATTCATTAATTAAAAATATATTAACCAGTATGCTCATTCAGATAGCATAAATGTACTAGTTGTAGAAGAAAGAATTCTTTTTAGTGGTTCTGATGAAAAAGTTATTAAACTTTGGGATTTAGACTCAAAATAACATCTTAACACACTTGACCACTTCAATCATAATATCAAAGATATGCTTATAATTTAAGAAACAGGTCATTTAGTCAGTTGCTCTTTTGATGGAAAAATTTTTGTTTGGGACTATCCACATTCATCTTGTGTTGGGGTAAATATTTTATTTTTTAATTAATAATATTGCTTGATTTAATTATATCTTTTTCTAAGAAATTCGATAAAACTGAAAATCTCAGGTGCATAACTTATGTCTATGATGAAAAAGAAATGAATAACAGTGGAATTATAAAGAAGGAGCTCACATTATATGTAGGAACTGATGATAATAATATATACTCGTTCTAGCTAGATCATTTGCTAGACTCTAAAATTATTTCCGATTAAGATAATATCAGAGATCTGTTTAAAAAGCTTGAAAATAATCTAGAAAAAACAGATAAAGCACAAGAAAAAGACAAGAGAAATCAAACAGAGCAAGAGATTGTTGATAATATTGTTGAATAACAAAGAAAATTGTTAAAAGAATTATAAAAAGATGACTGATTTCAAAAAAAAAAATGTTTAAATTAAATTTTCCAAAAATTTAAAATAAAGCTAATAAAATTTCAAAAATAAAATAAAATTTTCTAAATTAATTCAATTAAATTTTATATAATTTATTATTTCTTTGTTCATTAATTAGTTCGTTTTAATTTTTAAAATTAAAATGAATTCAAATATAAATGTATTAATTATTTCTAATAAATAACTTTTATTCTTTTTTATTTAAAGCAATACCAAAATATTTTTTATAAATAACTTTTTAAACTCAATAATTTTTGAAATATTTAAATGAATTTATTAAAATTTAATACTGTGATGTATAAATTACATCAATGATAATTTTTTTTACCTTTTTTAGCTAAATTTATTATTTTTTGAGTTTGAAATTTTAATAAATTATTTCATTTTCTAATTTTGAAAACTAAAAAATAAACAATGAATTTAAATATTTATGAAATATTAAAGATATAAATTATAATTTATTATTATTTCTCAAACGAATAAATAAATAAGTAAATAAGTATTTCTCAAATAAATCAAGAAAGTTAATTATTTTTATAAATGCTCTTTAAATTTAAAATTTATATTATATTATTAATTTTTTAAAATTTGTATGTAAAATAAATATTTAATTTTAATTTATTTCTTAATTATGGCTCTTTTATATTTATAAATTGCTTTTTAGAATATTAAAATTTAATGAAATTATTTAATACTCATATTAATATGTTATAAATCAAGCAATTTTATATTATTTATCTTTCTTTTTTTTCATATTTGCTATGTTTTTTTTTATAATATTAATCAAACTTTTGTATACACTATTTATGATAAATTAACAGTTGGACTTTTAGCATTTTTTTATAATATTATTGAATTACCTTAGCAACAATTATCTTTTAAGGACTTGTTTTGCTCTTTTTAAATTGTTTTAAATACCAAATTTCGTTAAGAATATGCTGTTATTATTGATTTGTTGATCGGAGATTTGTAGTATGATTCTTGAAATTTATATAACTATTTTTAATATGGCTAAAGAGGTATTTCTTATGGTAAGACATTATTTTGTGTTTTGATTGGATCCCCATTTTAGTATTAATTTTTATTGAGGAGCTCAAATAAAAATATTTTTTAATTTTGTTTTGAAGTAGGTCTGCTTTATTATATCTATTATTCAATTACATCTTTTTTGAATAAATGAGGGCGAGATGATGAAGCAGTAGATTTGTTGCTAAATCCACCAGTTATCACTTAAGATTTAGCTCCATTAAATGGAGAAATACGAGTACTCTATTCGAATTATACTACTGTGTTATTTATTGGTGTCTTACTCTAATCTGTTTCTTATTTAATTTATTGATATATGCTATTAGAATTTGATTCATTAGCTTAAGAATTTAAAGCTTTAGAAGGAGTTGGTGTTTTTTGTTGTTGGGAATTTGGAGTTTTATCTTCACAATCTATATGCAATTATTTTTTGTACTTCGGTTTACAAATATTATTTTATTAATTTTTAGTGTTTTCTAGATGTGTGGTGTGTCTTGATGTATATGAACTAAAATCTAAATTTAATTTGGGTTATACTTTACTATATCTTGATGAACCAGAGCTATCAACAAAATTATAATCAATAATAAATGGTTTCTTTTTATTTTTATTTGAATTTGGTGAATTATTTCCTTTGTTATCACATTGTTTTTAATTCAAAGAGCTTGAAGTAACAAATCTATTTTTGGGACTTTTTATTTACAGATTGATATATTATTTAGAAGGAAATTTATTTAAAGAGATATTTATATTATCATTATTGCTCATTTAATCGCTTACTTCATTTATTTAAGATATTTGACACAAATCTTCCATTTTAGTTCTTAGTTTTTACTCACTTGTCTATATTTATTTATCTTATCTATTCTTTCCAGCATTTTATATCTCAAGAATTTATTATTCATTTAATTATCTTTCATTGTTTTGACTCTCATTTTTTGTATATACATTTTCTCTATGAATCAGATACTAGAAAATATCTTCATTTTTTCTCTGAGTTAAGCTTTTTTCATGATCAGATTTCTTGATTTAATTTGTTTGATTTTATTCTTATAATTAATAGTTTTCATATTAGCATGATTAATTACCAAAATATAAACCTTAATTGTTACTCTCAGAATGTTTAGGAGTTGGAAAAAATATGCTTAATCTTTACTTAGAATTTGTGCTCTTAGGTGTTGAAGGTGCTTATCGAGATGAACTTGTTAAAGTCATATAAATCGGTATGGAAGGAGGTGGTTGTATAGACATTCTTTTTATTATTTGATTCTTAAAAACTTGCTATCGATTGATATTTAAAGCCTTTTTGATGTTCTCAAAATATTATTTTTACGATAGTGAATCTATGGATAGTCTTTTGTTTACTAATTATTAAGCATCTTTAAAATCTTTTTCGAAACATTTTAGTGACTAAGACGAAGGTAAATTATCTTTACTTTTTTATTCTTAATCAATATTCTAATTAGATTAAATTTTACTATACTATTCACTCATTTAGTTTTCTATTTAGACCATTTATTAAAATCTATCCTTTAAGTCTGAAGTATGAAACAACTAGTTTAAATCAAGAGAATTTGCAGAATCAAGTTTATCCGATCTAATTGCTTCTAAACACTGCTTCTTTACTTTGAAAGTTATTTTTTTAGGACTTTAAGATATCTTTTTATGCCCATTTTTTTCTCTGCCAGTCAAAGTTGTCTAGGTTTTACTTAATTCCTTTATTTGTAATTTTATTTTATTTTTATCTTCTTAACCTTTTATCTTTTTCTACTCATTTTATACTTGTATCTGTTGTTTTAACATTTCAGCTTATTTATTTTTTTTTTTAAGTTGCTATTCATTCATATTAATAGTCAATCTATTCATCAGTTCTTCTTCATAAAAGTTTTTTGGAGATGTTGCCATATTCTTTAAAAGATTAGACTCACTTTCAAACTTTTAGGTCAGCTCTTCTTTTGAATTCTATTACTTGCTTTTCTATAGAGAATTGAATTCACTAATTCTTAATCCAGAAAAAAATCCTCCATCTTTTTTTGAATTGGATTGGGATTTATTAGTCATACTTTTAAGTATGGTAGAGAGTATAGCTTTTTAGCTTTTTTAATTGGATAAGTTACTAAAAGTGATATTTGCTTATTACTTACTACTATTCTGCTTTCCTTTTTCTTCTATGCTTTTGTTTAAAAGGTTTGCGAATTGCTTAATTGATTTTTGAGAAGAAATATTATTTTTTATAATTTTAGTTGGCATGCTCTTAATCTCCATTTGATTATTCTTGAACTCATCTTTATTATTTTCTTACAAATAATCAATCTCAAATCTAGGAGAAAGAGAGTTTTGCTCAGAAAGTTTTTCTTCACGACTTAATTCAGTTTTTACATGGAAATACTACTTTGGTGATTCATCATGATGACAATGACTAGAAAATCCTTTTATTTTTACCTGAGTTTCTGAATTAGTTGGAGTCTAAAGAGCACTTATATATTTTGAATTTATCTAATTGGAAGACTTTTAATTTACTTAGTCATTTTCTTGATTTACATCTATTCCTAGCTCTAGTAACCCTTTTATTTATCTAAGAGATCTATTTGTTTAGATACTATACTTCCTATATTCTAATTACTAAAATAGGTTTTTAGAGTTTTCTAAGTATTGATTCCTCCATTACTATTTTAAGCAATACTCCTTTGCCAATTCATTATTATTTTTATCTTTGATACTATTTAAATAAACTTATTTATCTAACAGATAAACTTCCGCCTTTATACTTGTACAAATAGCAGTTTCTTGTCTCTTTTACTCATGTTATGCAACTTCACTTAATCCAAAACTTTAACCAGAGCTTAGCAAAACAATCTTTAAAAAAATTAAAAATTTAAAGACTTATTTTTTGTAAATTAAAAAAATATTTACTTTTTATTTTTTTTGGATTTCTTTCTTTTTGGTCCTCTTAAATTGCAAGTTAAGCATATTAAAGCTTTCATAAAACTCTTCAATGCTCTACTTATAACATTCCATAGGTTATTCTGGCTCTTCGTAGTCAGCTTGAATATCTTAAACTATCTATTAAAAAAAATTTGTATTAACTTATGATTTAATAGCTTATTTTTACTTCAAATTCTCCTGATTTTATCAAGTATATATACTAAATTGGATCATTCTTGGTGTAAACAATTTAATTTTTGATATACTCACAAACTTTTATTGTTTATAGCAAATTGGAAAGATGAGCATTACTCCAAATCTAAAGAAAAGGAAATTTTCTTAAAAATTCAATTTTCTCTTGCAATTAGTTTGAAAAATACTTTTCTAAAATTAAAAAAACAATTTCTTTAAAAGGTAAATAATTTTAAAAGCATTTACCAACAATAAAATGATAGGCATCTGAATTTAATGAAGCTACATAAGTATTTTCACAACAAACAAGTGCTGAATTTCTATTTATTTTTTGAATAAAAATAAATTAATATTAATATGCGTTTATTTAAAAAAAGAGAATGCTTTGGAAAATATTAAGTTCATTATTTAAAAATTAAATGTTAAATTGTGAAAATAACAAATTTCTGCTAATTTTTTTGTTGTTAACGCTATCAATTTAGTCAAATTATTTTCACTGAAACTAAATAACGCAAAGTATTAAAGTAGTAAAATAACACTGAAATAAATAGAGTTAATGCATTACCTTGCAACTTTCTGATTGAGTACTTATCCTTCAATTTAGTGATCACTTGTTATAATATCAACTAAAGCCTTATTTGGGTAATTTTCTATAATAGATTGAATGTCCTTTTGCTATTCATCACTAATTGATTTGAATTTTTCCTAACCAATTTATTCCTCTTCATTTATTTAAGAAGTAGGCTTTAATAAGTAAGCACTACCAGAAAGTAAAATATAGTATTTATAGCAAGCGTCACCTTTGTTATCGAATAAAAAAATTAGTATATAAATTTAGTAAATTTATGAGTGTGAAATTTAGATATTTATTTGTTTATTATCTATTTAATAGCTAGACTAGCTTTAAAAATTTACCATAACGGAATATAGCCTTATGCTTTTTATGATATTCAAGTTTAAGCTCTCCAAAAAGCAAATTATACTACACTTATGGAAGTTAATTTTCTATATCTTTAAATATCTTAAAATTTTTGAAATACTCTTTTAATATCTGTATATCTTCTGAATTTCTATCTTCCTTTTAATAGCTCAATGTCTAAATTACCACCTATTTATAAATTTGATGTTTATTAATGTCTAATTTTATTAATTTTGCTCAAAAAAGCATCTTAAAACTTTCTTTTAAATCTTTTACTTTAAGCAATTTGTTTTTATCTTAATCTACTCCTTCCGTGCTTAATGTCATTCTTCAATAAATCTCTACGTGCTTACTAAAAATAATATCTCTTATAGGCTTATGGATGTTTGTTAGTATTATAGAGCTATTTCTGAAGACTTTTTATATAGATATTAAAAATCTATAAAAACACTACTTTTTTTTGTTATTAATTAATTACTATTTTCAATTTTTATGTAAGTTATTTTTGTTACTATTATACTATTTAACTTAAATAAGTTTATTTAAAGCTTTATTCTTTAACTTTTATATAAATTCAGATTTAACACTCTTTAATTTGAAAATTATTTTTAAATAATAATATTTTTTACTTGTCAATATTACACAATATTTGGTTCTAAAGGCTTCTCACAAATGCTCTAAATCAATATAAGGATTTAAGCTACCAGTAAAAATTGTAAGATTCCAAAAATCTAAATATTGATTTGTTTATTTATTAAATTTCTACCACACATACAACACAAGTTAGAATCAATATCTTATTTATTTAGAAATTATCAAAAATTAATTACTCTAAAAATGATTGGTTTTTATTCATCAAATGTCCTTTATTTCTGATAAAAAAACGCAAAATGACCCATTATTAATAGATATTTAAGAAGTAAATTTAATTTTTCAGATTGTAAAGAAAGCAATTAATATATTAATAAATACTACAAAAAAAATAAAATAGACTTATTTTAAGATATTTGCAAATTTGATAATATTTTTAAATAAACTCAAAAATAAATTTTAATTTTAATTGTAAATGAATCCTTTTATATACTAAAAAAATCAAATTACCTCTATAAAAAGCACTATCTCAATTTAATAAAATAAAGTATAAAGTATTAATCTTAAAATGCATCTAAGCTATTAATGAATTAGGTTAAGAAAATTTATTAGCTATAAATTCCATAAATTATATTCATCAAACAGTTTATATGTAGCATATATATATTCATGATTAACTTTTATATAATATTTTTTTAATTATTTTTGACATAAACCAAAAATTATAAGTGAATATTTTATAGTTAATTATTGATCAGGCTTTTTTAATGAGAAATAAATTATAATAATTTTTTTATTTAATATTCAAAAGTAAAGTAATAGTATCTTAGATTACCATATAAGTAGTAATTTTTAATAATTCACTTTCCAAGTTAGTTATTTTTCAGGTTTTTGAGTAAAATTTTGATAAAATTATCACTTGAAAGTATAGTAAACAAATTTGAAAATTGGGGTAAATTATTTATGTTTGATTAATTTCTAAGATTTTCTAATATTTTAACAATTAATTATCATTTAAATAAAAAATATTAATTAAATTAATTAGTAAATATATGAAAATTTGGAGCAAATCTTGTAGCCTTTAAATCAAAATTCAGAATTTGGAAACAAAAATTCAATGCATTTAATTTATTTTAAAATTAATAATAGCCCTAAACCTTTAAAAACTCACATTAAAATTTTAGCACTCAAAAGAAGCTAAAGAAATACCTACTAAAATGAAAAAGCCTTAATCGCAATTACCATTAATAACTGGTGAATAGCTTAAAACAATAAAACTGTCAGAAATCTTATAGCATAAAATAACCAACTCTGTTACAAATTTATATTTAAAGATATATTTTGCATATATAGCTAAATGCCTTTCTAAAATTTAGCAAATTAGCAATACTATTTTAAGAAAGTCATTTAATTTTTAATAATACTATTTTTGAATGAAAATATTTTAATAGTTTTTGATTAATAATATTAAATTTGTAAAGCATAAGTTAATCTAGCATCGAATATATTTTAACTAATTATTCTTGATTACTTTAAAATATCTCCATACAGAATTTTGTTTTTATTTAGGTATATTGTCCGCTTTCTTTTATTAATTTATTTATTTACTCCTTAAAAATGATTTTATTAGATATTAATTTGTAAAATTAGATAAATAAAAATCCAATTTTAGAGAAGATATTAAAGCACCACTTTTACATATTTAATTAAAATATAAATGGGGGATAGATTTAATAAAGTATAGTTTTTTAGAAATTCATAACCAGGATTGGTAAATAAAAAAAAATAATTGGTCTTCATCCAATCCGATTTTGGATTTTGGGATCGAGTAGGATAGCTAATCCAAGTTTTCGACTCTAAAACTCAACACTGGTAACTTAAAGTTAGTTAAAATATTTACAAATTATGATTTATTTAGTAAAAAAATAAATTTTTTATTTCATAAATTAAAACCCATATTTTACTAATTATATGGTTGGTAAATATGGAATATTTATAGAAAAATATGTATCTTAACTTGAAAATTAAATATTTTATGAAATATATATGTTCTTTTAAAATAAAAATAAAAAATTAATAGAATTAAAAAAAATATTTTCGTTTTGAATGACTTTTGTAATTTATTATCAATTTATTTTAACTTATTTATAGTGCATAACTTTTTTCGATAAAATGAAAATAAAGCAATAAAATATGGAAAAAAAGTTATTAAAAGGTAGATTTAAAAAAAATAATAAAAAAAAAAATATTTTAAGTTTAAGATTGTTTATTTATTTATAATTAATAAGTTAAATTTGTTACATTCAAATTTATATAAAACATATAAACTAAAAATAGTCAATAATATTAAAATTGAAAATTTTAAACCTATATGCTTTAATAAAAGAGTATTTTATTCAATATTTTTATTAATTCAATTAATGATTCCTTAATTGTTTGAGAAGTTGCTTTCACTTCTTTTACTTGCATCTTGATTATTATAGAAGTTGGGAGAAGAGTGCTCTTATTCATCTAATTATTGGTGGAATCCTCTTTGACCAAGCAAGTATTACTATCTTGCTATTTATCTCTCCTTTAAGTATTTCCAAACTAAGCAGAGAATGAACAAACCAAAATTAATCTTTATTTTAAATATTTTTATAATTTATATGCTTTTTTAACTTTAAATTTTTGTAAATTTTATTTGTGTCTTAACTCCTAATTTAGTTTAAACTTAATCTATTATAAAATAATAATTTACTCCGGCAGATATATAGAGAGACTTTTTAGAATCATCTACATTATCGATTTTCCATTCTTAATATTTGTATCCAGAATCAACTATCTAAGCCAAAATAATCTGTTTTATAAAAACAAAATAAAATTCAATCATCCTTTCAAAACAAAATTGATTTTTTATCATTAAAAATAAATCATTTATTCAATTAGCTTCTCAATCATAATCTATATACTAATCATTAAACTTTTAATAATCTTACGAATAAAACACCTCCTAAGAAGAATAAAATAGAGTAGAAATCGTAACCTATTTAAAATTAATAGTAATAATTAATATTCATTTTATTATTTTGATTAAATAGAAGTGATAATTAATTTTACAAGCCATTTTTGTTTGCTATTGAATATACTATTTTTTGGGAACAATATCAAAAATTTATTTAATTGTATTAACTAATTAATTATTAATAAACAAAAAAAAAGTAATTCTTCCTAATCAAATTAAATAATTAATCAATCAATCAATCAAAATATTCAATCAGATTTTGTGTCAAATCTTTTAATTGATTAGCATGAAATTTTTGTATTGGCTTTACATTAAGTAATAAATATAGCATAAATAAATTTATGTATGGGTATGCCTGCTTACCTTTCAGAATTATTTCTTTTATATTTTTATTTAAAACAAATCACAAGCCTAAAAATAAATTTTTTTTTCATTTTTAAGTAAATTATTTTCAAATTTAAAATATTTTTACTTACTTACTTAATTGTCTTAAATTTATTTAAAAATTTAAAACACTTAAAAAATAATATTAGAATATACTTTATATAAAAAATAAACACTTTAAATATTATTGATAAATCTTTGTGAAACATTTTATAATGAAAATAAACTAATAAATGCAATTAAAAATAAATTTCATGATAATATTTATTATTTTTTAAAAATTTTTATTATTTAAATAACTAATTCTATTATATATAGATAGCTGCTAGCTCATTAACTTACTCACTCGTCTATAGAAAGAAGCCCTAATTAAATATTAAATTTATTTTAAAATATACTATTGATGTAAGAATATTAAATTTACCTTCTCTTACATCCTTTAAAGTACCTGAGCATTTACAAATGTGGAAACAAATGTACATAATTCCAAATATAAACAATATCAAACCATAAATATATCCAATTAGATCACTTGTTTCATCTTCAATTTAATATACTGAGAGAGAAGAAAGGCTTTATTTAAGGTATTTTTAATTAATTTATATAAGGAAATTACTCTTAATTAAAATCAAAAATAATTGCTTACAACAAATAGAAGCAACCTTTTCCTAAGAAAGTTTGTATAAACTTGAAATATTCTGATCCAAAATCCTTTTTAACTTCACTGATAATAATCATAACTCCAAATAATCTATTTTTATAATAAATATTCATAAAATAATTCTTTTAAATTTATCATTTGTATTTGAAAAATATAATGTTTTCTTAATCTTCTATTTCAAAATTTTATTTTAAACAAAAAATGAAATAATAAGAAGATTCAAACATAATTTAGTAATTTAAAAATTTACATCATAAATAATGGCATGAATATGCAGAAAAATTTAGATCCTATGTTTGCTAAAAAACTTAAAGTGACAATTTTCCAGACTCCAATAAACCCTAAAAAGATGCTATTTGTAATTAAAAATTAATAATTAATCTAGGTTAAGATTCATTAAATAAGAATAAATATTTGATAAAATATTTTGCTTATTACCCCACTATTACATTAACAACTCTAATAACTTATGCGATTGTTTTTCCTTGAGCCATTTTCTTTATCTATCTATCCTATTGGTTAATTATATATTTAATTATTTTTACAATTTTATACTAAACTTATTTTACAATTTTTTTCTTTGTAAAAGAAGATACAATATTTATTAAAATTTTTCTTTGGCGAAATTTTGGTTTGGTTATAATACAAATATCAATCAACATTCAAAATATTTGTTTTTTTCAAAAACTTTACCACAGATTTAGCTTAGATTTTAAACCATAAAATACTATAAAAACATTACATATTCATTGATTTATTTACTAATTCTAAGTTAAAAAGTGCTTCTTACAATTATTAATTCAAATATAATAGTGAAATATTAAATTTTACTATATTTAGTAATTATAAGTATAACCTAAGTTAATGAACAAATATTCTATAATTAAATTATTTATTCAATCTAAAATAGTTTTTTAAATATAAAAATAGTTTTCCCTAAATTTAATATTTTAATTATATTTTCAAAAAAAGAATAAATAAACTTTATTACTGTTGATATAAAAATAAACCATCAATACTAATTTTTTTACAATACTTTCATTTTATTTTTACTTTTTTTTGTTTTAAAATACCTAATATTAGATTTTTTAATTAGAAAATTATTTATCCAGTCTAAATATCACCAAAAAAAAAATATATAATAAAGTATGAAACAAAGATATTTAATATAAATGTTTACAATTAAATGAAGGTATTTATTCTTTCTATTTTATTTGTGAGTTTAGTTTAAATATCAATAAATTCTAGTAATATCATTAAAACTTTTGAATAAATTAAACAACTTTTAAGATAGCTTTGAATTTTACATATTTTTCAGTGTTTTTATTAACAAAAATTAAAAAACTAGTTGTGTTGACTATTAAATAAAAGCTTTTAATAAAAAACTAATTTTATTTTGTGAATTTATTATTTTTATGATTTCAAAAACATTTGGACAGCTTAAAATTTTTGCAAATTATTATCCATGAAAATTAAAATTCATCTCTTTGATAGTCTGTATAATAAATATTATCCAAAAATAGCTATGCTTGATTATTTAGTTGGTAAAATTAGTGGTATTTTTAATATTTGCGTTAAAAAGTAATATAATCAAAGCAGGTAAGTTTATCAATAATTAATGTAAACTGAAATAATTAATTTAGCTTATATTATTTTTTATGTAAAGTTAACAAATTTTAGAGATGTTTATTTTAATATTTTAATTTATAAAATATTTATGTACAAATCATACATTTAGACATTACAGAAAGGGTAAGAATCAATATTAGATATATTAGATTAATAAGATAGATAGAAAGGAAAGTTGGTTTGTTAATTAATTAATTTTATGAAGGAAAATGGAAATTTTATTAGTATTTCCATTAATTATAAGATTTGAAAAGATAATTTAAGTGTTAAATAGTCACTAGTGAGATTGTTATTATTTTATATATTTTATTATATTTTAGATAAGGGAAAGTTTCTTTATTTATAGGTTGTAAGAAAGAAGATGAGCTTATTGATTCAATTATTTGATGATAATTATATTGGATTCAAAAAGATCCATCAAGAGAGATAGTAGGACTAGAATCTATATTTTTAATTAAAATTATTAATTTAATAAAGAATTGTATCTATAAATTTATTTATTTATTTACCTTTTGTTAAATTTGCAAAAATATCGCTGGAGTCGCTTTGATTATTTTCTCTTCCTAATTTTTTGGTTATGAGGTTTTTATATGGAGCTTTTAATAATTTTTTTTTAAGAGATTCCCAACTTGTTTTAATGAACCATGGGTGCTTCTTGATTTATTCAATTCCTTTAGCACCTAACCTCTTTGAAGGGTTTTTCATAAAGAGACCTTCTAAAAGACTTTTGAGTTATGGGGAAATGCAAGCAGGGTAAGTAACTTGAGAAAATTTTATTTTCTCGAATAATTCTTCTTGTGATTTAGCTTCAAATGGAGTATGACCTATTTTTTTAAAAGGGTTTGTTTAGATTTAATATTTTGGGAAAATAGCAAATCAAATAGATCAAAAAATTCAGTAAAATGGTAATTAATTATTATTTGGTGAAGAAAATTCATATTATATATCTATTTATGTCTTTCAAAAATTTTCAAATCAATAACTAAATTAAATTATCTTAGATATTAATCAACACATTTTAATATCGAATTGCTTTTATAAAAAAATATAAAAAATTTGTTAGCTCTGAATTAACGCAAAGATTATATCAGTTTTCTTGATAGAAGAAAGAATATTTTACTGATTATAAATATAATAGATATAAATTACCAGTTATCATTTCGAATATTAGAACTCCTAGAGCCCAATGATCTACTTGTTTGCCATATCCTGACTCAAAAAGCATTTCAGGAGAAACATACTCAGGAGTACCGCATATCTTATCGAGAGTGGGTGAGACTACTTCGACTTCTGAGAGGCCAAAATCTGTGAGTTTTACATATCCATTTTCATCAAGAAGTATGTTTTCTGGTTTGAGACTAAAATTTGAATAATGTGAAAAGTTAATAAATTAATGATAAATTATAATATTTTTTTAATTATTAAATTAATAATTTAGCTAAAAAAGAAAGAGTTTCTTATGAAAATAATTTGATAATTCACAAAAATTTACTCTCTGTAAACAATATCGTTCTAGTGAAGGTAGTCTAGTGCAATCAGAACTTAGCTTGCATAAAATCTTGCACTGTTAGTTATAAACAAAAAAACGTTATTAATTTAGTCATAGTTAGAAATATTTTGCAATTTTTATGAGGAGATAATTTATCAATATGAAATCCCCCACTTTTAATTTATTCAAAAGTGAAAAAAAAACATTTAATTTTCGATAATTTATTTGTTTTTGTATTCAAAATAAATTTTTGATTTTATTTTCTATTAAATTTGCTCCCCAAAAATCTTTCATGTTAATAAAGATCAAAATTTAATATAAAATATTTACGCATCTTCAGATAAATGTCCTCTATTTTGTATAATATCATAGAGTTCTCCACCTTAAACATATTCCATAATAAAGAAAGAGCAGCTTTTATCTTTCACAAATTCCTTAGACTATACAAAGAAAGGATGATTTTTACATTTCTCAAGAATTATTCTTTCATTTTGTATGGAGGAGATTTGATTTTTTCTCTCCTTGTTATTTTTAATAATTTTAATGGCGACTTATTCATCACCGTTCCCTCTTAAGTCTTGAGCTAGCACAACATCTCCATATGTTCCGTTGCCGATAAGCTCAAGAACTTTATAATTTTATTGTAATTGGGATGATTTTATGAGTTAAGATGCCTCCATTTATGTTTAATTCTTTGAATAATGGCTTTATTTAAAATGTATTGTTTTGTTTTTATTTTTATCAATTTTTTTGTTTTTGTTTTAATTATTTAATTTTTTTTTGAATAGATTTATCACATATAAATTTTTTACTGAAATATTATTTTTAAATGTCTGTAAATTACAAAGGGTCTTAGATCAATTCATTAATTATCGACATAAAAGTGAAAAATCTGACGAAATATAACTAAATTAATCAAAACATTTTTATATTGACTAAAATACTCATCAAAAATAGAAGAAATTTAATCTAAAAAAGGAACAATTAGGTATTTATTACCAATAATCATTCAAAATTAAAAGCAAAATGTTCTTAAGCTTTGAATGGCCATATTTTCTTTCTTCAATTACTAGCAATCACATTAAAAAGCTTAATAATATTAACAAATTTAATAGTGCGTATCAATTTCTAAAAATATTTTGAGTGTATATTTTAGTTTTTCTTATTTTAAATATAAAACAAACTCAGTAATTCTATTATTTAAAAAAATTAATTTTCTACTCTTAATGCTACACAAAACAAGAATAAACCATAACCTCACCGATTCTATTTTGATAATGCGTATTCGATTAATTTCATTAAAATATTCTTTAATTTGCTACTGAAAATCTAAAAATATTTACCATTCATATAATTAGTAGAAAATAATCAACAAAAATATTTCACTTCGTACAAAACAATCTTAGTATGCTAATTACGTTTGGTTACTCAAGGATTCTACCTACAATAAAAAAGGATAAATTTGTATAGTGCTTGAACCAACAAATTGAATTTTTTCTTATTTTCTTTTTCTAGCTCAATAATGTGGATATTATAAAAT
Organism: Tetrahymena thermophila SB210; assembly: GCF_000189635.1. NCBI lineage: Eukaryota > Ciliophora > Oligohymenophorea > Hymenostomatida > Tetrahymenidae > Tetrahymena > Tetrahymena thermophila. Next base: position 177,759 of record NW_002476186.1, on the reverse strand, counting down.
TAATAAATAATAGGTACGTACGCTGACTGCCTTTTTTTAGTTGCGAACTATTTAAAAATAAAAAAAATAAAAAAATGAAAGGTTTTTCAATTTGGTTATTTTAAATTAAATTGCCGATTTCATTTTTTTAATCTGAATAGTAAAAGAAAATCTTTAGGCAAATATTCATTCAAATTAATTGTATTTTTGAAATATTAGTCAGCCTATTTGTAATCGTCATAAAATTTTAAGAGTTTTACCTTATAAAATAAATTAAATGATTGTTTGTCATTTATTTTTAATATTTGATAAGAATGAAATAGTATCAAAACAAACACAAAGTAAGAAATTGCATTTGTTTCTATGTTATTTTTTCTTTATAAATTTGATGATTTATCAATTATTTTATTGGGTTAGCAATTATTTAAAATGTAATCTAGAAATTTTCCTATAAACTCCTTATCTAGCTGAATTAATAAAAAGAAATGAAAAAGAACAATATTGCTTTTTCTATTAATTTAATTAGAAATATTTTTGAATTTTAGAAATATTAAAGAAATCTATTTAACTACTTTACTCACTTTAACTTCACAATAATCAAAATAAAATTGAATAAAGTTTAGCTACAAATAGGTATCCTTAATTACATTTTTTTAAAATGTAATATTAAATTTATAGATCTAGCTAGCTCAATAGATTATTAAAGTTATTAAATTCAAGCGGTCTAATGTCGTATCAATAAATTTAATTTACTTCAAGCAAAAAAGAACCCTAATAATTTGATACCTTATCTATAATTCAGTATATATATATATTACAGTTATCCCCCTTCAATTTATAGAAAATTAATAGAGATATGAAAGTTCTACTCAAAATCGCTCTAAAAAATAGTTTAAGTGAATTTAAATTAATTCAACAAAAATATTTCTTTAAAAGCAAAATACAGCAATAGTAACTAAAATATTAATTTTTATTCATCTTTTATTTAATTATAAAGTCAGTATAATTTATTTTTTAAAAAACAATTCAAATATTCTTCTTCAATGTCTCAACAGATTAAATGCCCAGCTAAAGAGCCAATGCATCATGCAGGTGTGAATCAAGCAGGAATAAGAAAACATATATATTCATGCAAGTAAAAAATAAATAAATATTTACTCATTTTAAATACTTAAATTTTATTTTTATATAAAATAAAAATAGAGCTTTGAAAAGGAAGGATGCTGATACAATTGTTTACTAATGCTAATATTGTCAAATTCATTTTTACCTGTCAAAGTAAGATCTCGAACAACATGTAAAACTGTGCAGCCTTTCTTATCCAAAAAAAATTGAATGGAATGAAAGAATAAACACTATCATCATCCCAGCTGATCCTCACTTAAAAATTATAGATCCTAAAGAAGCATGTAAAAACTGGGAATACTATAGAGATAGAAATAAAAAAATGAAGGAAATGAAAAGACTAAGTGTGTAGCCATCATCAAATACTAGTCTTAATTCTTAAAACGATGATAGCAATAGATCTTAATCTCCATGCAAAATAAATTCACCTAGTAAAATAAAAAAATTAAAACCTTCTGAAAGCTAATAATGTTATCCTACTCAGGAACTCTCATAAGAAGAAATATTAAGACAAGAATAGCTGATGAAAGAAAACGATGAAAAAATTAGAGTTTAATATCTTGAAGAGCTTAAAAATAGAATCAAAGTTGATGATTACTAAGACAACCTATATACTAATTGACTAAATTTACAAGACACCATAATTTATTATTATTTTTCAATTTTAATGATATTTTATCAACTACATATTTAGTTTGCTAGTTAAATTTATTTTTTTACATATTAATCATTCTTCATTATTTTTATTTTTTTAATTTTTCTCTTCAATATTAACTCAAAATAATTTTTTATCTAATAAGTAAATTCAAGGAAATTTGCTATAAAATATGAATTGTTCATTTTTTATCTATTACCTCTTTAATCTAAAAATTATTAAGAACTAATTAATTTCTACAATTTTTGAAAGATTTAATTAGCTTAAAGAAAAAAAAAATAAATTTTTATAATACTTACTCAAAAATAGTCTAAATAAAATTAAAATGTATTTTCATGTAAAAATTTTTTTAATCAAAAATTTAGTATTAAGAAACAAGTAAAATATTTCATAAATTAGAGTTTTTTTCAAAATTATGTTATCATGTTAAAATTTATAGAAATTATGCTATATATTTTGATTAAATTAGGTTTGCATTATAAAAAGTTAATATTTTTCAGTTGTTATTAGTAAACTAAATTTTTAATTAAGTTTTTTTCAAAAAAATTTTTTCAATTTATTAAGGATATAAAATAATTAAGAATCAATCTTTATAAGTATTTTTTATTAAAAAATATTATTTTAATTTTTTTTCTGTTAAAATTTATTGACTAAAAAGTCTTAAATTTTTATTATCTTTATTTAAATTTTAGAATAATGTTTTATACTTAAAAAATAAATTGATATTAATATTAGAAACGTTAATAAGATAGCCATTAAATAAATTTTCATTTAAAAAGTATCTTTAGCTTTGTTGTTTTTTTAGTAGCTTATTTTAAAAATAAAATTTTTATTTTCTAAAATATTTAAAAAATAACTACCTTTTAACATGAATGCAAAATTATTTTATAGAAATTAAATTTAATTAATTAATATTTTATTTAACTAATACTAATCTCTATTAATTTAAATTATTTATTATCAAAATTTATAATTAATTATTTTTTTTTAATCCTAAAATTGAAGAAAAATTAATTTTAGTTAGCATTTTATTAAATTAAAGCTTAAGAATTGCATTTATATTTTTATATTTATAATTAAAATATAAAATTAAAAATAAATTTAGATATTTCATTTAAATTAAATTTCTCAAAAAGTAGAATTAATAATATAAATTTGATTAAAATTAATTTAGTATTATTGTTATTAAAATTTTTATAAGTATTTTATCAACTTTATAACTTTTGATACTTTTAGATTGCATCTCTTTGAAGGTCAATCTATTTATTACCTGGTCAGAATAATTTTGATTATTTGATTCAAGCTAAAAAAATCTTAATATTATTGAGATAATTCAAATTTATATATTGTTAAAAAATAAATGAATTGGAGAAACATAATAAAATATACTATTTTTGTTGCCTAAATAATAAATATTACTACAGGATTCTTGACAGAGGACATTTTTAAACATTTTAATTCATAATATATAGTAATTATTAGTTATGTAGTATATGAAATATCCCTTATTTGTACTATTGATTAAAAAAAAGCTAAAAAATCTACCTTTTATTCTCAACTAGTTTTCAATGTAATCTACATATTAATGATATTTGTGATGGTGATTCTCATGTATGAGAGCTAAGTATATAAAGAATTACTGATATTTATTCCTATTTCGATTGGCTTTCATATGACATTAGTAGATCTCTATTTCCATGATTATTGGCATATCCTAAAAAAAAAATAAAATGAAGAGAATTTACGCTAAATATAAATTAATGTATGAATATTATAATAATTTAAAGTTAATTTTTAAAAACTCTGTAAATGTATTTCTCGATTGTATTATTTTATTTGACCAACATAAAAATATAGATATTAATTTCATCAAAACTAATTTGTAAACCATATTTTGAATAATAATTTATTAATTAATTAATTATATATTTTTCTAATTTGCTTTGATAAAAATTAATCTGTATCCTGAAAATATTTTTGATAAATTTGTTTTATTTAAAATTTGATTCTATGATAAAAATAACAATAAAATTTTTTAAAGTTTTAAAACAATTTATTTTATTTAATATTTATTATTTATATTTTGAATTAAATAATATTAATAATAGTTAATATAACTAATTCATCTTATTTTACAAAAGGTTCTACTATTTTTATTAATATACTCTCATAGGATGGTGAATACTTGGGAATTGCAAGAAAACTTTTACAAATTCGGTTAATTTAAATTTCTTACAAATTTGAAAATAATTTAACTACTCTTAAGCAACCCTGATATATTTATGGGTAATAAATTTATGCTATTTTTTTTATTTAATGAAAGGGCTTTATGTAAGTGAATTTTAATGAATTAAATAAGATCAATTCAAATTAATGTTCAATAATATATCTTTTTTAATTTAGTTTATGAAATAAATTATTTTTTTAAACATTTTTAAGCTTTTTTAAAGAATTTTAACTGATTTAATTAAAGAGCTTAATGTTTGTTATCCTTTAATAAAATATATTTCATTCTTTGAAATCAAAAAATTAGGTTTTAATTATTCTAATTATTTCTAAAATCTCAATTTTTATTATCTACCAGCTTATTGAAAGGCTTTCATCACTTTTTAAGGTTTAGGATTTTTACCCTGCTACTTTTGATTATCTTTTATATGATTTACATTTTTAAAATAAATGAAAATATCTGATTTTTACTTTAGGATAATAAAAAAATTATTATTTATCTATATTCAAAATATTTTTTCAATTAATAACTTAATTAAATTTAGATGATAGTTTTTAACAGTTAAGATATTATAGTAATAAATTGGAAAATTTTTAATGGTATTAAATAAATTTTAAGATTTTTTCAAATATTATAGGATAGAATAATTTAATAAAAAATAATTGCCAAAATACATATAATAAAAGATAAAAAATACTAAATACACAACTTGGTAGTATTAATCGTATTTAGATTATTTACTATAGAAGAAATATTTACTTTATAATAACCAAAAGGAGTATGCCTGCTCATAATTTATTAAATCTGATATTTTTGATAGACTTAAAAAGAAAATTAAAAATAATAATTGTAATAAATTGAAAGAATCAATCAAAATTTTAATAAATTAAAAAAAAAAAATTAATTATCAAATCTAAAATATTTAGTAATAGTATTTATTATTTTCTTTATTGGTCATATATCATAGATTCTTCTGAAGGTAATATTATTTTGGCAAATAAACTACCAAATTAACATTAAATTAAAATATTTATTTTCACATAGTCAGAAAATAGTTTGAATAAGAACTCAATTTTTACAAAAATTTTAGCTATCAAATAATAATTAAGGAAGGATTTATACATCTATTTTTTAAATACTAATAAGATTTAAAATCTATTACTTAGTTTAGTAGTGATTATAGCTTCATTTTAATCTAAAAATACTTGGCATAATGATTCTTTATATCAAAACTATAGATGAAAAAATGATTTACATAGAGTGTGAATGTACTGATAATGTGTAAAGAGTAAAGGAACTTGTTCAGATTAAGCTTAATATGCCTATAGAAAGACAAAGAATTATTTTTGCAGGTAAGTAGCTCGAAGACCATAGAATATTAGCAGGATATGGAATACAAAAGGAATCTACTCTTTATGTAGTAGATAGATAGTTAAAAGGATGTTAGTAAAAATGAATATTTTAAACATATGAATATTTACTCAAGTAATTAATATTTCTATAAATCTTTAATAAAATGTGTAAAAAATAGTTAAATAATATAAAACAAATTCATTAATTAATCTTAGATTTTATTATTTAGTTTTCTCATTTATTGAATAAGTTAAAATCTAACCTTAAAAATATAAAACATTTTTTATTCAAAAATAAATTTAAATCAATAATTTATAAAATGTTTTTTATATTTTTATTATTTTAGCTAAATTTATATCTAAAAAAATAAAAAAATAACACTCCTATTTCCTTTAAAGTTCTACAAAGAATATTAAATTTTTAACTTAAATTAACTATGAATAATAAATAATACATAAAAAAATTAAAGAGTTTACCCATAAAGTTTGGTTAAATTTGAAATAAAGTTAAAGTAAAATATTTTATATGTATTTTTTTTAAATTTTGAAATTAAAAATAATTATTTAAATCTATTTTATTATTCTGTTTTTCTTGTTTTTAATTTTAAAATACAGATTATTGAAATAATAAAAAGAAAGCTTTTAATTTTATTAAATAGGAGATAAGTTTTTTGTTGATTGATTATTCATCACAAAATTATACAAATTTAATTTTATATAATTTATTTAAAAATATTTATTATAATAAAAATTATAATTTAAATTTTTTAGTTTTTAATTTTAAAATACACATTGTTGAAATAATGATAAAAAGCTTTTAATTTCATTAAATAGGAGATAAGCTTTTTGTTGATTGATTTTTCATCATAAAATTATACAAGTTATTTAAAAATGTTTTATTTATAAAAAATAATAATTTAAATTTCTTATTTTTTATTTTAAAATACTGATTATTGAAATAATGAGAAAAAGCTTTTAATTTCATTAAATAGGAGATAAGATTTATGTTGATTGATTATTCATCATAAAACTATATAAATTTAAATTTTATATAAATTATTTAAAAATGTTTTATTTCTGAAAAAAAATAAATTTAAAGAAAAAGTTTTATTCAAAAAGAATATTTTTAATATATGATGAAAGTGTTTGCTTTCCTAAAAATACTAGTTTGAGTGATTAAAATACTTGATTATAGCTATTTAATTACAATATAAATTTGAGAGAATTGAAATTTTTAAAAAGAAAATTTAGAATAACTTTTAAGTTAAATTTTTTTTTAATAAAGAAACAATCAATTTCTCCTTAGAGTTAAAGATATCAATCAAGTAGAAACATTTAAAAAGAAAAATAAATAGAGAATGCTAAGCAAAAAAGATATAGAGAATTTAATGGAACTACTTATGCTAGATCCAGATATCACTTTAGAAGGATTATTCTAAACGTTTATCAAAAAATATAACAGCGAATACCATAATTTATTTAGACCATGCTCACTCTGTCTGTGCTTACTAAAAGAAAATGTATTTTCAGAATTAAAATTTTAATTCTAATTGGGCTAATATTTAAATAACAAAGATAATTTAATGATAAATAAGTTACATTTAATAAGCGAAAAGAAATAGTTTAAACTAATAATAATGTTTAATATAAACAATAGCTGATTACAGAATAGTAAAGGTTAACGAGCATATTTCTCATTATGGAATCTTACAAAAACGATTAAAAAGCTAATCCATTTATTGCTAATTTGATAGATGTAATTTTACAATATAATGATCAATATGAAGCTAAGCTCTTTTAGAGATTATACAGCAGTAATCTAAAAGAGAAGGAATAAGTATTTTATTATTCATAATAAATAGAATATTTTAAATTGCTTTTTTAATGTAAAAATTATAAATAGTTTAGCAAATAACAATTAGGAATTCTCTTTTAAGAAAAAGATAGCCATAAATATGTAGCATCAACAGTTTATTAAGATAAAATCAAGGAAATCAAAGCAAAATATATAGATTCTTTACCTCGAGTAATAACCTATTACATTTTAATGAAATTGGAATTGATCATAATAGATAATCAATCATTAATTATTGATAAATAGCTCACTCCTTTTATATACTTTGAACTTTATTTTTTAATATAAAAAAGAATCTTTTGGCTTATAATTATGGAACGACAAATATATTATGTGATTTTAATCTTTCAGACGATTTATAAAACTTTCCTCCATAGTAAAAAGAATAAAAAATGTTATTAATTAATTTAAATTCTTAATCGATAATAGAGTATCTATACTACCAGAATAGTTAAATTTATGTGAATAAGATTGCATGCTTTTTATGCCAGATACACTTAGACCTATACCTTAAAGTGAAGATTTGGGGATAGATGAGGTAAATTATAAATAAATTATTTATTTTGAAACAAACTAATTGATTGAAAAAATATTTTATTTAACAGGAAGAGTGGCTAAATCCAAGTTTAGTAACAGAACATTTATGGGATTACAAGATTTGTGAGCCAAGTGATAAAAAAATATTACTTTAAGAGATTTTAATCAAAGCATATGAAACGAAGTTAAATGATTTAGAATATGATGTATATATATATAAATAATAAGCCAACTTTGTTTGATTAAAAATAATTTTATTTAAAAAGTTATTTAAGAAAGAACTTGAGTAAGATGATGTAAATATAAGAGATTTAGAATTAAATACTGAATTACTGCCCAAGCTAGTTGAAAATAATAATAAAATAGCAAGCTTATTATTGATAAAAATAGCTAAGGAAAAAGAGTTGACATAGTAAATACAACTGATTATATTTTCTTTTTGATATAATTGTAATTTAAAAATTTAAAAATAGATATTTAGAAAAGATTTCAACTCTTGATTTAACTTTATAATCTTTAGAAGTAGTAAATGATTTGATTAACAACGTTAATTTGCCAAAAGAGTTTATTTATTTATACGTTAGCAACATTATTTAATAGTGCGATGAGAATAAAAAAGTAAATATTTATTTATTAAGAAGACATTCAAGAAAATAAAATGACTAATTTTTATAAATGAAATAGGAAAAAAACTAGCATCAAAGATTAGTTAGGCTGGTTTGCGTATTTATAAGATAATTAATAAAATCCCAGAGCATAAATCCTAAAGAAAATTTTATAGAGGTATAGAAAATTAATTTATAATTTAAAATAATATTTGATAAAATTTAATATATAAAAAGCTGTAAGCATTCAGTATTGAGAACTCAAAAATACCTGAAGCAACCACTTTGTTTAAATTGTTAAAAGACCTTGATAATGAACCAAACAATAATAATCACAATAATAATTATCACTGATAGAATATTTGATTGGAATATAATCTAACTTAGCTAAAATTTAAATGAATGAAAAAAGTAGTTAGTTAATAAGCAAATTAATAGATATATAAATAAATAATGCAATTTAAAATATTTAAAACAATAAAAAACGATTTATTAACTAGTTAAATATAAAGAAGAAATATAATATAATTATAATGAGTAAATTTATGAGCTCTAAAAAATATTTTTAAATTAACCAAAACAGCAACTAACTATAAATTATTAATCTGATATAAATAAAAAAGGTATTTAATATAGTTTTTAATTAATTTATTTATATTAATAAACTATCAAAAATTTATTGCAATTATAAAAATTATTAATTACATTCACTTATTTAAATGAATAGATTAATTCATTCATTAGCTTGTTTCTTTGTTTGTTTGCTTACTTGCTTCCTTGCTAGCTTTAATTCATTCTATTTTTGCAACCAAATAATTAATTTTTAAATATCTCTTCTTTTTTTTTAAATTTTTTTTAGTTTAATTAGAATTTTTTTATAAGCTTGAATATTTTTTCATTTAATTAATAAAAATATCTATAGAGAGTTTATAGTATTATTTATAATCATTTTCTCGTAGCTATTTCACCCCAAAAATCATCTTCTTCTAGATTCTAATTACTATTTTTTAAAATAAATTTTTATTAAACTAAAATTAATTTTAGATTTTATTTTTTAAATAAATGCTCTAATCTTGTATTAAACTTTATTTTACTTGTTTTTGCTTTATTTATTGTTATCTTAAGTATTTTAATCAGAAAATAAATCTACTCCAGTATTCTATAATTGTGACTGAACCTATTCGTTTTTATTATCAAAAATATTTCATTATTATAATTAGCTAAAGTATTTACTTATGTTTGAGGCTTTTATTAATTAGATATTGCTTACTGAGGAGAAGAAAATTGAGGAGGGGTCAAAGTTTATTGAGAATTCTAAAATGTTTATTATTAATTCTAAAATGCTTACTGTTAATTTTAATATATTTATTATTAATTCTGAAAGGCTTATTGTTAAATTTAAAATGCTTATTATGGATTATAAGTTGTAAATTATTATTATTATTAATTAAACTATTATAGCTAGCTTTAGAATCCTTGTTAGATTTAGGATTAAACTGGTTAACTAGGGTTTTATCCTGTATTACTATTTGTTTGGTTTTAGTGCAACTAAGTAGGAGCAGTGTTGCTTTATGGCTAATCAAAATCGAAATCAAGTAAATCTATGTTATTGCTTTATTATTTAGTAATATTTTAGCTATTTGCTAATTGTTATTATTAAGCAGTATCATTTTAAATTATTTACTTTTGCTATTGAGTCGATTCTTATTTTACTTAATTATTTTATTTTAGGTTATTATTATCACAGCTATTTAATTTAGCATCTCCTAATTTTGTTGGAGGTGCGATATTTAAGCTTTTGAGCTTCTTTACATAGTTTGTTTTCTCTGCTATTTTAGAATATTCTTCTATGGCACTTTCTTATATAGCTCTATTCAATTATCTATTAAAATTTTTTAGTTTTATTCAAAAAAAAAATAGATTTACTCAATTTCTTATGATTTTTATTCAAAGTTTTTTATAACCAATCTAGTTTATTTGTAAAACTCTAATATTTACTTAAGAAAAATATTTTAAATAAATAATTATATTGCTAATATACATACCTTCTTCTGTTCTTTTAAATCATCTAGCTTGTTTTACGAATTTAAAAGCATAATTTTAGTTTTAAAAGATTTCAAGAACATCATAATATCTTGAGCAAAATCAGCTATTAAAATAAAACTTAGTTACATCAATTAAAAATAAATCTTAGCAATTTTGAATTAAGAAATTGGCATTTGATATTATCTATTAATTTGTTTACTTTAAAAATCTTCAGGCTACTAAGCACTTTCAATGATTGCACTAATAATTTATAAATTATCTACCAATTTATCTAGCTAAATAATTAAAAAAATATTTTGTAGGAATTCGAATAATAAGTTATGTTACATTTTGCTGATTTATTTCAAATTTTTATGCATAATCACTTTGAGCTGGCTTTGTAATTAACTCTTCTCTTTTCTTTTTAGGAACTATTCCTGATTTTTACACTTTAAAAAGAGTAAGGAAATATAATACTTTTATAATAGTGTCATTCTTAATTTACTTTATTATTCTTCAAGTAATCCAAAAATGGGAGATTTTATTCCTTTAAAATTAATCATATGCATTTCGTTTGGATCTCTTTCTGGAAATTTGATTCCCTCTTTTCTTAGGAGTTTGTAATTATTCATTATATTAGGATAATCTCCCTCATGCATCATAAAAGTATCATACCATAACTATATTAAATACAATACCTTGTTTTCTATCTATTATTTAAAAAAGTATAGTTCATATTTAAATTAGAGTATTTAAAAAGAGAGTAATTATTTACAACTTCCCAATTTTTATTGTTTTATTTTATTTATTTAAAGAAGCTCTTTTTTCCCCTTTTCTATTTAAAAAGCAATCTTTTATTAGTATAAATACTATTTGGAATTTACTCTATTTAAGAGTTTTAATATAGCATCTTAGAAATCTTTTGAATCGACATCAAGATGAAATTTCTAATTACAATTTTTAACAAGTGTCTCTAAAATCTTTAAAAAAACATATTAAATATAAAATCTGCAAAAAATTTAAATTATACTTAAACTCCTTTTAATATCATGCCACTTGGAGCATTTTTAAATAAATCCTCCAAAACATATAACGCTTCTTTTCTCCTACATTTCAATTTATTATAATTAATGATAATCGCTAATAGGTGTGTAAATGTACTCATTGAAGCTTTTATCTATTCTTTCTGCTAGATTTATAATAGTAGGCACATCTAATTCTGTATCTTCTTCTTCGTTAACTAAATCCATGATTATATCTTTAACTTTTTCATTTTACTAAACATTGTCATCCATTTTTTAAAAAGTAAATATTTAAATTTAAAAGAAATTTTGTCAATTTTTTTTTAGAATTAATTTATCAATCTCAAGATAGATAGATAAATAATAAATAGAAAGAAAAAAAGAATGATTAGATAGAAAAATTGAAATAATATTATATATAGTTTTTAAAATATAAAAAAATAATCAATTAATTAATTTATGTAATAGTAAATAAAATTGTTCAATAAGATTTAAATTCCCCAAATTTATTTTTAAATCTAATTTTTTATTAAATTAATTAGCATTTCAGTAACTTTTAATTTGCTTAATAATAACTTTTAAGATTGTCCAATAAATTTAAATTTTATAAGTATTTAAGTTTTTATTAATCATAAATATTTGCATCAAATAAATCTTCAAAATAAATTAATAATGCTTTTAGAATTGCGGACTATGGGAAAGAATTATGTATTGTTAAAAATTGATAGAATAGCATTCAATTGCTTTATAATTATGTTAAAAATAAACAAATCAGTTTAAAGACATGAGGTGATAATTTTTGTAATTAAAATCCACAAATTTTAATAAGTTATGATATTTTAAAATAAATCAATAGATAAAAATAATAAATTTACAAAAACACAGAATTGAAAGCTCTTTAATTTTTATATTTACAAAAGGAAGCAAATATAATAATTTTAATTTTTAAAGACATTTTTCAAAGCAGTTAATTGATATTCCATGTAATAAAAGTCAGCTAATTTAGAGCAAATTAAGAATTTGTTAAATAAATAAATAAATTAAACGCTTCATTTATAATTTTCAACATAGTCTCTCAAATAAAATGTGAACAACCATAAAAATGCTACTTAGATTGGAAATTTTACTGATTCTCATAATGATTTAGCTATGCTAACAACTCCTAAAAATAAGTTTATACAAATTAATGAAGAACCCTAGCTAGCAGAATTCTAAATAAAAGAGTTTGGAAGTGTTAAAAAATTTGATGTAAAATAAAATAGTGTAATGAATTCAAGCATCATGAATTAATATGTAAAAAAACCTTATTATCATCACTAAAAATCTAAATCCTCCCAAACAGCTCCTAGACATGTAAGCATACTAATGTCCCATGAAGATGCTTCGTGTTGTAGCAGAGGAACTACAGCTGCTGGGTTAAATTTTGCTTCAGCTGGAAAGGGATCTCCTTTAAAAAAGCATGGAAATGGAATCACAGCTATGAGCTAAATTTCTATATTTTCTCATGACATATCAAACAATGGCGACATTATGACATCTAATAATTAGACAATTAAACCTGAAACAAATTAGACTCACCATAGAAAAAATTAGTCTTGTCTTTCAAAGTATTAGACAATCAATGATCAAGTAGATGATAAAATTTCTCCTATTTAAAGTCCAGCTTCTCATAATCATCATAGAATACTTTCAGCATCAGTTTCATAACCTTCAGTCTCTTCAGCTTATTTAATCAAAAATGAGTCAATCATTTATAAGGAATTCAATTAAAATAACAGACCTGTTTCTTAAAATGCCCAAAAATCATAGCCTAGAGACTTGGCAATCAAATAAAGACCAATGACAGCAATACTAAAACAGTAGGGAGATACAATACAATAAGAAAAAACATTATAGTAGAAAGGTGCATTATTATAAAAGATGATTAATGGATTATAAAAAAGGAAAACAATAAATTCTGCCTCTACAGCTTGCAACTCCACAGTTTTTGAGCTTTTTGATTAAAAAAAAATACATTTAGCTAGGCAATAAAAATAAAAAGCTTTAGATTAATTTCTGAAGTAAAAAGATTAAATAAGAGCTAAAAGCAGCTACATAAATAAAAATCAATAAAACGAAGGATTGATTGAAAGTATCTCCTAAAGTGAAATTAACTCGAATGGTCTAATAAATGTAGCTTCAAGCCAAACTCTTATAGAAACAAATAAAAGTAACAAGCTTATACTTTAAGATATCATCAATGACATGGCTTCAGAATAAAAAGATTTTGTTAAGTACATGATCAATAATGAATAAAGATCTATTATTTTCAGCTAGTTATTTTAAAGAATGGAAAAAATTATTGAAATAAAAGACTTAAAGCTTTTTACACAGTATTTAATTTTCATCTCAAAGTGTTGTCTTGCTGTTCAAGATAACAGCAAAGCTGCTTTCTTTTTATACTAAGTCAAAATTATAACAGACATGAGTAAAAAAGTAGCTCCAATGAAAGCTTAGGCTTATCTTTTGATGGGTTAAGCAGCTATCAATATATAATTATATGCGGAAGCAGTTAAAATTTTTAAAAAGGCTTTATAATATTCTTGGTTCTTTAACTAAAGAGAAAGTGAAATAGCAGCCTATGAGCAATTAGGTGTTAGTTACTATTACTTACAAGATGCAAAACTATCTGAATTTTATCACAATAGATATGTTAAGGCTTAATTTGAATTATCTAATTCTTACATCAGGAATATGTCTTATGAGAATATAAATGAATAGCTAGCTAAAGTAAAAAATTAATTATTAATTTTAATATTAAATTCATATTATTTTATCTAAAATAGAGTGAATATAATTTGAATTAAATAACACCTATTCTGATGGTACATTTAAACCTTCCTGTTTAATATTCTCTTGACAAGGTTTAATAAGGTCTAAGAGAGTCATTTTTAAAGTAGGAATAAAAAAATAATAAAAGAAACTCTTAAATAAGCCAAAAGCTAGAAAACCTTGCCAAAGAAAGTCAACAATAAGTTGAAAACTTTGTAGCAAGTAGATAAAAGACTTTTAATCAAGCAAATGCAGCCAAAATTATAGAGTAACTTATAGAAGACAAGGAATTTATTTATGAAACTGATACTCCAATTTTCTTTGAAAACTTGGATAATATAAAAAGCGATTAAAAAAAGTAATTAAATAACAACTCATAAAACTCAGATGATTTACAAATAACTCCTAGTGATGCAATTCAAAGCAAAAAAAGTTGGGAAGCTCCTATTATGAGAAAAGTAATCTATGACATCTCAAAATTTGGTCCTATTAAAGACCCTGTTCCTAGCTAGAGAGTATTTGAAGATATAACAAAATATAAATTAAGTTTAGATAAAAAGATAGAAATTCTTTCAAAACAAAAAATAGATTTGAATAAAATTATGGAAAAAGTTAATTATTTAGTGTGGAACAATTAAAAATACAATGCCTAAATGCATTAAAGAGTCAGAATTTCTCATCTGACTCCAAATCGTTATGATCCACTTAAATATAATACAACCTACTATGTGATATCTCAAATAAATAAAAGTTATAATATGCTTTTATTCTAATTGAAAAAAGCAGAACAGAATATTAGATGAATTTTAAAATATAAAATAAGAAATAGAATCTTACCAAAAAAAACTTTACAATATATTTATTTATTTATTTTAACTAATAAAACCATTCAAACATATACTAAATAGGATCTGTTTTAAACAAAATTATGTGCATTGATTATACTCAACTATTTATTTAAATATAATTTTCTAGGATAAATTTATTTAATATAAACAGTTTTAATTTTACTCACTCTCTATTCTAAACAAATTCATTTTATATTATTGTAAATTGTATTAAATTTTCAAAAGTTTGCAAATTATTCAGCCATTATCTTCTTCAAATTTACAAAAAAGATATAAATTTAAAAAAATATTCTTTCCAGATAAAATTTCATTATTGGTTTTAGAATATTTGAAATTAAAATCTGATTTAATTTGAATAATGGTGAAATGAACAAATATTTATTTTAAAAATTATGTAGAACTGTATGTAACAAGTAGTTAATTTTAAATTAAAAATAGGATTGTTAATAAAATTAGAGTAGAGTATATAGTTTATTTATTTATTTAATTTTATGCCCAATCTAATATTTTTATCTAGCGTTTATGTTATAACTTTCATTTCTAAAATGATCACTTTCTATGTAAGGCTGCTAAACGAGCATCTTTGTTTAGTCTATTATCCATTTCTTCGTACTTTTATAAGGCCATAGATTCGAATCTAAGGGCACGTTATTCCAAAATATCTATCTTAAAGTTGATATCTCTGATTTCTTCTTCCTATTTGGGATCTATTTCTTGTCTTTTAGCAACTTGAGCTTCTTTTTGCTCTAAGACCTATCTTTGTTCCTCCAAACGTCTTTAGATGATTTCTGCTCTTGAGAGTAGTCTTTCTTTTAACTTTTACATAACTTCGTTTTTGATTTCCATTGCTACTTGAGCATTAATTTCTGAAACTCCTAATAGCTTTCTTTTTTCTAAGTAGGGATACAAATAATCGCTTGCAGCTGCATCTTTTGCTAAATCGTCGTCGTTTTTCTTTGAAGATTCTTTGAATCTATCTCTTGCCTTATCATACAAGGTCTTTTCTAATCTTATTTCTCCCTATTATGAATTAATTATATTTTATTTTATTTAGCAAAATAGTCTTAAAAAAACAAAAAAATATATACTTCTCTAATTGTCTTTTCATCATCGCGAGCTATCTTTTCTTGCTACTTAAGTTAATTAAGGCAATCTTTTTCTAAGTTGACCATCTTAGTGTTTTCTAGTTAAACAAGGGGATCATCTATTTTATTATCACCACCAGGTTCATTTAATTTAGCAAAACCATGCATACTATCACGAGGATATATTTTTACAATAGGTGTTATCTCACCATCATTCATATGATAGTAGACAATAACCTGTTTAATTAATTAATTAATTATTTATTTATTAAAAATGAATGAACTAATAAATATATAAAAGAGTTATATTTATTTGTTGAAAAAAATTACCTTATCTTTAATTAAATCAATAACCATTTTTTGAATCTATTCATTAGCAGGGTAATGAGGATTTTTTTCAAATTTCTATGTCATTTTTGTAATCTAAACATCACCTACATGATTGTCTTAAAATACTTTATCATTATTTTGGCTGCTTGGAGCTCTTTTATTGTCAAATCTGTTGCAATTTATATAAATTTAATTAAATATCTGTAAAGTTAATGAATAATCACCTTATTGAGCGATAAATAACCCTGTCATCACGATTTTGGTAAAACATCATAGTCTTTTCTCCTATTTGCTCAACTCTTTCTATTAAGCCATCATGGTTACGATTATGATAATATTTTATGATTCTTAAATGTCTATCAATCTAAATAACTTATCTCCATTATTGCAGAGCTTGAGGGATTGTTTTATTTTCATACTTTTAAGGCTCATACTCTTCTATTGTTTTAAATTCAAAGGGATATCTTCTGCGGATAGAAAGCTTATCACTTCTATGTTTATAAAAATATCTATATTCTTTCACTTTAAGTCTTTTATAGTCTTAAAATATTGTTATTTTTTAAACTAATCCATCAGGTTGTGAATAAGGGGCGTAGTTATCAACTTTTACTTTATTATAATATACAGTACCTTCACCCAAAGGAGTTCCCATTAAAAACTTTTCTTTATCTATGTATATTTTTGGGGGCCATGGTGGAGGCATATCTAGGAGCTAGGCAATATCTTAAAGTTATTCTTATTCAGGATCTCTTTAGGCTTGTTTATTAAGAGGATCATCTATATTTTCATTTCCTTCTTCATCATTTCCATTTCCTAAAAGTAAAATAAAAAAAATTTAATGTTTTATTTATCAATAATTAATTTAAATATATAAATTACCTTTGTTGAAGAGGAGAGTGTCAAGCATAACATATTCCCAATTCAATGAAGAATCCATTTCTTCAAAATTTAAATTTTTTACTTCACACTCTGGCTTCATATTAATCCAAAAATTAAGATTGTTAAAAACAGCATCAACACACTCATATGGACAAGTGCTAGGACTGTACATTCTACCTGTAGATGGTTCTATAAATATATTTTGTTAGACATCTCTTTTGCCACTTCTTAACAACACCCAACAGTGAACTCTTTAGCCTTAGTAAGGATCTATTTAAAGAGATTTTTTTGTTTGTTTGATAAAAAAAGTAAATAAATAAATAAAGTTCTTAATTTAATTTTCTATTTAAAAAATTTATGAAAAATCTAATAAAATTTAGTCATTTTTTAATTTTTTTTTTGAGAAAATTTCTTACCTTCTAATAATTCATCAGGTTCGTCATCATTTATAGTGAGAGCAATTCTTCTTTTTTCTTCTTCTGCTTCCCTTGCTTTTGTTTCTTGAGTTTGATCCCATTTTGAGTGGGCAATTGGTTTTTTAAGTAGAGCATTTTCATTTTATTCTAAAGTTTACTTTGGTTTTTTATCATTTTCTTCAATGTATTTTCCTTTTTCTAAAAATAAACATTCCATGAGGGATTCATTGCGTGTAGTAATTTCTCTTGGAGCTTTTCCATAGACACAATATGCATCATATCCTACACCAATCAATAAACTGCATAAGAGAATACTCATATCGAAGCAATCACCTTTTTGCCAAACAGCAACATTTGTAGGAGAAGGAATTACTAATGGAAATTCATTAGGAGGATCTAATTCTTCATATTAAACAAATTCAGAGAGATACTTTGAACATTATTAATAATCGTAAAGCTCTAAGAAACCTAATTTTGTGGGACGGATTGTTGTGCAAATAAATTTATAAACATCACATTCATTTTTTGGATATAAAAAAAGATCGCGCTTGTCTTCATAGTAAAGCTGGTATTAAAACTATCTCTTAAACTAAATAACATGCTCAAGCACTAATTCCTCTTTAGGTGAATTTTCTATATATTGACGAGGGATATTTTCTTATTCTTTAAACTCTTGACATCTTTTTAATTTTTCATTCTAAACCTATGTGATATTTTCTAAGACTTAAAATATATCTTCTCCACCTCCTCCAACTGGAGCTTGTTGCTATTATCCTTCTTGACCTTCAATTTAGTGATGGGAATATCCCCCTTCGTTATGATCCATTTTGTTCTATTCTAAATCTATTACAAGTTAATAAATCCTTTTTATAGTTAAAAGAGACTTCTTTTAATTTACAGATAAACTTAACTAAAAATTGAATTTATTTGTTTATTTATTTGTAACGCTTTAAGATCTATCTATATTAAAAATATAGATGAAGGAATAAATTATTTGAAACAATATATTAATCAGGCATTCATTTAAAATGAGAGATAATCTGTATAAAAATAAATATAAAATATTTAAAACATATTTGCAAAAATCAATTTATCTTTACTAAAACTACTACAACTTTGTTAATTAATTTTGTTTATTCTCAATAAAATTAAAATGATTGAACAATATAAACAACGATATATAAAACTGGTAGTTAATTTTATATAAAATATAATTATATAATAAATAAAAATTCAAATATTTCGTTAAAATAATAATGAAATTAAGTTTCCAAGTTCTAAATTAACTTATGTGTAAAAAATACATTTTTAAATTTATTTTTAAATGTTAAAATTTTATTTAATTAATTTATTTTCAGTATTAAAAATAATATTTAGAAATATTTAATTCTAACTAAAATGATTTGATATTTGATAAGTAATTTATTTTAGATGATTTATTTAGATTTATTGCTTCTTCTCTAACTCAAAAAATATTTATCAATTGGTAAATATATTTAATTAGTAATTACTTTTAAAGATTGCAAAAACATTGATTTTAATTTTCAAATACTTTCAAAAATTTAAATTTTCATCTTTTTTTAAATTTAAAAACTTAATTATAATGTGTTTAATTAGAAATATTGAATTATGTAAGAACATATTTTGATATCAGGCAAATTACATTTCAGAAAATGAGTTTATAAAAATATAATCTGGAATTGTAAGATGGATAATTCAGTAAATTTAGATGGGTGTATAGATCTTATTTGTAAAATTTAAATTGTGAATAAAAGAAATAATATTTATATAAACTTTAATTGTAATTAAGATATTAAAAAAATTTTTCTTAGTCTTTTAAAATCAAAGAAAATAAACACTAAGCGGATAATGTAAACCAATTTAAATAAAAAAAATTAGATATTGCAAAAAGAGACAATACTAATTAATACAAACAAATTATAAGTGTAAACGCTTTATTGATGTGCTTCGTTTGGCTTAAATTTACAAAATTAAGTCTTTTGATTTGCTTAAAGGGAGTTAAAATGTAAATATAAGAATATATTAATTCAAATTTGATTTAGTAAAGTAGAAAATTATTAATTTTGTGAAGTCACGAAATAGACGAAATCAATAATATAATATGTGTTAAAATTATTAATTTTTTTTGCTATGTTTTTTATTGATTATTTTTAGCTAAAAGAGGTATGATCTGTATAAGATTAAATATGTATGGAGATATTTTATATTTAGCCTTAAATTTAGCAAAATAAGAAGCAACAAAATCAATAAAGATACAAAATTAAAGAAAAAAAATTTTGAATTACCCTTTATATTAAGAATATTAATGATTTTCTGTAATTAAAATATCAGGTTCCACACCTTCAATTAAATTAAAAGCTCATTGAGTATCTTAGATTTTTCTGATATTGTTTGAAGAGAATTTTTTAAAGTCAACTTATTAATGAATAATATTCCTTTAATTTATTGTTTAGAAGCAGAAGTAAATCATTAGGCTCTTTTTTATTTGGATGGGGGCTTTATTTTATTTATTTAATTATATTTCAATTTTTTATTGAGCAAACAACATTTGTGAGATCCTTGAAAAATATATTTGCCTTGCATTTTTTCTCTGCTTTATTTTTTTTTCCCTTGTTTCCTTCCTTCGAGCGAGCTAGGTAAGGGTAGGAGGAAAAATTAGAAAAATAAGAAAGCTACTCATTAAAACGCGTAGGAGGATTTTTATTCGATCTTTAATCTAAACTTCTAGTTTTTTACTTTTTATCCAAAAAATCGTAAATCAAGGCATAACCAAAGTCTGTTTCACAAAACCCATAAATTAATTTTAGTTACAGCAGTAGTGATAAGCTTTTTAGTATTTATTTTAGGTTGGTATGGAATACTTTAAATTTTTAGTAAAAGAAATTTACTAAGAATTCTTTTTAAATTATTGAACAAAGATTATTTTCGATAATTACAAAATTATAAATTAGCAAACCTTTTTATAGCATAACAAGTATAATTTTGAAAACTAATCAATAACAACTTAGACAAGATCTTTTTGTAAATTACTTTACTTTTGTAAGCAAGTATTGATCTCTCTACTTTATAGTCTTAATATTTCTAAAATTAATGTAGCAAAACATCTTAAAAAATCTCACATAATGAATTTATTATTCTATTTATAATATTAGCATAGAGATAAGAAAGAGGCTTTAAAAATTTGATAGGCTATGAAAAATCAAATTAACATGACTCTGATGGATCAAAGATTACATTTTTTTTATATCAAAAATGTTTGTTGGTAAAAGAGAAGTTCTTTTGAATTGTCTTGTGTATCGATAGAAAGTAAGATTGCCAATTAATCAAATTAGCTTATTATATCAAAAACTCCTTTTTATAATTATGTACACTTAATTAAACAAAAAAGAAATTTTCTTTTTAACCTTATAGTTAATCTGATTGATACTAACTTCATAAAAAATTTGATAGAGCCATGAAAGAATCTGTATTTTTTCTAAAAATTTTTTTAAAGATGAACATTTATGTTTGATTTTAATAAAAGAAATATTCGAACATAGCGTTAATGAGCATATTTTTTATTTTTTTCATGCGAACGTTTTTGTGGATTTCGTTTTATCTATTCTAATAAATATTTGAACAATATATCCTTGATACTTTCATAAATGTAAATCAAATTCCCTTGCAAAATTTAAATAAAATTTCCCTTCCCCCCTCTCTCTAATTCAATCAAATCTAAAATAAAAATCGAAATACAAAGTGGTATTAAATTCCACATTTAACAAAACAACTAAGTCTATGAAGCTTTTCATAAAAGAAATGAAACTAAATATTTAATCACTAAAATTTTAATAATATTACAATTTTTATGAATTTACACCTATTATATGTTCATATTTCTAGCTAGTAAGTTAATTAAAATAATCCAAACAAGGAACAACATCCATTAATTTTTTCATTTTTAAAATTTGAAGTAAAAAATTGAAAACGACGTCATTCTTAAGCTATTTACACACATATGAGTAATAAAATATTTAGAAAATAAATATTTGGAGCTTGTGGTATAAAAAGGTATAAATATTTAATTGTCTCTAAACATACATTATAAAATCGAAGCAATTTATTTCTATTGAATTAAGTTGTAATTAATGGATAACAGAAGTCATTTTCCAAGATTACCTGATCCACATAATTTTTAGATTACAATTTATTTTGAAATAGTAAAAAAATAATTCAACCATTATGTAATTGTTTCTTAGTTATGATTATTGGATTAAAAATACATAATATATCATTTATTTTACATTTTAAAATGTTAAATTAATTTTTCTTAATGAAGTATTACATATGGAACCATGCAAATGGACACTTAAAATTTAATCAGTTAACTTACAATTATTTAACTAGTTGTGTGAGCTGTGAATTAATTTATAGACGTGTTCTTACTGCAAAGCAAGTTATTTTAACACTTGAAAAATAAATAGAAGTTAGAATACTGATTCTAAATTTTATATTTTTTGAAAAAGTAAGCTAATTTTTGATAAATTAGATATTCATTCATTCATTACTGGATGAAAGGAAAAACCACTTTTATAAAAAAATTTATTTTAATTCATTTGTAACAAATAAAATCAAGTACTTCATTTTATCACCTGAAATATTTATTATCAAATCGAAAATTTTGGTTGACAGAGTTACAGAAAAAAATTGTAAATAATTAGCATTAAATGAACAGTTCTATGTAGTATTAAATGCTAAACAAAAAAATAATGATCACAATTAAGTACATAATAAAAAATATAAACTCTAGAATTATTTGAATTGAAATTACATTTTAGTAAATTTAACTGATCTAATTAAAAATAAAATAATAATAACTAACTTCAGTGATATTTGTTTAATTTAGTTCAGTTAAAGTATAAAAGATACAATTTCGTAGTTATTTATTAAGATTAAGGATTAAGTAAGTTATAGAACAGTTAATTAATAAAAACTTTACAATTATTATTATTTTGTTTATGATATTATATTTTATTTAACATTTACATTTTTAATAATCAGTAAAAATTGATGTAAAATTTTTTTTTTAAATTTAAAATACTATTTAACCATAGAATGTAATTTAATGTTATTTTAGTTCAGTAATCATAAATTTGTTTTGTATTTTAGTAAGCTTATGTCATTTAAATTAAATACATTTGCAAAAAAAAAAAATTAAAAAATACCAACGGGCATATTAACATGAATCTTTTCAAGAAATAAATGACATTTCTTATCAAAAACTATTATGATAGATAAATCTTAAACATACAATTAGAATGAATTACAAAAATAAAAATAGCCAAATACAGTAAAAAAAAGATTATTAAATTAAGTAAAATATATGTGTAAAGTCAGAAATATTAGCAGTTTTATAAGCAAAAAATTAAGAATTTAGCTTTTATTCATGTAAGCAAAGACATATATAATTGTAATCAGTATATATAAATATGTCTATTTTTGTACCTAACGCATTTGTTTAATTATTAACTTTTGAAATAGAGTCAAGATTAATTTTAAATTATTTTAATACTGGGTATACTATAAAAGGGGGATTATGGTATGAGTAAATTAACTAGATCAGCAAAATTAGGTCTAGTGAAAAAAAGTGACTCAATTTAGAAATAAAGTAATGCTTTCTGATTATATTACTGTATGAATGTAATTATTACAAAATATATTGATATTTTCTTTCGTTTTCATCACAAATTTACTTGTTTAATGGTATCAAAAGCATTTTTTTTCTTTTTGTACAACTTATAAGCAAAATCAAAATATTTAATAATTTCTTAGATATTTATCACCAACGCTAGACCATATATTAAAATATTCTATTCTGAGAAAATAATTCACAATTTATTACTATCAGAATAAAAAATGATGCTTGATATACCAAAATGTCAAATTAATAAATTCATTTGGTTGATACTTATTAAAAACTTATCAAGTAATTAAACGGCTAAAAATTTGGATGGTGTTAATTAGAATTTGACACTGAAACTTCATAATGGCGAAAGGATTTTTTTTCCCTTGAAATTAATTTGAAGATAATTTTATAGAAAAAAAAAAAGCAAAAATAAATTTTACGCAATAAAAATATTTAAACTAGGAATTTTTTATGAAAAATTTTTTTTTTTCCTTTATAAAAAGTATTCAAAATTTAATTTAATTATTCAATTAGCTTAAATTTATGAATAAGGATATGTTTACTTTTAGCCTTCGTTTGCGCGAAAAATAGACAACTTTGTTCTTAAATTACTTGTTTAGGCTGCACACATTTTGTTATTATTTGATCAAATAAATTATTTTTAATATATACAAACTTTATTTATTTGTTCCCCCTCTTTTTGTTTTTTTTAACAAACTTAAATTGAATACAATTTAATAGATTAAAATATTTGATTTAGAGAGTATTATCAAAATTGCTTAGTCTGTAACCATTGCTAATATTTCCTATATCAGTTCATCTAATTAAATCAAATAAAGTAAAGAAACACGGTAGTCACTAATACCTCGGAATTAAACCATATACTTTAATCAAATAAAATTTTCACACCCTCATCTGTGTAACTAAAGGCTTTTGATTGTCAATTTATGGCTTTTCTAATAATGAGCCAAAAGATATTTAATAAGATAAAATTCGAAAGATACAACTTAAGCATTACACAACAGAACTTTTTATATATATTTTTTTTATAAATTTTAAATTTGTTTAGGTTCAATATGGAGGATAATATGTTAATATTAAAAAACTAATTTTTAACAATTTAAGTATTGTTTTATAATTCACCCATTCAATACAAGCACATTACTCTCTGAATGTATCTCTCACTTAGCTATTAAATGCTTTTTTTAACCAAAAAATTGATTTTTGTAAAAGAAACTCAATCAATTATCTTTGCTTTTTTAAATACAACCTTTAAATGTCAAAAAGCTAATTTTAAATTTAAATTCTACATGAGAAGAATCAAATCATATGGCTTTTTCAAACATATTTTTATAATAAAATGATTTTTTCACATTTCTATGAGGATTTATTTTGAAAGAAGTATTTGCTTTTAATAAGATTAATTAGTCTATAAATAAAATTATGGAAAATTTAAAAGAAAAATCACACTCAAGAAATTTTTATAAAAATGGAGATGAAATCGATTTTATGATATGAAAAATTAATTGGCTCAAATATTATCTTCCATAGTTTGTTACTGAGGATGAAAGAATTAGATATATAAGACTCATGAAATAAATAAGATAATATTTTTGTTTTAAAAAAGAAAAATATGTTGGATTAATAAATAAATGATTCCTCTATCTGTCAATTATGAGATTATATTTTGAATTTTCTTCTTTTAATTTTTCATTCCCTTGTCTTTCTTTTTTTACTTACTACTTTATTTTTCTTTCTCTTTTTGCGTCTGCTGCATTAGAATCTAAAAAAAAAAAAAGCAATATTTATCTTTTCAAAAAAAGAGTAAAGATAGATAGATTCCTGTATAAAAATCCCTTTTCCCTACCCGTTGAAACTTCTTACAATGTGTTCAGAATTTTACATAATTTATTTGATTGACTATTAGTATTTTTTTATTAATTAGATTTAATCAATCAAATAGAATCTTGGATAATAACCTTATCTTGATGAATAATAAAAGCGAAAATTAATATCATTGTAAAGTCTAATCGGGTGTTTCTCTATAAATATAAAACTTTTGTCATCAAATCAAATTTATAATAATAATAATAAACCAAAGATTAATAAATCAAAAAAAAAGAGAAAAAAACCTCTAATTCAAAATCGAATATTTTTATCAGCCTCGCGTTGATTCCATAAACATCTTTCATTCATTCTTTCTTATTGAATACTATACCTCTTACAACAAAAATGAAAATCTAAGACGACTCTTTCGAACAATCTCCCCAATCATACTCCAAGCCCATTTCCAAGACCCAAGTTGGTACTAAGAACAATCGTAAGTATAATAAAATCACTCATGATCTCCGCATGAAATTCCTTGATAAGATTTTCTTTGAAAATAAATCTATCAAGAAAGCTGCTTAAGAATTAAATATCAACTACTCTTCTGCTAAGACCATCTTGAATCTCCACAGAAAGAAGTAAAGATTCTAATTATAAGCTCCTGCTTCTGTTTCCGATATCTCTAGTGAAATCGATTCAACCAAGATCTGTGGATTCTCAACTCAAACCCTCTTCAAAAAGCAAAAGCTTGAGTTAGTCGTTACCTTGGGTGGTCGTTTAATGAACTCCAACAAGATTGATCCCTCCACTATTAACAATCCTTTCATTTTACAAAACAATGAAAAATTAGTTGTCTCTCAACCTGTTAGCCTTTATAAGACTGTTCCTATTACTCCTGAAGAACTCTTCTTGTAATAACAATAACAACACAACCAACAACAACAATAACAATTGTTACTTAAGTTACTCTAAGAATAATAACTTCAAGAGTAATAAAGACTCCAACAATAATAGCAATTATAATAATAGCTTGCTCTCAACCCTGAACTCTACTCCCTCTTCCTTGAAAAGCAAAAGCAATAAGACCAATAACAATAACTCATTATTGCTCAACTCCTCTAACAATAACAACAAAAGAACCAAGCTTTTGGTTTATTTTGAAATACATGAAAAAGAAAGAATAGGGAATAAATCATAAGGTAAGAAAGTGAGAGCAGCGTGAAACATAGCTGGAATGTTTTAACATTATGATAAGGAATAATTCATTGTATGGCTCTATAATAAAGATAAAAAAGCGTCTTATAACTCTAGCTCAGTAGTAATCTTCTTTTAGCTATTGAAGCTAGCTAGTTATTAGGTGCGCAGCAGACAAATTAAAGTTTTGATAAATCAGTGGTAATAAATTAAAAATGCTTATTTAGAAATAGAAAAGCCTTAAAAACTACTACAATAGCAGCTGTCATTAAACATACTAGCTTGCTAACGTTCACACATTCTTATTTTAAACAAACAAAAATCTCTATATCAATAAAGAATCTCAAAACCTCCTATATAAAAAATCTAATATATATATAAAGAATCTCAACCTACCTACCTACCTACCAACCTAACCTTTCATTATTATTTTTACCAATCAACCAACCAATCAACTATATAAAAAACCTGAATCTCTATACATAAAAAATCCCTTATATTAAAGAATCTAACCATAATTATTATTAAATATTATAAAATTCTATTTTTTTTATTCTATAAAATGCATATCACAGTATGTTCTTTTACTTGAGTGATAAAATCTTTAAAAATATTTCTAAATTAATTAATTAATTCATACAATTCATTCATTTATATATTTAATAGTTTGATAAACAATAAACTCATTATTTAATTATTTATCTAACTAACTAGTTAATTAATTAATTAATTAGTACCTCTATAACTAATTTACTCTATTCAAAATCATTTAATTATTTTTTCTAAAATACCGCTATTATAATTCATTCATTTTATATAACTAGCTAAATGTAATTTTGATACTCAATATTAACACCCTAAAGCTTTTCACTAAATTAAACCTATGAAACCTTAATCTTTAATACTTACACTAAGCCTAGAACAAATTTAGCTTATTTTTTTATTATTTGATGCTTGGTTATTTTTTATCACTTTATTAGCTCTTAGAGATGATATTGATTTTATTATTTTTATCGTAATCAGCTTATACAAGTAAATTTGCATGGGTTAATTTACAAATTTATATTAATTTTCCTTTAGATTTTTTTTTCTTTCTATTATCAATCTAAACCTTTCCGCTTTTGCTATAGATTGACGTTTTAAAATGGATTGAATAGATAATCAGAGGAGTTGTTCAAAAACAATATTACAGAAGAAACAGAATAACTTAATCAATGTATTTATAAATTTAACAAAATTCTCTTTGATCTTTTTCTAGTGCATAACATTAGATATATTTGCAAACTCTCTAATAATAGGTAGGCCTAAGTACTAGTTTATCTATACCTTAAAGCAACAAGAAATATTTTTAAGTAAATTTCATTTAGTAAAAGTGGTCAATACTCAAAGAATTTTTCCTTAAATTGTAATCCACTGGCTAAATAGTTTTTTGCATTCATAGATCTTTTATATAGGCTTTTATATTTTATCCTGCTTTAATAGAGATAGAAAAAGTCTATTGAATTATTAAGCATAAAAAAATAAACATTGATACCAAAATTTAATAAATGTTCAATTTTAATGTAGAGACTTTGAATTAGAATGAAATTTGTAAATTTTAATGTCTCTAATATATTTTTATTAAGCACAATAATATCTAGTATTAGAGTTTTTTGCTTAAAGTTGGCTGATTTCTTTGTGAGGAAATATAAAAATGAGAGTAAGTTGATTATTTGGCAGTAGCTTCAGTAAATAATGAGGGAAAGTTCATTCGAACTAAAAATATCTGATTCATAATGAAGCTGCAGAAAATTTGAATATTTGTGTGCTTTATCGCTATACAAAATAAAAAAAATGGGGGAGTAATTTGAGTTGAATTTGGCATCATTTTTGTTAAATTTGAGTAAAGATTAGATGATAATATAAAAAAATAGAAAAGGAAGTAAATACTTCAATGAAAAAATGTGCTTAGTAATAAGAAGGAAAGTAATTAAGAAGTTTGAATAATCAAATATTTGAAACATTAATATAAATTAATAATACTTTTTGTTCCCAAAATTTAATGTGAAAATGCAATTTAAATTTTATATCTTTTAACTAAATTTTCTTTGTGTTAAGTGTAATGATCAGAAAGACTTAGTATATATCAAATAATTATATTATATCACTGATTTTTAATTCATCAAATATTAAGCTAATTAAAAAAGAAGTCATTTCTTACCATTACACTTTTTATCATTCATTAATAATGTTTCATTGCAAAAGAGTAAAGATGAAAATGTAAAATACAATTTAATAAGAAATCGCTTGTCGCCCTATATTCTAAGTCCGTCCATTTTCTCTCCATTTTCCTAAATTCTAATAACTCTATAAAAAATATTAAAAATTTGACATTTTTTGTATATCATTTTAGTATTGAAATGGTTTTAAATATTTTTAAAAATGAAATACACAATTTAAATAATGGATATCTCCATTTTTTAGACCTTCTTAAAAGTAATCTGATTCCACAAAATACTAACAAATTAATTATTTTTGAATTAATTACACATTAAAATTATACAACTTTAAAATTGTTTTGCAAAATTCTAAAAATGAAATTTAAAAATCTATTCTTTTTTGCAGCAAAGATCAAATTTTGGGCATTAGATGTTAATTTTGTTTACAACTTGTCTTGATTTGAATAGGAAGCTTATTTATTTTTTATCTTCGCAAGAAAAAGCTTATTTAAATAGGCTAGTCTCAAAATTAAATCTTTCTATCTATCTATTTTAATCAAGATTAATTTTTAATTTACAAAAATAAACAAGAGGTAATCAATTAATAAGCCTCACCCCCTTAGATGGGGTAAGCTAATTAATTAATTAATTTAATTAAATATTAAGACATTATAAAAAAGAAATTTCAAAGAAGAAGAAACATAGTGAAGAAATAATTCAAATTCTTTTTGTAAAGAGGCTTTGAGAAAAATAATTAGAAGCTGCTCCTTGAATTTAATACAGTTTAAATACAAAATAATAAGAAAAAAAAACCAAAACGAATTGGCTTAATTTTAAGTTATTTAAGAATTAATTTTCTTAACTAAGCCAAATCGTGGCTTATAAAAATACGATATCTGTTATTTTACCAATAATTTTTCAATATTCTTTTTTCTTACTGTTTTTAAATGAAACCCAACAATTTAAAAACATCAAATAAATTTTCGACTTTCAGGATCAACTACTCAGCTAGCTTATTATTTTCAAGTATAGGATAGTGCTGATTTAAAGCAAATAGCTTTGTTCTATTAAGAAAGCAGCATCAAAATAGAAAAAAAATTGTAAATTTTAATCAAGTGAATAGTAATAATGAATCTTTAAAATAGAAAAACAAATATAAACTAAATCTTTCAATATTGTAAGGTAGTCAAAAAGAGTTAGACTTACTATTAAGAAACATAAATTAGTGGCAACTAAGTAAACTTAGAAACTCCACTTTTAATCTGCTTTTTAAAGATAAAATATAATTATTTAGACCCCAGATAAATTATATGATATTAATTTAAGTCTTACATTCATTATTTAATAAGTTATTGATTTAATTTAAACATAAGATGAGAAATTTGTATTCTTGTATGAATAAATAAATACAATGCTTAACTTATCATCAAAAAAAGAACGAATTTCTATTTAAATTAGGAAATGTTAATGGGAATAAAAAATTTATAAATAAAATCAATCATATTTAATTGAAATATTTTTAAAATGAGAGTAATTTTAATTAAATGTTCCTTCCCATTACAAAACCACATTAAATAGTTGACATCAAAATCTTAGTTAGATCATATGTTAGTTTTCTGAAGTAAATTAAATCACTATTAAAAAAAACTGATCGATCTTCAAACTTTTTTTGATATTTATTTTTGTGCTTTAATAATTAATTTTAAGAAAAACAAAAAATCTAATTATAGTATTCAATCAAACATCTGTTCGAGAAATTACTATGCATATATAATCTTACAAAATCTGACATTTACATTGAAGCCTATCATTTTTTTCATTTTTAATTAACTTATTTTGTAAATTGATAAGTTGGATATAATTTTATTTTTGACATTTTAAATAATTCATTTACTTATAAATTCATCCAGTATTTATTTATATATTGCAAATTACAATTTATTTTTTCATTCATTTCTATTTTAATCCATTCATTAATTCATTCTTATATTTATCAAAATGGACAGGCAAATTGATGAGAAATGGAATATTCATACTAATTGATTTTAATTTATATTATAGACATGTAATGAAAATATCTAACAACGAATTATTATACACCATTTTTTTATTTTTCCAACACAATGTGCTAAGAATTTGTCTCTTTCACTACTTTTTGATAAAGAAATGTAAATAAATATATTATCAAGTCCATATATAAACTAATACCAATAAGCTGTTTTTCTTAATACCTACTAATATCATAAATTAAAGGAAGATCTATGATTCCTAATTAAATTCTATCTTAAAGTCTTTTAAGAGAAGTTAATAAACCAGATAGTATGATTTTTTTGTTCATTTATATTCAAAAAGAATCAGATAAAGTGACATATTTCTTTCTGTTTGTTTTATATTTTTGATTCTTTCAGTTTATTCTTAATTTTTCATTGAAATCTTTTTCAAATTTCATTTTCATAGATGAAGGACCATTTAGTAAACCTACCATTCCTCAGCCCTCTTTTTAAGAGCGTGATATTATATCGAGGCTTAAAAATGAAGATAAATTGTTCGAAAGCATGAAATTCAAAAACGCTCCCACAAATATACAAAAAATGAATGATTTGATGGACTTAAAACGCAAAAAAGACATAAAACCAACTGCTGAAGATGAAGATTACCAAAAATTATTAAAATAATTAGAATATGCAACTGCTAAAAATGCACAATATAAGCAAGATATGAACATGATTGATGCCGCGTTGGAATAATTAGACCCTAAAAAGAAAATACTGATTGGTACTGATATTGACAAGAAATTTGCTTATGAATCCTTGAGAAGCAAGCGCATGCAAATCAGAGAAAAAGAATAAATATTTTTGGATTAGCTTCAGTAATTCCACGATTATTATTCTTTAAATGAAAGGAATAGAATTGAAAAAGGGATTGTAAATGAAGACTTTCTTAAGTCTAAAAAAGATAAAATCAGAGACCTTAAACTTATGCATGAATAGCTTGATTACGATAAAACTAATTTTTTAGATTAATTTGATAAAATTAGGTCTGGATATTCTTTAAAGGCTTAGCCATATTTCACTGCTGTTGGAGCTTCTACATTAGGTTTAGGTGGTAATCCTTCATATCTAGCAGTTGACTATGATTTAGGAAGAGTTAGGGATAAATTGTAAGATGAATCACGTAGAATAGAAAGGATGAAAGTAAATTATACATATTACACAGTCATTATTAAGTTAAATTTTAGAAAATATTTTAAATAAAGTAATTCATTAATACATGAATAAAAGAGTGTTTGCGTTTCATTCATTAATCTATTAAATGCCTCAAAACTTAATTTGGCTTAAATTTACAAACTTTATTAAATATAATTATTGCTCTTTTTAAAATAATACTTTTAAAATGATATTTATTTAAATTAATAGCAAGATAATATGTATTATTATACCAGGAATCATCTACCTGTAGATCCAGAGGAAGCATTTGGTAAAATAGAACAATTTATATTTAATTTTGAATTATATTACAATAAATTTTAATTTAATTTTCTAAATAATTCATTTCTCTAAATTTTCAATTTCAGGTATCTTGAATGCTTGAATATGAGAACTATTTGTTAATACATTCATCTATTTATTTGTAAGTAAAATTAAAAAATTGTAAATAGGATCAAACAAAATTAATTTCAATAAAGAAGTAAAATATTTGATGGACACAAATAAGTATGCCCCATCTACTGAAGAAAAGTACTAAAAATTAAAGCTAATTAGAGAAAATTTAGAAAAATTAGGAGGTATATTTTTTTTAAATAATATAGAACATGAAAATAAACTGCTTTAGCTTTTGAATCAATATTGAAATATTACATTATTTTATTTTTTAATTAAGCTGAAAAAGGATTGAATTTCTCAAAAGTCAAGTTATAGTTTATTGAAGAAACTCCTGAAAACATATAAGAGTATCAGTAAACGATTAGGGATATTGAAAACTTGAGGTCAGATTACATTTAATCAGGTGGTACTGATCCTGAATTTCTTTTAAACCTCCAAAATCTTGAGCAATTCTACAAACAAACTCGCTTTAATCCTATAAATAAAGATATTTTAAGATAATAGCAAGGGCTCCCTGTTTCTAATGTTGATCCACCTGGATTTTACTATGTAAAAATTTATTATAGTTAAATTTTAATTAATAATTAGATATAAAAGATAGACAAACAATTAATTTTATACAACTCAAAACTTTCTAAAGACTCATTTAAATTTTATGATAATAAATATTATTTGCTTCAAATTTTGGATTGTCTATTCTATTAATCCATTTTATTCACTTTTTATGATTAATTATTAATACTTTATATTGCTCTTTAATATTAATATCACTATTAGAATAGCACTGTAAATGGGGGAAATCAATTAAATTCTTCTTAGTTATATAATTAATCTGCAGTTATGCAGAATAGTAGCTTGGTATAAGGGAGACAATTTCCTGGAATGCAGCCTTAGGTAGCACTTAACTAGTCATTAGTAGATCCTTAAGAGTTTAACAAGGATGAGCAATCTATAACTAATCATCCTATTTATGAATATTTGCCTGAATCGTTCAAAAAATAAGTTGTAGAAATGGAATAAAAAAACAAAAACATGAAATATGATTTGAGCTCTGTACATATGCCTCCTATTATAGATATCCCTACTAGTCTAGTAGACCCTAGTGCTTTAAAAAAATCGTCAGTAGGTGGGGATACGGATTATGGTACGGAAGAATAAATGTTGAATTATGTAAGAGGACAAGAAGCAGAACTCTTGCTTAATATGAGCAGATTAAACCCAAATTAAGTTGAATACAGTGCAAAACACTCACAGTTTCTTTAAGTATAGCAAATAAAATCTTCTCTAGAAAGGAGTATTCTCGATAAAAAGGTACAAAGTGCTTTAAAAGGAGCAAACCAATCAATGAATCAATCTGTAAATAAATTTTTAAAAAAACCAAACACTTTTCCATACATACAAACATAATCAATCAAATTAATAATAAATTTTGAAAGAAATATTTCTTTTTTGGAAAGTAAATACTCTTAGAGCAATTTTTATATATAATAAATCTAAAAATCTATCATAATTTTTAAAGCAAAATAGAAGCTACATTGTAATTAATTTCAGTTATTTACGATATCTTTCAAGTTGTTTAGGAATAGAGTAATATATTAACTATTTTTCAAGAAGTTGCATCAAATTTACTTACTCAAAATGGGAAAATTTTTAACTTGAATCTATTTATAGTGATGGATTGATAAGGGCTTTAAATTTAAAAATTAAAGGTAGAATCATCTATCTTAAATTTTCAATATGATATCACTTCATAAAATTACAAAAATTGAAATTAACAAAATTTCTATAAAAATGTAAACAAATAGATGTAATTTAATGATTTAACTACTAATGTTTTATTTTATTACTGGCAGTTAATCTAAGAAAACTGACTAATCTTTCTATTACGAATAATTAAAAAACTATTCATGAAAAGATCGATTTGGGTTTTTTAAGTTTTAACATAAATTTACATTAAATTTTGATAGAGAGTTATAATTTTAATTAATTCTTTGAAACGAAAAGCAGGATTTATTTAAATTTTTTTAATTATTCTTGATGAGCTATCTAAATAACTGCTTATTTTTTATTTTAGTAAAAAAAGTTGAATGTTTTACTACAAAAGACTTAACTTTTATAACAACTGCTTTCTATATTATTATTTTAGTGATGAAGGTTGTTTGAAAAATTTTTATAAATATTTATTTTTGGTTTTATTTAAAACTAAATTAAGTCTCTTAGCTGAAAAATGGAATTCATTTTTAAATGAGCTTATTAAATTAGAAGTATTCTTTCTTAGATATCTTTAATATGGTTTAAACTTTTTGTGTAAAGTTGAATATTTAAAAAAATATTAATTATTTTTTAAATAATCTTTCTTTTTTCTTTGACCAAGTTATGCTCAAAAATTTAAGCGTCCTACCCACTTACAAAAAAAATTAATCTAAATATAAGATTATACACATTAATACATCTTTATAGACAACTTTTTAATTAAAATTAGTTATCATTCCCATGAAATTTACTCTAAATTTGTAAGTAAATAAAAAAAAACAAATGGCTGCTACATTTTTAATCATAATTCAAGCTTATTTTTTTACATATTTTCTTTGATTACTATTTAACTGTTTTCAAAATATTTTGACTAAAGTTATTTTGCTTTCAATTTTTATACCACTTTATTTAAAAGGTACTAGGAAATGTTTCTATAGTGAATGGGGGTACATCAGAATCAATGAATCTAGCTCATCTCTCCAGAGCTTCGACAATGTATAGCCCTAATGAAGGATTCATGCTCAGATTTGATTGGATTGGATCACTTCCCATAAATTATTCAAAAATTAAAGTTAATTTTGGTATTTTTAGAAAAGGTGATAATTTCTTCCCTTATAGAGATACTACTTTATTTTAGACAGAATAGGAAACTTACAGATCAAATAAATGTATTATGCTCTAAAAAGAAGTGATAAGAGATGTATAACCTTTTCCTGATACAGTTTTATATATAGAATTTTGGGGATTCTAGAATGCAGTAATTAATTTCCATATTGTTTTTTTTATTTATTTTTGAGCTAGCTACTATTAGCCATGAAAAAAAACTGTTTTATCAATAACATTGTTTAATTCAGGTTATAAAAGCTTAGTTATTTTTAAAAGTTTTTATTCCTTAAATAAATTGCGTTACAATAAAAACAATAGCATACCCCTTTTTGTAAAAATATTAATACTCACTATTAATAATTTAAATCAAAGAGTAAATTAGATTATTATTTAAATACGTAATATCTAACTATTTATTTATTTGTTTAATTTTTTTTTTGATTTTTGTTTACAACTTAAACAGAGAGCTAGTATTCTTTTACAAATAAATTTAATTTACAGACGTCTATTATATTTTTAATTCATAACTTATAAACAGCTTTTAATGTTTGGTTTTCTAATGATTATTTTTTTTTCTTTAACAGGGTGAGGGGATTCTGACTAAGCCAGAAGTTATTGGTTGGAGTATGCATGAAATATTTGATTATAATGGCAATATAAGCCCTGGAAAATTTAGACTACCTTTTTATTCTAAAGTCTTTTAACCTAATGAAATTTTTAATGAAGGTTTGCCATACATGTCAAATAGTGCTTTATTTATTAGAGTATGCCTTCCTATGGACCCTTACTTTGATGTTGATTCAACTATTTTGCTTTAAAATGAATATAGAGTGTAAGATCTTCATTAAAGGAAGAAAAAAATTCTGAAATTAGATGAAAATAGCTAGTATATTCCAGATGTTTCAAATAGATATCTCTATGGAGGATATCCTATGAATGATTCCAATATATAACAAGCTGCTCCATATAAAAATATATCCTATCCAGATGGAAATCAATCTTCTTGGTAAAATTAAGATTAATCCACAATGGCTCCTAATATTTCAAAACCTAGTATTGTGGTAAAAGACGAAAACTAAAAAGTATCTGACTTCTCTTAATTTGGTCCTTAAAATCCCAATAAATCTTAGCAAAACATCTTAATTCCAAATTAACAGAATAACTCATCTTAAATGTAAAATACTCAATTACAAACTACAAACTTTTCTAACATAACCAAAATTTTATTTTTTAATACCATCAAACATTAATAATTAGTATTAAAAAATCAAAAAGCCTATAAAACAATATACATTTAGTTCTAATTTTTTCTAATTTACATAAAAATTTAAAAATATCTAACACGTATTTACAAACTCTCAAAAAATTCAAAACATTTCAGTAAGAGTAAATTCGTTAGGTTTTTTAAATAAATAGCTAAATTCCTTTTAAATTAGCGATATTTTTAAGATTAGTTTTCTGTATCAAAAATTATTATAGTAAATTTCTCTAAAAAAATATTTAAATTTTGACAATAAAGTGACTAATTATCAATATTTAATTTTATCCTTTAAGTAAAAGTCTTTAATTTAAGATTTACAAAGATGCAAAAAAATCAAAGGAATAGATGTAACATCATTCTATTTTAATAATGCATACTATTTTTATACAGACATGTATTTTCAGAATAATTATAAAACAAAAAAATTATTTACTACATAAAAACCAGCAATCAACCAAGTTATAATTATCCAAAAATACAAAAAAAGTTATCTTGTTATTCCCATAAATTAAAAAATCAATTAATATCGCGCAATTTAAAAAAAAGAAATAAATAAATTTCATCATCTGAACAATTTTTTATAATCAAAGTTAGTTAGTTTACAATTTTAAATTTAATAATACGTCACTTTTATCCAAATAGCTATATATAAATGACTCTTTATAAATTACATTCTAATATATATTATAGAAATATTATATGCATAAAAGAGTTCGTTTATAGATATTTGAAATATATTTTTTTGTATCAAATCAAATAAATACTATAAAAAATGAAATATCTAAAAGAAATAAATATTTTTCGCCTATTATCTCAAATACAAGTTTTTAAATTATTTAAAGAGAGTAAAAATCAATAAAAATTTAAAAATCACAAAAGTACTGCTCGACCGACTATTTAATTTTTCTATTATCAAAAGTTAATTTACAATATTGAGTTCAATAATACGTCACTTTTATCTTAAAATTTAGCTATTCAAGCTTAGAAATTATTACTTTATCAAATTTAAATTAGAAAACTAACTACTAAAATGAGAAAATTACTCATCATTAATATTACTGAAGTTAGTATTTTTAAAACTATTCCTATTTATTATCAAATATCACAAATAAATACGAATAAAAAACTGAATACTTCATTAGAATAAGTTTTTTTATGTCAAGAGTATTCTTTTGAAATTTACAAATAGACAATTTGCAGTTAATTAATTAAAAGTTTTGGTTAAAGTAGCTATTACGTCACTTTAAGACTGAATATAGCCTAATAATTATCATTGTTTGGCAATATGATAATATAAAAGATATTTAAAAAATCTAGAAATCAGTAGAAAATATATATTGAGTGTAAACAATTTTTTATTTTCATATAAATATAGGCCTAAATCTTCTTTTCAAATTAAGAGCCCCTAAGGATCTAATGCACCAACAAAGAGAAATTTATCTATAGCCCCTTCAAATATTAGTGAAAGTAACAAATATCCTTCTAGTACTTCCATAGAAATACCTGGAACATCAAAATTGGATCCACCTAAATCTTTAAGAATAAGACTTCTCAAGCTTTAAAATGTGAAAACAGAAGTTTCATCAATATAAATTAGATCTGTTATATTCCAAAAAAATGAAGTAAATTGCATACACTATATTTTGCGATTAAATTAATTAAACACCTTTCGTTTTCTTTCTTTTTGTGATATTTTAAATATCTATTAAAAAGATATATCTTGCTTAGAGTTTACCTATTTTTCTCAAAATTATTATGCAATTAAGATATATATTTAAATATTAGTAATTAATGATAATACTTTATTTTTTATTAACAGATTTTACTAACCAAAAATAAAAATCCTTCTGCAGACAATGTTAAGTTAGATAAGCTTTAAGTAAATAAGAATTAAGAGCTCTAAATGAATGTGTAAATGGATCAAGATATTGATTGGAAAGATTTATTGTAAAAATATTCAAAGAGAGATTTAGAAAAAATTCTGTTCTACTGTGCCATATTTAAATCAGTTGTTGGAAAGGAAGACGAGCTATTAGGTTGGTTAGTCTGGCCAATATTTAAAATAGATAATGATTACAAAATGGTCAATGCTGGTATCTTTACAACAAATATATTTAAAAAACCAGCTTAAAAGCCACCT
Source organism: Tetrahymena thermophila SB210 (assembly GCF_000189635.1). NCBI lineage: Eukaryota > Ciliophora > Oligohymenophorea > Hymenostomatida > Tetrahymenidae > Tetrahymena > Tetrahymena thermophila. The sequence goes on along the minus strand of NW_002476186.1, from coordinate 139,241 downwards.
TTTGGAGAGAAAAAAGAAAAATCTGAGATCTAGATGCAGTTTGTAACCAAATTAATTAAAGAATTTCTAAAAGAGAAAAATCAAATAAAATTTACCTTTTTTTGTACATGAAATCCCACCCAATTATTAGCTTAGCAAATTTATAATACATTAATAAGCTAAATATTTTTTTAATTAATATTACTCTACCCCTTTAATTAAACTATTCTTTTACTTAATTGAATAAATTTATTTAAAAGGAAATAGAGGCTGTTGGTGCCTAAGGCGGCGATACAAAAAATTTACTAAGTCTTGCATCTTCTAAATAAATTAACTTAGGGGATGATGATGAAGACAAATAATCTCAATTTAATCCTCAATCTACAAAAGTTATTGAGTAACCTAAATATGATAACAAAAAAAAACTTGTTATAGACCTGCATAGCTTATCAAAATATCTATTAACTAAGAATGATTTATAATATAAAGTAACAATTAATTTTATCCTTTATTTTTAATTAATCTTAAGCTTTAAATTTGTAGATAGAAGTAGTTAAAGATTCCTAACCAATAGCTGATGAAAATGGACACAAATGCATAGAATAATAAGATATTAGGATTACAGATAAAGGCAAAGAGAAATGGAAGTTTGATTAAGAATAAAAATTTGAAATTGGATAGATCAACTTAATGAATAACTTCACTGACAACAGTCATTCCAAAGGATTTATAATTGTAAACATTATTTAAATTTTAAAATAATAAAAAAACTTTCATTTATAAATTATTTATGACATGATAAAATATTTCAAAATTTTAATGAAAAATTTATTGTTGATTGAATAGAATTTTTAAATCATTAAACTCAAATAAATAAATTTACTAATTTGCCTTGAATCTAAACATAAACATTTCTTAAATTTTAATATAATAAAACAGCTTAATTATTTATGATATGATAAAATATTTCAAAAAATCAATGAAAAATTTACTGTTGATTGAATAGAATTTTTAAATCATTAAACTCAAATAAATAAATTTACTAATTTGCCTTGAATCTAAACATAAACATTTCTTAAATTTTAAAATAATAAAACAACTTTCATTTATTAATTATTTATGACATGATAAAATATTTCAAAATTTTAATGAAAAATTTACTGTTGATTGAATAGAATTTTTAAATAATTAAACTCATTTTACGAATTTGCCTTGAATCTAAACATTTTACTTAACACTCATATTAAAAATAATAAAAAAAATAAGTAAATGTTATTTAAAATATTAAATAAAAGATATCTGTCCTTACTAAAGGAAAGGGTGATTTAATAGGTTTAGTTAAAGTGCCTCTATTTTAAAATAACTCTACTAATTTGAATGAAGGTAGAAATAAAACAGAGTTGGTAAAAATTGAAAAAAATGGTACTGAGAAGCCTTAGAAATACATTCTTGACTATTCTATAAATTATATCAATATTGATGAAGCCAATTAAAAAGTATATGATCCAAATAAAGGAATAAGAGTTAAACTTCATGAGTTATCTAACTATAGAGAGAAATATGATGTAACATATTAATTCCATGCTATGATAGGTATTATGTTTTTACAAAAACTCAGAATTGTTTTAATAATAATTAATTTAAATAAACAGGCAAAGAAAAGTTAAAAAACAATTTTGGTTAACCATGTGAAGTTTTTGGATAAGATTTTATAGCAAGAGATGAAAAAAAAAAAAATGTGATGCTTGATGAGAACTTTTTTGTTCACTTAGATTTAGGAAAAATTTAGGATTTTTATAGAAAAGAATTGGATGAGATATATATTTTGTTTGAAATTGTTATTGATAAATCTGTCTAAGGAACTAAAGACAATGAAGAAGACTTTGCTTGGTACGCACATCCTCTGTTTATTGATTCCAAACCAAATTTAGGACGCTTTAATGTTTAATTATACAAGCTGCCTAAAGAATTAGATAATTAACCTATCAATCCTTTAAAAATGAAAAAAATGTTAATAAAATTTGATTTCGAAATTATAGAGTAAACTGGAGATAATGAAAACCAGTCAGCTCCATAAAGTAATGTTTAGCCAGATAGAAAATCAAATAGAAATCCTACTGTTAATATTAATGAATTAAATAATCAAAGTAAAATTAATAATAATCCTGATAGCAACAAATTCAATATTTTTATTGGTTCAATAAATAAAATAAAATTCAAATAAAAAGTTTAATCAAAACTTGCAATTATATTTAAAGATGACATATTTAAGAACGACAACGGATAACCAACATCATTTACAGGTTAATAAAATAAATACTTGAACAATTTATTTTAATAATTTATAATTATAATAGGAGAATTCACATAACCTATGGGAGATAGTATCTAATTTGATGAAGAATATGACATAGATTTAGATTTATAAGTGTTAAAAGCTAAATACCCTAAATAGTTAGACTAATTTTATTTCTTTGTTAATTTTATTGATGAAAAATCTAAATCTGTTTTGTGGTTTTCAGGAAATATTTTTAAAGATGGTGATTTGAGAGCAGGTGATTTTACTGAAAATTTATATGAACCGCCTATAATAGCTAAATTAAGCTAAGGTACTAAAAATGCTAAAAAATCTACATCTCAAATAGAATACAGAGTAGCTAAAGGTTTTGGAGAGGATTCAGGATATGAAGAAAATTGATTATAATTTTAGCAAAAATATAATTAATCACTGTAAATGCTCATTAATTAAGGCATTCCCTAAGTATCTTTTTTGCCCAAAAAAAAGTGCCAAATAAAAAATTTAAGAAAAAAATGCCTTACTTAAAATATGCCTTAATTAATGAGCATTTACAGTATATCTATCTTCATTTAATCATCCATTTAATTCATTCATTTTAGAATAAAAATAATGGAATATTTTTATTTTTTAGTTGTATTATCTTAAAAATAGTTATTCTGTAAACATTAAATTAATTATTTTTTATTTGATTAAATTATTTTTTGTTTTAGTTACAAATGATAAATTACCATAATTTAATTCATTTCAAATTATCTAACTATCAATAAATGTCTTTTTAGAAATCAATTCATTTAAATTATTTAGTTATGAGAGTCGATAATATTTTATTTTAACTGCTTATTATTTTATTTAACTTTTTTTGTATTTGAATAACAATAATAATTGTTTAGTTTTAATAAAGAATATTTATTTTTGAGTTTCATTTACGAAAAAATAATATTAAATAAAGTTAATTTATTATCTTTTTTAGTTAAAGAATTGTAGAATATTTTTAATTGGATTAACTTTTTTATAATTAGAATTCAAATAATATTTGAAAATTAATTAAGTAATATATTTAGTTAGTATGCAACATAATAATGATTCAATATGAAATTTACAACAAACAAATAGTTATATATAGTATATATAATAAGTAGTAGCATTATTATAATTATAATAATCTAATAGATTTAGATAGTAAATAATTTTTATGTAGGTAGGCAGGTATTTAGTTTTCAACCTTTATTTATTTATTTCACATCTTTTAGTAAGGATTAATGAAATTCTAAATTTACAAATTATTTGGGGGAGGAAGTGGGCGCATTTGACGAGAGATGTTTGATAATTAGTTAATGTTGCTCCCAATTGAATTATTTTAGAGACTTGAGTCATTGTTCTTAAATAATTCATCTGTGTTAGTAGTGTAGCGTGAGAAAAAGTCTGATTAGTATTGGTAATCAGAATTCTAGTTTAAATCGTCAAAGTTCAAGAAATCTTTTTTTTTCAAGCTTGTCAAATTGGTCATATTATTTGGTTAAAATGAAGAGCTTGTGATTGAACTCTACTATTGCTAAGAAGATTGTTAGTTCCAAAATTGAGTAGAAAAATCAGCTGCATACTTCATTCTAATTTCCTGAGTAGAAGGTTTCTCATATAATCTGTTTGAAGTTATTTTAGGTAGTTAAGAGAGCTTGGGTTAATTTCCAATAATTTGCTTTGTTTCTTTTGGCTGCTTTTATTGGTTAACAATTTCTCTTTGATCTTGCTTCTTCTGTACCTGCTTATCTTCTCCAATTAAGTCAAAGTCATCAGATTCATTAAGATTGCTTTCTTGTTAGTTCTTTGTATCTTTTTAGTCAGATGATAAGTAGATTTTGTTCATTTTATTAGTGTAGGTGTCTAAATTGCTACTAGATAAATCCTCATCATCATCGAAATTTTCTTCCATCTCGCAGTTTTGCTACTCTTCATCATCTCTATTATCTAGCTCTAAGATACATTGTTTTTCTGTCTCACTCCTATTATCGATAGTAGAGATTTTCATGTAGTCATCTCCATCTATAATTTTGAATTCCTATGCTTGATAAGATTCCTTGATTTAATAGCCAATTAAAGTTTTTATGGTAAATTCCTTTGTTTGGCTAACTAGGGCTTCAATTTCTTTATAATTTTGCATAACTAAAAGAACAGTCTCTTCTTTGAGTATGTTGAATCTATATTAAGGATTGGAGGGATCTTCTATCTTGACATTCTTAAGTATTATTCTTATCTTTTAAAATAAATCATCCTCTGAACTATACTTCTCTGAAAGAATTTTTTAGCTTGCAGTTTCTACAGTATCCCAGAATTCGTTCTTCTCATTATTCAGCTTTGAGAAAAACTCATCGTTAGACTTCTTCAAGGTGTTTTAGAAATTTTGTAAGTGTGTAACTATACTTTCAATTTAGTCATAAAGTATAGTGTATTGTTCAGAGAGTTACTCCCAGTAAGGACTAATCTTTTTTTTTCTCCTTTCTTAAGAAATAAAATTGTTAGCAATTTCAGCTATTTCTTTTATCAGCTTTATTTCGTGGCCACTATGCTCTTCGTGGAGGCACTAAGCACATATAGGTTTCAAATTACTTGGACAATCTTTCTCTAGACATATAAAGATAAGATCGAAAGATTAATGCTTTTTGTCTTTTTTACATGGTAGACCTCCTTTTGATTTTTATTAGCTACAAATCTAAGATGATGTATTGAAGCTTACGTTATATCTATCTGCAACTGAAAAGGAAGAAGTCTAAGTCCTCTGAGGTATTTAATACTGAGGGTACTGTGGGATCGAACTTTTTAAAGTTTAAAAGCCAGACATTTATCTACAAATATAAATAAGCTATTTTTTAGTTTGTTTTGCTTTGAGTTCTTTGTTTGCTTGGGCCTACTTTTCTTTTTAATTAAATTAAAATCAAACGATTTTTGTTTCTGACAATATTTAATTTCTAAATTTTCTTTTAGGCCTAATCCTGATTGATTTGATTGATCGATTTAATAAATAGTATTTTTTAATTATTAATAGTAAAAATGCATACTTATAATCCATTAAAATAGATGTACTTTATCAAAAATTTTAATAACAATCAATCACGTTTCGCATTAAATTTTTTAATCAAAATTTTGTCTTGAAAGAATATGTATTAATAAATACTAGTTCTATTACTTTTCTATACTAATTTCTTCATTAATTTATTTATTTTGAAAATTTCATAATAGCCATTTGAATGACGATTCATTCAGAGAATAAGTCTGCTCTTTTTTGTTTTAGCTGAACCTTGTATTTATTTTTATATATTTCATACTATTGTTTTGAATTTTATCGTTAAAACTATTCAAAATAAATGAACAATTCTAATGAAGGAATTAATAAATTAATACATTATTTAATATTTTTTAAATTTTTTACCCATCTTAAATATTTTGTAAATTATAATTTCCTAATACCTCAAACCTAAATATAAATATGTAAATATTTTAATTGTGAATTCCAATAATTAAAATAGAGTAAATTTCTAAATAGTATATTTTTCATTTGTATAAATCATCTTAATGTATATAAACAAAAAGGATTGAATCAAAAATTTTATTTTTCAAAATCATATTTTAATGGTTTTAAATATAATCTTATGATTTGCTTACAATTAATCCTTTATAAAGAAAATATAATTAAAATAATAAATAGCTTAAATATTAATTTTTTAGAATAAACCTACACAAAATTAATATTAAAATTTACGACAAATATTTTAACTTAAGCTTTTTTTGAAGATTTAATTTGACCAAAATTATATAATTATCATTAATATGTTTATGATTAAAATATTAGATTAACTAATAAGATAAATTTTCTCTTTTGATTACTTTTTCTTTTACTCATATTTTGAAATATAAGAAATTTGAAATCATTAATAACTATTAATAATTGTTTTCAATTATTTTAATTATATAATATTTTAAAATATATTCTAATTATATGCATAAGATAATTAGAGAGATAAAATTTAAATATTATTCTCATAATTCAAAATAAAAAATAAAAAAAATAATTTATGAAAAAATTTCAAATGAAATAAAAAATTAGAAAATATTATTAATATAATCTAAAAATCATAATATTTTCTCATTTAATTAGAATAAAATTATTTAAATTTTTTATTTATAATAAAAAGAAAAAAAATCGATTGTTTGTTTATGATAACTTAAAGTGTGAATTTTTTTTTATTGAAAAATAAATTATTGAAGAGAATTTATATATTTGATTTTTTGTTTAGATTAAAAATATTTTTATATTAATTTTTTATTTCTTTAATTATTATTTAAAAAAAAAAATAATTAAATTAACTATAATCATTCTTAAAGATATTAAATACCTTGTCTTTTTGAGAAAACTTATTTTTTATATTTTTGACTATGTAATATTTGTTAAAGTTTAAAAATCTGTGCTTTATAATGTACACATATTAATTTATGTATTTATTTCATTAATTTAAATTAATAGTTTATTAAAAAGTAGACTAAAAACTTAAATTAATTATAATTTTTTATTAGAAAAGGTTACATTTTATGCTTTTAAATATTTAGTTGAACAATCTGTAATTTATTTATACAAAAAAAATTTAATTAAAGTCATATTTTTTCTTTACTATAACATTTTTAATATTATATATAGAACAAATAAATATTGTTCTAGAAATTGTATAGTAAAAATATTTATCAAAGTTTAAAATAATCTTAAAGATGCTTAAATAATTATGTTAAAATAATAATTTTTGAGTAAAATATTAATTTTAATAGATAAAAAAATAATTTCAAAAAGTATATATTTGGAATTTTCATAATAGAATTATGGAGAAATTATATAAAAATATGCAATGGTTTAAAAAAAAAGCAAAATTATATTTTTAAATATTATTGTATTGTTTGATTGCTATTAACATAAAAATTTGTACACTCAAAGAATTTTTTAGGAAGGAAGCTAGAGTAGAAAAAACGTTGAAAATAAGTTAAATTAGAGAGATTGATTGATTGATATATGAGATTGAGGAGAGAGAAAATTGAATAGAAAATAATAAACAGAGTTAATAAATATATTCTTGAAAAACTATAATTTCACAAAAATACTCTAAAAGAAATAATAAGTGGATATAGAAGAGCAAATTATTATTTCGCTGGCTGCACTTAAAAATTTATTACCATTTAAACTAAAACAGATGAGACAAATAGTAATAATATATACTTTTTAATAAAAGATTGATTTATAAATTGTTGATAATAAAAGCAAACATAAATAAATAAATAACAATAATAGTTATTTTATAAATAATAAAAATTACTATTTTCTTACAATACAACAAAAATGTTGTAGCAGCCCATTCTCAAAATGAGGGAAACATCAATTAATAATGAATCCTAAGAAATTGATAAATCTTAGACGTCTTTATAAGCGCAGCCTCATTCTGATAAAAAACTAGGTTCAGAGTCTAAGTTACCATCTAGTAAATAAATCATAAACATCGAGGATGATTCTGTAAATATAAATAAGAAATCAGCTTTTGGAAAAGGAAATCTTGGAAGTGAAAAAATTATAATAGATTTTAATAAAAAAGAAGTAAATCTTTAAAATAAGGAAGATTAAGAGGTAATAAACTTATGTTATTTTATATTTATTTAGAGTTATTCCTATTTGCTCTCATAAGATTAGGCTTAATGATATATTTTAATTTAATAGGCTCTCATCTAGATACTTAAAAAGGAGATAAGGAATAAAAAAGAATTGCAATTTATTGATAGAGCTGTGTGTTCATTGAAGTTTTTCGCAGAGAAAAAGCAGCAACTGAATGAGAAGTTGTATAGTAAACTCCTCGAAAAGCTTAAATACTAGTTCCTAGAAAAAGAAAAACCTCTTTTCTATCATGGTAAAGCTTATTAAATAATACTTTTACATAGATTTAATTGTAACATAAATATTTAAGATAAGATTGAGATAACCTTTATATATTTTAATTTCATATTAACTTACAATTAACTTATATTTACTATTATAAAAAATAGGTGAGAAAGGTGATTAGTACTATATTGTCTTGAAAGGTATATAATTTATTTTTATCAAATTATTAATTTGATTGAGTATCGAAATTGATTTTATAATTTTACTAACTTTTAATCTAATTAATTAGGATGCCTTGTATTATTGCTACCTCCAAAGCCCTTTGAAGAATGCGCTCCCATTGATGAATTATAATAGTAAAGACTGAGAGAAAGATATTATAGATTGAAAGATCCAGAGAGCTATCTTCATAAATAAGAAGAAGATTTTACTCCAAGGTCACCTAATTTATAGCCTTCAAATAAAAACAGAGTATAAACATTAAGTAAATATGTAAATACTGCATTTAAATTTTGTGTAAATCCTGGAAAACCTTAAACTCCTACTAATTCATCTCCTAAAAATGCTTCGATGTCATCTCCTCAATCAAGAAAGTAAAGTTATAGAGGTAAAGCACCTGAAAACGAATAAGAATAAAGTAACAATTAATTTGAGAGCATTTTCGACCTATATGCTTAAGCTTTTTTCCCAAACTTTAAAAATGCCTTCACATTTAATGCAGGAGCAGGTTTTGGAGAAATCGCACTCTTAAGAAAGACTGAAAGGTTAATTATATTATTTAAATATTTTTTTGCTAATTTTTATAAATAAATAAATAGATCTGGAACAGTTGTTTCAAAAGAAGATTGCCACCTTATGACCCTCGATAAAGAAAGTTTTGATGAAGTGCTTGGTAGGTGGGAGATATAAAAAACAGATGAACAGTTATCATTTTTAAAGTCTTTTGCCTTCTTTAAAGATGTTAATGAGAAATATTTACTAGGATTGTTACATTCTATGAAGTAAGTAACAATGATAAGAAATGAAACAATATATAAAGAAGAGGAAACTCCTGATAATGTCTATTTTATCAAAGAAGGTGAAATAGAGCTTTCAAAGCTTTGCTAAATACAAAAGAGCGAAACAATCTAATAGCAATTAGAGAAAGAAGAAATAGATTAATTAATTAGAGGTAATCACACATCTGATTAGTAGAACACATAAAATCCTTTAAAAAAAAATAATGTAACTTAAAGTGATGCTTAGCCACTTAAAAAGAAAAAGTCTGAATAGCAAGCATTAAATAACGAATAACCTAGAAAAGAAAGAAAATCTAACCTAAGTGGTACCAGAGTTAAATTCGCTGTTGTTTCACAACCATGCTATTTTGGAGATGAAGAAATCTTATAGGAAATTCCCTATAGAAATCACATGGCAAAAGTACTTTCAACACAAGCAGAGATTTGGATTTTAGACAGGAAAAGCTTTTACTCTCTTTTAAAATAATAGCGCACATTTAACAAATTTCAAGGCCAATCTAAATATTAAATCAACTTAAGAAACGAAAGATTGTAAAAGATATCCTCTACCATTAAAAAGGAGGAAGATAAATTTTTGGTGAGCAGCTACAAACCCAAAAAAAACTCAAAATACTAATTATAAGAACACTCATTAGTTGATTTGATAAAATCTAAAGAAGAAGAAAATTTTACCAAAACTTAAGAAGAAATAGACAGTCAAGTTCCTTTAACAGCCAATAATCAAATACATAATCACTTCGTTCATAAAGAAGAATTATAATTTATTTCTAATGAAGATCATCTAGAAAATGCTAACCAATTGGATTCTTAAAAGCTGTATCAATACTTTTCAAGAAACAACTATTTAGAATAGTTAGCTCAAGCAAATTCAAAAAAAATGAAAATTTTAAAAGAAATAAGCTCTAAAGGAATATCTGGCTCTAATGTTACTTAAACTGTAGCATTTTAATCTTCTTTAACAGAATTTGATGATGATTTTACTAGTTAAAATGCTCCTTAGCATAAAGTCTAAATTCCTTATTAGAAAAATCTTCTGTTTTAGCTCAGCGTAGGAAACGGAATAAGAAAAGGGGTTTTCCGTGATCCCTTCTAAACATATGATGATTAACCTCAAATGTCAACAAAGACCTTGAAAAACACTTCTTCAGCTACTAACTTGCTAATGAATGCTTCAGATTAAAAGAGAAAAACTCTACACAATCTATTTCCATCACCAAAACAAAATGCAATAATCAAACCAATATTAGAAAAATTTGAAAAAGAGTAATTTAAATTAGGACATCATAATACTCAACGCTCAGATATTAAGTTAGAAAACGCTGATTAGAAAAAATAAAATTTATTTTATGAAGACTATTTCATTAATCGCTAGAAACAGAATAACTCCACACGCTTATAATTTGCTTCTTAAGTAAATTCTATGTCATCTATTTCTCACATAAAAGAATTTTGTGAGGATACAAAAAGTTAGTTTGCTTAAACTTAAAATAACCATCAAACTAATATTTCAAGCGATTCGTTAAATAACTTAGGAGAGAAAAAGAATAAATATCACAACATCTAAGAATTAATTACAGAAAGTAAACAGTAATTGCAACAAATTAATGAAATTGAATAAAAAGTAAATTAAAAGAAAAAGCTTAAAAAAATGAGATCTGATATTCAATTCGAAAACGATTACCTTGTAAATAAACCAGAAAACAAACATAAGAGTAATTAAAACTCAACAAATATAGTTTCGATCTAGCTCCTTCATGAAACTGATGAAGAAAGCACTTCTATGTCCTTAATTTAATCAAAGTTGCACTTGAAGCCAAGCTTACATTCATTAGCTGCATTAACACCTAAAAATAATCTAAGTAAATTCTAAATATTGTTTAATTTATTTTTAATCATTTTAATTTTGCTAAAACAGAACCTCTTGCTGAAAAATAAACTAAATTTGAGTACAATGAAAGACCTATCTAAATACAAAGCTCATAATAAACAGGAAAAGTCTCAAGAAGTAGTTTTTAAGATTAATTTGGATAAAATTAGAAGAAAATGATTTCAACATTAAATTTAAATGCTTCTGAAAATGCCTTTGATTCTTTCAAGATTTTGATGGTAGAAGAGTAAGATTAAGATGAAAATAAAATTTAATACAGCCCAACTCATGCTGTTTTAACATCACCTTCACATTTAAACAAAAATTCTAGCTTAGGAAGTTTCCGTATTACTTAGTCAAACATTCACATGGATAAGCTAAGAAAATAAAATATCTAAAAGAATTTTGGAACTATTCCTTTCATAGCAAATTTTAACAAAATGAAAAACACTGTATCCAATAAATTATTCAAAGAAAATATTTCTTCTATCACACCATCTGCAAGAATTTAAGATAGTTTAGAGCAAAAACAAATAATTACTAATGCCTTCAGAACTAAAAATAACCAAAGTCATTTACTTAAAAAGGCTTACCAAGCTAAAAAATGAAAATGATTAAATCTTAATAAAAAAAATAAACAATTATTATACAAAATTAAAACTCACTCTAAATAATAATTCACTTATTAAATTAATATATTTAAAAAATACCATTTCTTAAACAATAATTATACCAAAAGCAATACGCTTTTACTATGAATTAAGGTTAAACTTAAATAGATAAAAAAATTAATTTAATCTAATAACCATTTATTAAAGATACAATTATATAAATACGATTTATATTATGAAAATTATTTAATGTATATATCCAGGTATTATCAATTTTCTTTTATCAATTCCATCTAATTATATTTAAGGAAATAAATAAATATATATAAATATAAATTAAATTTTTACAAAATATTGTTTTAAATTTTGAAAAATTCAAACATTCTAACAAAATCACAATAAAAATAGTAAAGATTTATTATAATTGAATTAAAATTGATATTTTTGTTAAGATTTATCATGAAAATGAACAAATATAAATAAAAATTATCTTCATTTCTCTTATATTAAATGGCTAACTAATTAAATAATTAACACTTTTAATATTTATTGTAAATAAATCTTGTAAACCTAGTTTGAAATCAAATTAATATCTTAATGTTTTATCTATCTATAATTAGTTTTTTTATCTTTTCATATGAATCTTTTAAAAGAGTTTTAAGTTCTATTTCTTTCAATAAATTTTCATATTCTTTTTGAAGAAGTAAACTATATTCGTTATTTATTAACTCTTTTTGATATTCATTTTCCTTCTCTTATAGTTTTTCTAGGTGCTTTTGTTTTTCATTTTTAAGCTTAATTTGGTAATCCTTTTGCATTTATTAAAGTTGCTCTATAAAATCGCTTCTTTTTTTTTCTGTATGATAGCTTTTCATGAGATTATTTTTCATTTCTAGGAACCTGATATTTTCTAATTTTTCGTGCTCACTAAAAAGATCAGCACTTAAAAATAGTCTTATTTAGCTTAGTAAATCCTTTTAGTACTTTTCGAGTTCATGAGTCTATTAAACAGATGCTCTCCTTCTTTCTTCTTTCTATTAAAGCACTTCTTCTTAAGTGATATCTATATTTGTCTCTTGCTTCAGTTTTTCAATTTACTCCTGCAACATATATATTTATTATTAGAGTTCTGAAATCTGAAGATAATTTTGCTCGTATTTTTTATTAGCTGACTCTAATTTGAATACCTTTTTTTAGAATTTATCATCAATAACTTTTAAGTTATTAGCAATACTTATTTCTTGCTTAGAAATTTAGTTCTCTTTGTTTAAAATTATTTTTTATAGTAGTGCTTTTTATTCATTAAATTGAGCCATTTCTTTATCATATTTTTCGACAGTTTTAGGATGAAACAGTTCTGGCTTTATAAAAATAAAAAAATTAAATTGTTTTATGTAATTTTTATTATAAATTTACAGTTTTTTAGCATATTTTTTCCTTGTTATTTTCAATATAATCCATTAAGTAATTGATTTGCTATTATTAAAGACTTTTTTTGGTTTTTAGCTCAGATATTTCTTGAGAATATTTTATAATCTCTTCTTTTAACTCATCCTTTTTTTCTCTTTTCTCTTTTTCAAACTAAATATGAGATTTCTCTCTTATTTTTAATTGGAATATGCTGTTAACATTATCAGCACTTTTATATGTATTTTTAACTTTATGGAAGCTGTTTCTTAAATGCAGTTCACTAATATTAGAAGGAAATTATTTCAGCCAAGGATCTTCTTTTATTTATTTTATGTTTGGTCTTTTTTCTGGTCTTCTGTTCAGTAATTTCAGGACTAAAGTTTTAGCGAGAGGAGGAAAATCGGGAGGAAAGTATATATCATTGCTCAATATATTTTATTGTATTTATTCTATTCTATTATTATGATCAAGATCTTTTTTATCATCAAATGGAGTTTCTCCTGTCAAAAATTCATAAATTAATACCCCAAGTGTCCACATATCTACTTTTTCTGATTACTAGCCTACTTATACGATTTCTGGAGGCATATAAATAGGTGTACCAGTCATTGTATTCATTACTTAGCTTTGCTCGAATGCTTTAGATGATCCAAAATCTATTAACTTAATAATATGATTATTAGCAATTAAAATATTTTCTGGTTTGATATCTCTATGTATAATAGGTGGTTTGAGACTATGAAGATAATCTATAGCATCTATAATCTATCTGAGTAAAAACACACATAATCTCTCATCAAACCTTCCTCCCTAGTTAGTTAAGAATTAAAGGAGGTTTCCATGTTCGCAAAATTCAGTAACTAAATATATATTAATAGCATCTTCAAAATGAGAAATCAGCTTTATTACATTTTTATGGTCAATTCTATACATATTCTTTAATTCATTTTCAATCATTTTTCTCTCTTTATTTTAAATGTTCCTTTTAGGTATAGTCTTAATGGCTACTTTAAGATTATCCTTTTTTCTAATACACTAATCATATAATTATGGATAAATTTTATTTCTTAAATTAAAAGCTAACCTTATCAACTTTGCCAAATCCTCCTTTATCTATGTACTCAATAACTTCATAGTTATCCATATTATCATCAGGTTCATTTTCCTATAAATATGGATTTCTAAAATACCATTTATCTGCACTTTTCATCATGGTTATGAAATTTCTACTGATAAAAAACTAATAAATACTTAAACTTAAATTGTAATAATAATAAATATATATTTATTGGACTATAATAATAATAAATAGATTCCTTAATGAATTTTAATAATATATAAATAATCATAGATCAAAACCTTAATTATTTAATTTATTTATTATATGCTGCAAAAAGCAATATATATAATATTTTAGATTTACAAAAAAAATACCTACATATAAGACTTAAAACTAAATAATTATTTAACAATTTGTAGATTTTAATAATTTTTTTTATTTTAAATTATTAAATTTTAAAAATAAATATTTCAAACAACTACATAATTTCCATGAGGAGTTTTCATTCCATAAAAATCATAAAAATTTATTAAAGGCAAGTTACTTGTGTTTTCTAGTTTATTAAAATTTAAAATTTACAAGTTAGTAGAGGTATTTTAAGAAAATTTAGAAAGCTATTTGCTTGTTTGAAGAGTATCTTAGTCTGTTTATGTAGATAAATTATTAATGTTAGTAGATATAGCTCTTTTTTTTCTCTATGAAGAAGTAACAACTTTAAGCTGAGCACTTTTATTTAATGAAGATTTTATTTTTTCTCTAAGCTCATCGTAATCTATATGCTTATTTTTCTTTTATTCTGAAATTGCTGAGGACTTTAAAATTAAAATTAATTTTATTAAAAATTTTTTTAAAAAATAATATACTTCTCTTAAGAGTTGATACTTTTTAGAAAATCTCTTAGCCTAAAATTCATTTAGGATCATGTAAAATACATTTTTAATTTCATTAAGCGAGGATTCATTAGATATAGGATATTTATTAAAGAGCCTATTTACTTCTTATTTTGTTAAATAATCTATTTTCAGCTTAATTTCCTGCTTTTGTTCAATGTATTATTCTTCTTATTCAATAAACTCTGATATTATTTTCTCTTTGCTGCCAATACTTGCATCTTAGTTCATTAAATCTGATGCTTGATTAAGCAGTTTATTTAATGTTTCTTTGCACTATAGCCTGTCACTTCTTTTTTTAACAGTTATATCTATATTAGACTATCTCACAAGTTTAATATTTCTTTTCATCTTTAAATAATTATTAGAATAAACCAACATATATATTATTTAAATAATTATACTTTTTCTAATAGGTTAAAAAATGATTTTTCCTACAACTTTGAGTTCACTGTGGGATCAACTTGGTATTCATTTTTCCATTATTACCATTTCTAATCTAACTTTTTATCTTCTTTTTAAAGTAAAAATACCTATTAAAAAATTAAATTATTATTAACAAAATTTTTTAATAAAAAAATCGAAACTTGTTTTAAAAACTCCTATGACTAAGGTTCCAAAGCTGTTGGAAAATATTCTTCTGTGATAGGTTAGCCGAGTTCATGCATTTCACTTTGCACCCAAAATATTCTAGATATTTGAAATTAATTAATTTGATAAAATAATAAAGTTGAAAATATACTTCTCATATCTCCAATTTTCTTAGTTTTTCATAAAAATTTGATAGAGTTTTTTTAGTTCAAAAAGGGTGTCTTTTTTTTCCTTCTGTTTGTGCTGCTATTCTTCTTTTAATCTTTCTATTGTTATATTTAGTTCCTACTATTT
The DNA here is from genome assembly GCF_000189635.1 of Tetrahymena thermophila SB210. Classification (NCBI taxonomy): domain Eukaryota; phylum Ciliophora; class Oligohymenophorea; order Hymenostomatida; family Tetrahymenidae; genus Tetrahymena; species Tetrahymena thermophila. The sequence continues at coordinate 123,316 of NW_002476186.1, read as the reverse complement.
TTTTTCAAGTCCTTTTAATTCTAATTTGGACTACTCTATTATTTCTTCGATGGTTTCAAATTAAGAAGACTTCTTGTCTTTCTGATTATTTATTTATATTAATATAATTTAAAAAGTTTAGATAAATATAATTAAAAACCTGTTTTTTTGAAAACTTTTTATGCTTTAAAGGAGATGGAGGGCAGTCTTAATTGAACTAAGAAAAAGTAATCAAATTTGATTCCTGCTACATATTTTATTATTATTCTTCTTCATCTTCTTCTTCAATAACTTGATTGATTCTGCTTCTATCATGATCAGTATTTGAATACCTTACTCCTCTGCTACTTTTATTATTCTACCTCTTATTGAGAGATAGCTACTTTAAGTTCTCTTCTAATTTAGAAGATTGCTCTTATATAGTTTACTTGATTTATTTAATTTATTAAACAGTTTAAATCTATTATAAACCTAACTATTGTATCCTTTCTTTGGTTTATTAATATTACTTTTTAATTTGATGATATTCACTTTTTTTTATTTTAGATATTTCTTATAGAGCCTCATACTACTATTCTTTTTCTTACTCTTATTTTTTAAGAAAAGGATCTTTCTCTTCTTAGGTAGAATTTTTTTTCTTTTGATATTTTTCTAAGGGGTAATCAGGCTGGTATAAAGTTATTAATTTTTAAGAATTTAAACTTGATGGTCTTCTAGAATTTCCATTACGAAGTTTTATTTAATCTTTGTTTGTGTCACCGCTGGCAATTATAGATTATTTTATAGCTTAATAGTCTATGATACTCTTACAAATATCTCTTTTAAAATTTTAAAAACCTGAAAACTTATTAATCAACTCACCTGCCTTTGAATTAGTTATTTTTTGAAGCTAATTCATTGAATAGCTTGTATTTATCTTCTATGTTTAATCTTATGTAGGTTCTTAGTCATAAGTTAATAGTTTTTTTAATGTCACAGTTTGATTATATATTTAAGATCTACTATCATTATTTTTGAATGCCTAATGAGTTTGATTATCTACAAACTATTTAAAAAATCTTTAGCTACTTTAACTTAATTGGAAATTTGTTTTTTTAAAATCATCCTATGATGTTTCCTTCTGCATATTCTACATGACTGTTTTTTCTTCTTATTCAGAGTAGTCTTTCATTTTCTTTTATAAAATTTAGTTTAAAAGATTTTTATTTGTTATATAAGATTTAGCATAATCACTAGACTTATAAAACGTTTTATCTGCAAGAACCGAAGATGTTATCTCATTTTTTTTTTTAGCTACATTTAATAAAAAGAATATTCACTTTAAATACTCATTTTTAAAATAAATTATAACCTTTAATGCTTAATTAAATATTTTAATCCTTGTGTTTATGATTGTTTTAAGAATTCATAATATCATCAATCATGTCAACACGAATATCAGGCCTTTGCTTAAGTTCGTTTTAATTGAGGATATTTTCTATCTACTCTTCATAGTTATCTCCTAAAATATATTTAATTTATTTAAATTCTCTCTATTTGATTCTATTTTGAAAATTTATATATTTGATTGAAAGATAAATTACTCTAACCAAATTTTTTTAAGTTAATCCACTCTTAAAGATTTTAAACTTCTGTCATTTGTTTCTACATAGTTTTTATGTCTTATTGCTTGCTTACTTTTTCTGTCTGATCCTCTATATAATACTTACTGTGAGAGCTGGATAATCGAGATTAATTTAAATCATTATATTGATCTTTTTATTGTTAATTTGTATCTACATTAGATGCATTAATATATTATGAATATTCATCCTTAGTAACCAAAAGTTTGGGATAATTAAACTAAGTTGAGCTTATCGACCTAGTATTTCTTTTGAAAGTTACTGTTTTTTTGGCAGTTTAGAGCTGATTAGAATTAATAAAGCTCATAATTACAATACTAAAGTATTTATTTGAGTTATTATTTATAATTAAAATTAATTTTGTTTTACTAATTATTATAAAGATATTAAAAGCAATTAAAAAAACTTTCTAGCTCGTTTTCACCAATAATATTTACAAATTAAGTAAATTGAAATGAAATGAATTAAACACCAACCATTAAAATATTTACAAAATATAGATTAAAAAAATATTGATATTTACATTTCCTTCTACAAATTTATTTATGAAAGAAAACATAAATTAAAATAGACTTTAAAAAAAAAAATATTTTATATTGAAGTAACCGTCAATGCAGGCAGGTAAATTTTGATGATAATTAAAAAAAAAGATTAATCATTTTGGAAGCAGTTAGCTTTTTGAACTATTTTGAAATGTCTTTAAAGGAACCTCACTCATTTTACTATCAGTTTTTTTCATGACACCCATACTCAAAAAAGGAGGTTGAGCTGCTCTGCTTCTGGGACTCCTAATTACAGTAGCTTTATTATCGGTAAAATTAATTAGTTTATCAATACTTTATGAATGTATCATAGAATTATGAGGCTTTTAACCTTTTTAAAGTAATAGTACAGAGTTATTTTGTAATTATAGATTTTATTTATCAGATTTCTAAAAATTTTATTATTAACTATTTTAGAAAAAGCTATTTTTTATTGAATTTTATTTTTAGCAAGATTATATCGGAGAGCTAGCTAAATTATAAGACTAAATTTACCACTTTTATCCAATTTTTGAATCAATTTCCTAGCTTTGAAGTTTAATATTAAAATTTGAAATAGTTTTTAATTTCAAATGCTGACATTCATTTTTACTATCAATTGTTTACTTACTCGGTTATGCTGCACTAATGCTTTAACCTTATTTTTAGAGCTCAGTTAACGAAATTTATCTCTTATGGATCAAAGAATACTATTATTATTATTACTAATACTATTATATTGGTTGTTCTTTATACTAGTTAAGTCCTTACTGACATTATGTTAAATTATTAAACAACTAACTCTAATTTAAGCATTTACTGTTTTTTAGATGCTAATTTTATTATTCTTCTCTAGCTTTAAGATTTATATTACTCATTTTAAAATCAGTATAGCTTGAACTATTGAGAGTAGGGGAAGGTTTAGGTAATGATGCACTCTTTTTTAATTGAATTTTTTCATCTTATTATCCATAATTTGCTTTTGAGTATTATTATTAGCTACTTTCTGTCAAAATATTTAAATTTTTAGATATCTAATTTAGAGGTAGAACATTAAAATTTATTTGCCTATCAAATATATCTAAATTTTTGTTAGTATTTAGATTAATTATATTTGAAACTCCTGTGGAAACTCTTGATTACCTATTAAGGATATGGCTTTAATTAGTATTACTTAAATCTGCATGAGATTTTTTTTTCACAATTTGGTTATATGGTTATTTATTTTAAGGAATGAAAACATCGCTTTATTTTTAATTTATAGAATTACTGAATTATAGTTAGCCTGAATCCATATACTAGTTTTAAGATATTTATGAATATTTTATTTAGCTATTTAACTTTAATTAATCTTCACTTAAATTTTAGTTAAAATTTGGTTGCTAAATTTAAAAGTGAGAAATATTTTTGCTTTACGGGGAATAAGAAAGCTGAGGTGAACAATCATGAGAATTAATTGAAGGACTTCTTATTTGATATATATTAATGCATTTACCTTCTTTAAGTTCAGATCTTATTAAATTTTAATTTGTAATATCTTAAAATGCAGACTTTAATGATGATCTTTAAATATTTTATGATTCAACTAATGAAGAATCTATTTTTTGTTATTTATTTTCATGTATTGATAGTTATTAATTTTTTGATACTTCTTGTAGTTAGTCACCTTAATTATATTAACATAGATTTGAGCTATGATGAACTCCATTTTGTTAATTAGTTTTTGCTTCATTTAAAATGATACTTTTACTTGATATTTCAGTAATTTTAAAAGTTTTAGGGGATTTTATCTGAGTTTTTTTATTTTATTAAGGACTTGACACCTATGATTCAAATATATTCTAGTGACAATTGTTTATCTATTCATCTTGAACTATAAAATCTTAATTAAATTAGTTGATCTTATTATAATTTTAAGAAAGTCTTATATTTTAGTCTGGATATGAATAATTGTCTAAAGATTTAACTCTTGTTTCTCTGTTTGAAGGTGTTTGCAAATTTGAATTGCTTCTACTTTAAGAGAGATCAAATTCCCTTCTAGGAATTGCTAATAATGGTGTCTTAGAAATTTAAATTGATTATTACATGCTTTGGCTTGGTGATTATAATTTTTATTAGCATTATTATTAAGAAAGTAATGGAGGCTGAGAAAAACTGGTTTATTTTATTTAACGAAGGTCAATTTGTTAAAAGTGATTTTGTCTTTCTTTTAAAACAATTTTAAATTTCTAGTTTTCTTAAACATATTTTGAACCCTCTTTAAGCTTTTGGTTATTAGAAAGTGATGCCATGGCTAACTCTTTATTTTGTATAATTAGCTTGTCATTAATATCCATCAACCTTTTATTTTAATCTAAGAGATTATTCCGTTACTCATTCAATGAGTTAATATCCTTTGTTAACTTTTAGAGCTCCTAGTAAGCTAACTTGATAGTTTCTAATTATTTTTGATGTAATTGGGATAGATTTTATGTAGCTTAATATTAATCTTCAGTTTAAACATTTCTATCTACTAATAGTTAAAAACTCTTATTTTTATTTTATTGATTTTAACTGATCAATATTTAAGATTCGTCAATTTGCTTCGATGGAGTGTTAAAATAATTATTTGTTTGATTCTAACTATGTAAATTTAAATGAGACAAAAAACTACCATTTTATACATTCAAATAATTATTTTGGAAATGATTCTCTTATTCTAAAACTTGATTAACAATAACTGGTTTTTCATTTAATAATTACTTTTTATATTATTTTTTTTAATTGGGCAAAGATATATCTACTTGACTCTTAACTGAATTTTGGTTGCTTTTTTAAATTTCTATTTATTTATTCACATTTGTAAAAGTTGGAACCAATGATATGTTAGATTATATCTAATTGTCTGTTTAAATTTGCTAAAATTCAGATACACTTTACTTATCTGTAATCTCAGTAAAACTTTCGTATGTTTAATTCTATGTCTTACTCTTTGATTCGCTTTAAAATTTACTAACATCTTATGCTTTATCAGAATTATAAATATTATCAGTAACTGCCTTTTTACTAATTATTTTCTTGACACTATCCAAAATTTTTTGCATTTTGATGTTTTCATCTTCTTAACCTTATTCGTCTTATGAAATTGAATTTTTTCTTATGATAGAAGAGTACTTTTGTGATGCATAAAGGCTAGGAGATTTTTTAAAATCGTAAAAATTGCTTACATCTTCAAACAAAGTGAAATCTTATATTTAAGAACCATTAAACAGACCTTATTTTATCTGCTAAGAATAATTTGATAAAAATTTAAATAACTAAGTTCCAGTAGGCCTTATGTATTCATTTTCATCTGTCATAGCTATTAAAATTTTAATAATAAATCCATTATATTTCTATTAGCACCTTTTAACAAGCTCTTATAAAGTTAATTAGTCGATGCATCCCTTTTTAAGCTACTCTTACACTTCAAAAGAAAATAATTCATTGCAAATCATTATTCTTAGTATACTAATTCCTAAAGATAATATATCAGACTATTTTAATAAAAATAATGTTTACCAAATATTTAATAAGTTTTTTAAATACCAATAATTAAATAAGAGTTGTAAATTTATTTTTAAATAACTTAATCATAAATTCATAATATTTTTCATTAATTTTATAATCTTATTTGAAACCTATTTTAATTTTCAAAAGTATTTTTTTAATTTTGAGGTTATTTAAAACAAATATTTTTTTTAATTGTTAAAAGAATAGAATTACTGTAAAAGCTCTAATTCAAATAATTTTAATTAAGGAAAGTGTTTAATGAAAAAGAAAAATTCTCAAAAAAGCTTAATAAACACCATCATTTATTTTCAAAGATAAAATATTTAAAATCTACAAAATATATTTTTTTATTTTTTTGAAGATGTTTATAAAATCCATCCTTAAAAATAAATTTAAATTTAAAACTTTTAATTATTAAATATTATTGTAAAATGTTTTATAATATGATGCAAGAAAATAAGATAAATTAGGCTAAAAACCAACTTCAATTTAATTTTTTAATTATGAGTTTTTGAGATTTAGTATTTTGATTGAATTAAAGAAGTAAAACTTCAAACTTATATTTGTTTTAAATATAAATTAAAAAAATTAGCTTTTTTAGAATATTGAATTAAGAATATACTTTGAAGTGCTTTGTGATGTCGAAATTACATAGGGTATTTTTTTATAAATGATTAAAATTCTTATTCATTGGTGACTGTATGTTTGTTTTTACAAATGTAAAAGTCTTTTGTATGTCATCTAGTAAACTCATCTTATAAGGCAAAATTTTAACTTCACCATTAGTGTGAGCATAGTAAATGTTTTCAGGAATTAAATTTCCAATCCATCTATTTTAACCTTCTAAATGGGACATTAAAGAAGAAATATTGTAAAGGATTTGCCAAATTTCTGTCTCATGGAACCCAATATTATTAAAGCAGTACTTTCTTTTAGCTTCCTATAAAAGATTGTTAGGAAAATATTCATAATAAAATTTTATGTTCTAAAGTTTTTAAATAGAGCCAATTTCTAAAACTTAGCATTCATAAGCAATCATTTGCAAGATGCTTTAATGAAAGTTCATTTAGTTTTCAAAAATCTTTTTTATTGCTTTCATAAAATCATCTACATATTCATCAACTGCTTGATGCATATAATGACCTTATTGCTTTAATTTCTCTTCTACTTAATGAATTTCTACTTCCTTTAATGCTACTAGGCTATATTCTGAATTTTTTTTTAAAGTTTAATAAACTTTAAATTTGCCGAGCCTTTCAGAATTGTCTTCATACAAATACGTATAATTGCTACTAAATTGTTAAATAAAATCAGAGTTCCAGTTCTCAAAATACTTTGCCATTCTCTAATCTTCTACTTCTATTTTTGCTCTTTTATCTATAACTTAAAAGTCCTACTTACTTTAATCTTAATTAAATTAATATTAATTATTTATTTATATTTCTGTTAGGCGTGAAATAAATTAGTTTATACTTTTGTTGTCATCAGAAAACAAAAATAGTATCTGTAAAAATAAATAAAAAAGAGAGCATCAATAAATAATTTATAAATTTAATATCCTGATAATTTATTACAAATTAAAATTGCTTGTGATTCATTAATTAACGGATTTATTTTATTTATGATATTAATCTATAATCAATAATAGATTGACCAAAATTTTATACGTTCATTCTACTTCATTACTAAATTATATAAATTAAATTGATAAAATTACATAAATAAGATATAATTTTATATTTGTTCACTGTATTTAAATTATTTTTAAAATAAGTTTTATAATATTAAGTTAAATATTTTTTTTCCTTTTTGCTTAAATATTTTATGCTTATTATAAAATAAACTTGGAAAATTAGTAATTCCAATTGTATCTTTTTGGTCAATAAATTTATAATAATAATTTATTTTTTATTTAGATAATTAAATCAAAATATATAAGACATAATGCAGTAACAACAGTAGAGTAAAATAAAATTAGGGTATTGGGACGTTAGAGGAAGAGGTGAGCCTATTAGATTACTTCTAAATTACTTAAAGCTAGAATATGAAGATGAAATATACCCTTTGAGTGATAGGGAAAAATGGTTCAATTTCAAAAGAAACTCCTAAGAATTATTTATAAATCTGCCATATGTTTAGATTGAAAGTAAGGAGACATAAAGTTAATCAATTTATGTTGAGAGCGATAGTATTAGCATTTTTATTTGTTAAAATTTTGGAGGAGAGCAATTACTAGGCAAAGATTTAGTTTTACTTAGTAAAATGAGAGGAGTAACTGAAGATGTTAAGCTTTATTTAAGCAGATATGCTTATCACAATGATTTTGCTGAAGCAGATCAGCTCTTCCTCTAAAAAAGACTTTAACCAATTCTCTTAAGGTTAAACACTTATCTTTAAAATTATAAATATTTATTAGGAAGCAACATTTCTTATCTAGATTTTGTTCTTTATGAGTCATTGAAGACATTAGAAAAAATAAAAAAGGAGTATTTACAATCTCATACATATCTAGTATAATACATAAAAAATATTGAAAATATTCCTTAGATTAAAGCCTATCTTTCTTCTGAAAGATTTCACAAAGATTTTTTATTTTATGGAGATCCTTCTCCTATTTGATGAATATCAAAAAATTAACAATGATAAAATTATTTAGATAACAAGTAATTAACTTATTTATACATATTAATGAATGTATTTTGTCTATTTTTATAAATTTAATTCATTAAACATTTTATTTTATATAATTAATTTAAATAGAAAATATAATCTGGTGTATGTATGTATATATTCTTTATTATTTATAATGCTTTAAACTATTGATAAAGAATATATATGTATGTATATATTCATAATAGAATTGAAATAATTGAAAATTTGAAAAAACTATTTACAAAGAAAAATAAAATAATTATTAGAGATCTATCTATCTATTTAGCTATCTAGCTAACTAGTTAATTTAGTGATTTAGAATTGCTCTAATCACTCACCATTCTGAATATCTTATTCATTTATTTCATTTGATTACTCATTTTAGTTGTTGTTTTGATTTTCATAATCTCCAATAATCTCGTCTCCAAATTAATTAATATGTACTTCTTTACTACTTTTACTCCCATTATCGCTTTCTTATAACTCATCTAAATGGTCATCTTATATGAACACAGGATAATCCCCTTCATAATATTGGTGTTATTCATATTAGTTAGCTAACAAATTACTTTCAGATTCACTTCTTCTTTATATAAAATATCCTTAAATATCATGTACTTCTTTTCCTTGCTAAAATTAATAGTATGAACCATACGCACTCTCTAACAAATCTTTAGTTGTTTGGCTTACCATAATTTTACCTGGTTCACCATTAGACTCCATCTTATTTGATAACATAACATCTGTTCCATAAATATCATATCTAACAATATCACTTCCAGTGATACCACCAATAATTTATCCCTAAGTTAACAAACAAAATTTAGACGTTGTAAATGTTAAATATTAATATCTTACAGTATGAATGCCTATTCTCATGTTGAGTGTTTCAAAATTTACTTCTGATCTAACTTATTTAATTATTTCTAGCATGTTTAAACCCATTTAAACAACATTATTTGCCTCTTTAGCAGGATTTCTCTGTTTATTTTTATATAACAATAATTTTAATTGTTCCTAAAAAAATAAATTACTTCTTTTGCATTATCCACTCCTAAAACTACATAGCAATCACCTATTGTATAAACTTTGAAGCATTTCAATTCTTAACATTTCATATCAAACTTTAAAAACAAATTCGAAAGCATGTTTACTACCTTTATAGTTAATAAATATATTTATTTTTTTTCATATTTTAGTATATTATTAATTTTAAAATGTTTCTATAAGTCTCATATCTACAAATTATAGATTATTAGTTTTATTATTTATTTGAAAAAGGCAAAAAATAAAAAAAAATTATCAATTTTGAGAAAATTTCTTTTTAATTTAGTAAAAATAAATATTAAAATTAATTTTAAAAAACAGGAAAATAAGATTTTTATTTAAGTTTTTTTTTTTGAAAATAAAGCGAAATATTTTTTTCAAATAAGAAAAGATAAAAATCCTTCTCAATATTTGATATTATTTAAATTTCTTTGCTTTTTATAAATGTTAAAATTCTTTTTAGTTAGTTGGCTTGAATAAAAAGTATTTTAAAATTTACCTCCTCAGGATTTCTCATTGAGCAATATTTAGTGAAATCTGTGATGTCTGCAAATAAGAGAGTTGCTTCTTCAAAAACATCACATAGATCTGTTTACTAAGCAATAGATTTAACATTAAAATAATCTAAGAGATGCTTAGGTATTAGATTTCTGACTAAATTATCTTTCTACTATTTTTTGGCATCTAAAATTCTCATTGTGTTATAATTTTAGACTTGAAGAGAAAATATCTGTTTTTAAAACATAATGAGATTTATTCTAAAGTTAATATAATTTTACCAAATAATATTTATAGGCATGTAAAATCAAAGTGTAGATATAGAAGTAGTAAATTGTTAAATAACTTCTAAAATCTTAGGTCCCAGATAAAATTTAGCTAATAGTAAGAGTTATGATTGTTGCTACAGTAAGAAGAGATTTGAAAATAAGCTTTAAGTAATTTAAATTAGCGAATATGATGTAGTACATTATTTATTCAAGTATTTAAATTGAAAAGTAATAATTCTAGAAATAAACAATTTCATTTGTTGAAATTGTTAAAATTAAAATGAATAATATAAATGTTATAATTTCAGCTATTCTAAATTATTCCAGTCTGTCAGATTAAATTATTGATTGATTTTTTATAATGAAAAGGATAATCAAAATTAAGATTGCACTCCTGCATCCTATATATGCTCCAACGATTTTTTAGTTATAACTATCAGTTAAAAGAATCAAAATAAGACTTAATATTTTTAAAAAGCATATAATCAGTGCCAAGCCAAGATAATACTTTATGTTTTACTATTGACTTTCAACAAGATTAGCATAAAATTCATCCACTGCTTCTTAATCTTATGTCTTATAAAACACATCTCTAATGCTCAACACATAAAAATCTCTGAAGATAAAAAAAATAATTTAACATTTATATTTTTTAGAAAAATTAAATTTAAACAAAATTAATTACTATTATCCTTCTAAGAATCTATTTTCATCGTCTTTATCATTAAGAAGAAATTGCTAAGCTCTTTTAAGATCTATTTTAAAATTTTCTTAATTTTTCTGGAGACATTTTAAATATATGTCTTATCTACAATCAGTTGCTAACTAGCTTACAGCATTATACTATTAACTAACTCTCTATCCTTGTTTAGCTGGATGACCTACTACATATGACCTTAAATTTTGTAAACTTTCAGTGAGCATCTAAGAATTCAAATGTGTTTAAACTGCTTAAGATTTATTTTATTAAAAACCTGATAAGGTTAATTTAAGTTTACTTCCTCCATTTTAATTTGAATTTTAAATATTTTAATTATTAGGTTAGTTAGTTTATTGCTAGCTTGTTTGTGCAGCATAAAACGTACCTGAGTGAATAACACCTGATCTTTTATACTTTCCATTAGAATTAGAGGTTACCCCGATAGGAGATTGGATATTTAAAGTTCTTTTATAAATTTCGCGGGTAGGAGAGTTTTCATCTTCGTTCTCCTTTAACGGTATTACAGCTAATTTAATACTATCCTATCTATACATCCTTACTGCTTAAAATTCTCTATTAACTTAGTGATTTTCTTATACATTTTAATTTTAAGTTTGACTATGTGAAATAAATTTTGTTTAGTTCTACTTGTGGAAGCTACTCATATTTTTATTTCTGATACTTTATAAATTTTGCTGTTATGGACTGGTAGGGCTAATAATTAATTGATTATCTCCATGAACAATATTCTTTAAATAAAAATTATTAAGAATTTCAATTAAAAAAGTAAATTAATTAATTAATTACAGTATTGCTTTCCTAAATAATTTTAGAATTGTTGGACATTTTTTCATTTGTCTAAGATCTCTAGCTTCTTTGTTAAACATCTTAGTCATATTATGTTTTATTCTTTTATCTAATTGAGCTATTTAAATTTTATTCTGTTTTTAAATTGTTAATCTTTGACACTTTAACAGTCTATTGTTTTTCTAAAATCCTTTCTTTAGAATCTCCACTAGGAATGAGTTAGTTAATTTCATTATTAATATGAATATTATATTTTGTTGTAAAACTTCTTTTTTGTGATCTTTTTTTAAATTAAGGAGGTAAACTAGTGATAGGAGGTAGTACTTTAAGATTTAGGATTTCTTCTTTGATTTTATTTGGTTTAATTACCGTTTATCTTTCTAATTTTTTAAATTATTTGTAATGTATAACTAAATTTATTTTTATGTTTGTTATTAATAATATTTGGATGTTAATTTACTTTTATGGATAGCTGGATTGAATTTTTTAAGAGTATAGAGAGTGATATCTCCTTTGCCTTTGGCAAATACAGTTTTAGGATCAGAAAAAAAAAATTAATTTGTTTTTCCTTAAATTTTCTCAAAGGCTTGTTCACTGATAGTTACTTCACTAGGATTGCCTTTAGAGCAAACTCTACTTGTAGTATTTACAGTATCTCCAATGAGTGAAAACTATGGTTTATGATGTCCAATAACACCTGCAATTACTTAGCCATAATGTATGCCTAATGATTTTATTTAAAATTAAAGTTATTTATCTAATTTTTTTATAATTTCTAGATGAAAATCCATTTTTATTGTTTTTTACCTATTTTAAGTTCTAAGTTTTTACCATTTTAGCTCCATTTTAAATCTTTAACATAGTCAAGCATTTCTAATGCTAAATTTGCAGCTCTTTCAACAGGATCAATTTCTCTCTATCTTATATCGACCTAGTCTTCGAAGTCCTTTAAACCTGCTGATGCCATATAGCTTAATTTATTTTAATTAATTAAATAAATAAATATTTTGCTTTAGAATTATGAATTTTACGTTTTTCCAACTGTTTCTATTTTTTGTAGACCTTAGCGAGCACAAAACTAATCAAAATTCTTGAAAACTTTATCGAGAAAAGGAATAATTTTTTCATTTTTTTCTTTGATTATATCATCAAAGTGGCAAATGTCACAGAATATTATACTAGCTTCACCTTATTTTTCTTAGAATCTAAATGGCTTGTTTGGATCGTTTGATTTAATGCGATTAATTATGAATTTTGGTAATAGAATTTCCAGCACATCGTTAATTTTTTTATTTTGAATATTTAATTCATATTATTGTATAAAATTTTTCTTTTACCTTTTCTAAAATAAGTACTTTTGAGAAATTATGTATAAAAAAAATGAGAATACGATAAAAGGCTAAAAGACAATAAGTGAGTAGCTTTAATTTTCAAGCAAATAAATCGTTTTAAGGGTTATATAAATAATAATTAGTATCATATTTTGAATGAAAATATAGTGTATAGGGATTGTGGTAAAGTAGACATTTGAGTATAGTAGTAAAATAAAAAATGAAATGAATTTTTAGCTTTAGCAAATAAATACTATTTCGATATAAAGCAGCAATCTAACAATAGATATCCTTAAGAGGACACCTTTTAGTTGGTCGTACGTTTTTGTTTTTGAAGATAGGCAATAAAAGTAAGAATGCTGCACTAATTATATGAAATTCAAAAATACATAAATAGCTAAATAAACCCTTTCTTAAATCACATTTTGTGCATTTGCACTACCATTAACTATAGAATTTAGTATCAGACTATTATACTAAATCAAGAAATATACTTAATTGAAAAAATAAGTGTAGAAGCTATAGTTAGAGTATTTGATACAAAATGGATAGGCTTCTTCTTCAAACCTTTTTTATGCATCGTCATTAACAAAGCTTAGAGTGAAGCGATTGATTTTTGTATTGTTAACTATAGAATTTTCAGGATTTAGCAATTATTATATTGTTAAATCCATATCAACATTAGCAAACAATTTCTTTATAAATATCATTAAGTTGAAAGAAGAAGAATCTATTTTTTTTCCAGTTTTTAGCTTAATTTCTTAGGCTTACATTAATATCTTGTTGAATTAAGAAATAGTTAAATCTCTCAATAACTCTATTCCGATGAATAAATATTTTATTTCTATTGTCTATATTGCAATCATAAACAAAGTTTAAAAACACAATATTGAAGCCAACAAAACCCACAGTTCAGGGGATCCCCAAGCTTCATTAATAAGCACTTCTTCTTATGAATCAACATCTACAAAAATATAGATAATTGATATCCCAAACATGAATAGAAATGATACTAAAAATTATTTAAGTGTGTAGTCGTATGAATTAAGTGCTACTCTTATCTATCCTACCCAATTAAAGACTAAAAAGAGAGCCCTGATTGAGAATTGAGTTGGTAAAATTTACCCTGAAATCATTTAAAGACTGCCAAAAAAATATACACAGAATATAAACACTCCAACTTCAATCAAAGAAGTTATTAAGCAACTAGCTATAAATTTCTTTAAAAGTGCTGTGTATTAAAAGTAGGATTAGGCACTGCTGAATTACCAAAAACTGCTTATTAAACGAAAATCCTGTTCACTTTTTATTTAAAACTCTTTGTATGTTAAAGACTTATACTTTAGAAATTAGTCGCTTTTTAAAGGAGCTTAAGTTTGAGTGATAAAATTTAAACTCAAATTAGGTTCTTATTCTTATTGTGGATTTCTATGATAGAACTGACTTATCCATGGTATGCATCCTTTATCTACTAGAATATTAAATATTCCGAATACGTAAAAAGGCAAATGATAAAAAATGGTTTATCTAAAAGAAATCATCATATCATTTTATTACGTAGATCTTATTATAAGCCATAAAAATCCAACTATTAAGCACCTGTTTAAAGTATATAAAAGGATCTAATCATATGTTTCCAAGAGAATTCGAGATGTGTAAAATAGAAGTTCTTACAATCCCTTAAATGAAAAAACTCTTGCATCACAGTTTATTTTGTAAGTTTCTCTTGTCTCTATATTTATATCAGCATCACTGTTAATATTATCTTAGCCAATAGAAATAATTTTGCAATCCTCTTAACTCATCATTCTAATTAGAGAATAAAGTTCGTTTTTTTGCTCATAAGTAAGCTCACAGCCAATTAGTCCTTTACTGAAATGGTACACAAATGCAAAATGTTGCTTTAAGAAATCATCTTCCTTTAATAGATTTTAAACGACTATTAAAAATAAATTAATTAGAGTTAAAAAATTACCATAATGACTTTTAATGACTGCTAAGTAACAATAATCATAAAGTTTTTCAAATAATCTGTTCTTGACATGCTATAAATGCTTACTCTCCGGTTTTAAAGAGATTTTCTATTTATTAACGAAGAATTTAATGACTATCTTTTGGACTTTTAACTATTATTTTGGCCATCTTTGAGACTTATCTTTTATTTTTTTAAATTTTAATTATTAATGTTATTTTTTTGATATAATTGTTTACAGTAATTTCTTTTATTTATTCTTTAATATCATATTTTAAACTCTCAGGATCACTTTAAGTTAGAAAAGTTAATTTAGACATAGAAGTGAGCAGTCCCATATTAAATCCAAGAGGAAGTGCCTTGTTAATTTTATCTGACGAAAATAAATTTAGCTTAACTTTTCTTTACTCAATCATTTCAATTGTTTCTTTGACATCTGGAAGAATTTCTTCTTCTAAACCAATTAAACACAATAGATCTAATTCGCTTTCTAATTAATCAAACAAATTTTCTATAATCTGCTCATCTACAACTACATTGTTGTATAAATTATTGTAGCTTTAAATTATATCTTAAGTTTCAGACTCAGTAAATTCTCTTTTCCCATAAATAATTACTTAGTTGCCATGCAAAAGCATCTATTTATTATATCCAAAGTAAAATTTATTTTTTCTTAAAAATTAAAAAAATATTTACGTTTTTGTAGGTTTTATCAACCTATTCGATCTATGAAATAGTTAAATTAAAATTGCTAGGTATCGATTTAGTTATATCTAGCTCTTACCTTACATATAAAATAGAAACATCCTAGCTTGACAAAGTATTAGGATCTCTGACTAATATAGAAAACCTTTTCCTATTTTTTGTGGGCTCCATGATTGCAAGAATCTAATAATTAGTGTAAAAGTTTAAAAATTAAACTACATACTTAGTGTTGTTGTTATCTTCTGACTTACACTTCAAAGATACATCGAAGTTAGAAATAAATTAATTAATTGCTTCCTCCTCAGGGGTTTGATGAAAGTTTACAATCTGTTTGCTAGTTGAATCGTATCTTGAACGAGTCATTTGGCACAATGACATAGCTACAAGAACTTCATTATGAATATGATCATCAGGATGAAAAAGAGAATCTAAATAATCTTTCTCATCTTTCAAATCATAGGAAGAAATGTAGTGAATTTCGAAATTTCTTTTAACATGATTAGAATTTTAGTTTTAATTATTTTTTTTTCTTGATAAAATATCTTAAGTATTGTAAATTTATGGGATGAGAATAGGGCTTCGACCAGAACCTCTACCTCTATGAGGGTTTTTAAAAGGTGAAAAAAACCTTTCTTCTTTATTTATATTTTAGCTTGCAGTCATGCCTAAGCTATTGTTTCTGATATGATTTTGGCTAACAAAATTATTATTTGAAGTCTAGCTTCTAAAAAGATTTTTCATCGTTTTGGAAACATCTTCTTTTTCTCTGAAATGCGTTTTAGTAAGAGAATGATTTTACCAGTTAGCATTATCATCAATAATCTCATTTGTATGGTTATTTTCATCAGGAATATATAGCTCTTTTTTCACTCGATTTTCTTCGTTTGTGTTATTGGGATTATTATAGTTCGATAAAGTATTTTAACTGAAGGTTTTGTCTGCCTCATTTTACAAATTATTTATTTTCAAAAAATTAAACTTTTAATTACTATTTTAAAAGTTTTTTTCATTAATCAATTCATTACAACTATTTGTATTTTAATTTGGACTTTTATTTTCACTATTTTATGTTGCAGGTATTATTATATTTTGATTTTTTGGGGTGACTTGGTTAGCTTACGTATTTGTTATTTCATCTGTTTGAATAGCATCACCATTTTCAATTTTATTATTCGTTTCTGCATTCATCAAACTGGAAGCTTCTTTGTACACAATTTGCTAACCATTTAAATTCTTTTTTTAATCTTAAATTAAATGTAAACTGTTTTATTCTTGACCTGATCTTGTAGTAGAATATTAATCTGACAATATATCTTTTTATTCTATTCTAGCAAAGTATTTACCCAGAGATTTTGGTTTCTTAGATTTTACTACAGTTTAACTCATTCTAGTTTTTCTTACAATTGTTTTTTATTAATAATGAGTAGTTTTTTTCCCTCTCTCAGAATAACCTCTTTAAAAGTAAGGTTAATCATTATAAATAATTTCTGATTAATCTAAATCCACCTCCTAAGATCTCTCTATAATTTTATTTTGTGTAAAACTCAGTAAAAAACCATTCCCTTAGTTTGGTTAGCCAAACCTAGAAACTGCTAATGAATTACTCATTCTTGTTCCATCAAATAAATTATTGGAACCCTCAGATTAATTATACTCTCCTAGCTTTAACAGCTTCATGACTGAAGACTAATTAGTGATTGAAGTTAACTTTTTAGGTAACTCAATTTCTTCCTATGTATCTGAGTTTAAAGAAGCAATAGTCTTTTTATTAGCACCAATTAAAGGTTTATTTTTAAGTTGTCGTGTTGAGTTACATTTTTCTTTATAATATAAACTTTGTTTTAAATTTACTATTGTATTATCTTCAATTTCTAAGTCTTCTTCAGATTCACTTTATTCTTAAATATTTAATTTGAATTCTTTTTCAATTATATTCTTCATTCCTTTTTAAAAAAATTTAAAATATATTTAATTCCTTATTTAAATCAAGTAATTAATTTATTTGTTTAAAAAATCAAGTAATTAATTTATTTGTTTAAAAAATAAATTACTTTGAAAACTACCTTTGTTCTTAACCACATAATCTTTTATACTCTCATAATTTTTAAATTAATATAAAATATTATTGCCAAACCCTATTGTCCTAACATTTAGTTTTCCTGTACTTATAGAAGTGTTTTTATGGAGAAAAACATGAGACATCTAAGAAATCTAAGTAAGTTTCATGGGATCTGATTATATTTACAAATTTTGAGACTCAGGTTCAACAGTTTAATCTCTATTTTAAGCCTATCTTCTTTGCAAGAGAAGAAGAAAGTTAATGAAATCAATAACTAAAAAATAATATACTGGGAGCATATTTATCATATTAAAAAATTCTATCTAAAGATTTTAACTTCGGATTTTACTATTTGATACTTTTTTAGAGAATGGATCGTCTTCGACATAAAAAGAAGATGTAGATATTATAACATTTACAATAAAAAACGCGATCATAATAAGATATAAACCCATAAAGTATATTTGCTGCTTTGTCTCATCTAAACTCCAGTATTTTGCACTAATTAATGATGAATTTTCTTTTTTTAACTATTTTAAATAAAATTTAGTATTTAGACCAACATAAACAACCATTCCGTAAACCCAATCAGTGTATGTAAGCTTAGAGCCTCGAGGAATAAAATTATCATTTGTTATAGTTTCCCAATTCGGGTGTTTTTTAAGTTTTATAAAAGCTTCGAAATTATTTAAATCTGGCTAGTTTTTTCCATATTCAATTTTACCACAAAGCATTTTCCTAAATTCAAAGGGGTTATTATTTACACCAGAGTTTCTCTTGCCTTTTTATTAAAAAAAAAAAATAAAATGTTTATTTAAAGAAAAGAAAAATATTTTCCTCTATATCTTTGTTAATTGCCATTTGAATCAAATATTACAAATTTAATTAAAAATCGTGATGAATATTAAAACTATTTAATTTAAGTAAATTTGTATCTAATTAAATACTCTCTGTTAGGTGAAAAGGTGTTTTTGTTTTTATATTTGTATCTCCATTCATTTGTGATGTATCGATACATGCATAATCATCTTCGCTGTCAAGTAAAACTAAATCAGCAGGAGCTACTTCTCCAATTTTGAGAAAAACTATATCCCCAACCTTTTTCATAATAGTTCATTTAATACTTTTTTTCGTTTTTTCATATTAATTAAATAAAAATAATAGTAATATTTGCAATACCTCCAAATCTCCCCATTTAACTTCTCTTATTAAATGTTAGTCTAATTTATCACTTATTTCATCCTTTATTTTTTCACTAATATCCTCTCTTAGCTTTTTTAAAAGATTAGAGTAGTTTTTTATAAGTTTAGTGAAGCATTTGCATAAACGGTTGTTTTATATTTCATCTCTCTTTTATCTTTGTTTATCTATAAAATGCTCATTAAAAGTATAGAGAGCAATACTTAATAAAAGAGGTAGAAAAAATATTAACCAAATGTGAGGCCTATTTATTAGTTTTTTATCAAAAATAATTTTATTTATAATTCATGTAATAAATTTTCAAGTAATTTTTGAATGAAAGTTTATCAAATGATCTATCTGTACATAAACAACCATTTATCTAATAAATCTTCCCCTTCTTTGCTCATAAATGATAAAATATATATGCTTTTACTTTGTATAAAGATAAACATCAGGATCAGCAGTAATAACTCCAATTAAATAGCAAACAATCAAAATATGGACAGGTCTTTTTAACATATACTATAAAAGGCATCTAGGAAATAAGTTAAACTTCTATTTTTTATATGAGAATATTAATTTAATTTTTAATTAGAGCTTTTTTGCTTTATATTTATTTGTTTGTTTCATATTAAGTTTGAAAAACAATATTATGTTACGCTATACAACTCAGTTTTAATCTTGTTGTTTAATTAAATATGTCCACTTAATCCTACTGGTTCTCCAAACTTAAACTCAATCTATTTTATTATTTGATAATAATTTGAGATGTTATTACAATTTTACATCTAAAATTTGTTTCTAATTCTAATTTTTTTGCTAATAATCAACAAAAAACTATCCTAAAATATAACAATTGCTATTAGAAATATAAATTTAAGAACAAATAATTAAGATTCTTAATGAATATTTATAAAATACTGAATGCTTGATTTAATTTGAAGCCTGCTACTTATTTAATGCGCTTGCCTTGTTATTATTTTTCTTACCAAAGCTAATTTCCTTCATTTTTAATCCTTTCAGAAAACAAAAAATAGTCTATATAATTAATTATTTTAAATATTAGCTATTTAACTGAGATAGTGATTTCTTTATTTTTTAGTTAATAACAATTTTTATTATTAGGTCATTGTGTGTAATCTCTATATAAAAGAACTTAAAATATGTTTCAATCAGTCAATCAATATTTACGAAATTAATAACTAATTTTATCATTTATAAACGAATCTACTAAATAATAAATGAGTGTTTATTACATTTTGAGCTAAATGCTATCCCTACGAATTAAACATTTTTATCAAATTTAAAAATTTTACGTTTAAGTTTGTTAGTGATTATTTTATTTTAAGTATATACTTATCAACAAATTTTTTAAAATATCAAACATTTCTATTTAAGTTCAATAATTAAAGATGATAATTTGAAAATAATCTCTAAAATACACTTAGAATTTCTACCTTTAACTTAATTTTCCTAGTTAAAAACTTTTAAATTTTATCATAACGAATTAGTCGCTTATCATAAATCAGTGTTTTTTTTCAACTTATTATATCTAAATTCATATTTTTTTATGTTTATTTGAACAGATATTTAGAAAAAATATTAATTTTTTAACTAATTAAAAATTTTAAATTAAAAACATTTTAATAAATATTTATATTCTTGTTAAATTCATTAAAAATTAAAAAAAAACTAATTATTTGAGTATTTTTGATATATTAAGATATTAATTTATTCATCAATCATTAAATAAAATTCATTATTTATCAAAAAAAAAAACTAAATCCTATCCACAAAAACTTGAGTTAATAAAAATTAAATGAATTTTTCCACCACTCAATATTTATTAATCATAAGCAAAAATACTAATTTAAAAACTCTTTTTTACACTTTTTTAATTATAAAAGTAAAATATATCAAATCTTTTAGAATAAAATTTATTTAATTATTTTTTATAATTAATATATTTAAAGGTAAAACAATATTTTATCATTTGCAAATCTATGTATTTGGTTTATTTTTGAAGAAACTAAAGATACTGTATATTCTTTTTATAAATTTAATAAATTTTAAAAATAAAATTATATAATATCTTTCAGTCAAGTATATTTAAAAAAAGAAATTTTACAAATTAAGTACAATTTAAAAAAAAATTACGATGAATGAAACTATTAAAAAATTGGTTCTATTTACAAATTTTTATTATTTGATAAATATAAATTATTTATTTTGAATAATTCAATCAGGTTTTAGTATGTATAAAAGATATTTAATTAAGAAATTTTGTTATAAACTTCATAAATAAAAATGAATTTTATAAATAAATTAGGTTTATAATTATATTTTATTTATAGCACTTTAAATAGAGCGAAGAAAGCATAAGAAATAAAATTCAAATAAATTTTACTGGTTTAAAAATAGAAAAAATTATTTAAAAAATATTGAAAGAGTTTGGTACATCTAACGATTTTTAGATTAAAAAAATTATTTTATAGGTTTTTATTAAAAATTTCTAAAATGTTAATTTTATATTTTGGGGTAAAGTTTATGCAGCTTTCTATTAATGCTTGAAACTACTGAACAAAGAATAAGTATATTTAAGCTTTAGAAAATGAAAAGGAAGAGAAATTGAGAGTTTATTAATTAAATAATTATTTAGCAGTAAGATCTATATTTTATTACAGATTAAAATATGACTAATTAATTCAAATTAGACTTTTATATATTTTTTAATACCATATTCTTTTTAATTTATAAAGTAGAAGAGTTTCTAAAAACAATATTTTTTTGTTTGTTTATTAATTTTATTAACTAATTTTCAAAGAACCTATTATTGTTTATATTATTGATAAGATTAAGGGTTTTCTTCCATAAAGCGATACTTTTCGATCTTTTATAATCATATAATATAAAAAAAATTATATTTCTTCACCACAGCATAGAGTTGTCAATAGCCTGCAATGAATAGAGATAAATCTTATAGTTCAAAATCATTTTTTAGCATTAGGGAAAAAGGAAAATCATAAAATGCAATCTAATTAGGATATTCTTCAACGAACAGAAAAGTATTTCAATTTTATACTTCAAAGTTAAATTAAAAAAATCATTTAACTAATAAGCATTGAGAATTATTAGAATTAGCCCTATCTAAATATAAAGCTGCTAACAGCTTATTTTAGTTGTGGAAAAATTATCATTTTTAACTAAATTATTATCAAAATAGATTTAGCTTGATGGAGGAGAAGCAATATTAATATCAGGAGTAAAACCTGAATAATTGTCAAATTAAATTAATACTCGAAGATATAATGTAAATTCATAAATTAAGCTACAATGAACTGTGTTTAATCCACCAATTTATTTTATATAAACAAATAGGTTAAAAATTTTTTTCCTTTAACGCTCTTTTAATTTTTTTAACGCAAGTTCCTTTTAATACACATGATTATAATGATTATAAGTATTGGAGTAGATGACGGTAATAATTTTACAATAGATAGGTATATGATTGTATTTAAAAGAATCATAAATAAATTATCTAATTAGATTTAGCTTAAGCTGCTTTTATAAATAAATTAATAGGTTGTAGTTATTCGCAGTTTACATAGTACCAATTTTGATATCTTATACAACATACATTCTGCTATTGCTTAGAGTGGAGTAGAATAAAAGCACATTTGATAAAACAACTAATGAACGCTAAAGTTTAGTATTTAATAAGCATAGAAACAAATTATTTGAAGCTCACCAGAATGTTGTAGAGCAGTAAATAAATTTATCTGATTTGAAAAAATGGAAAGACATAGAAGTAATAATTATTTCAAAGTTTTAAGTTATTTTGATAGATTAATCTTTCAATAAAAGCAAATAAAATATATTTAAAATAGAATATAAATGTTAAGGATAATAAAAAAATAATTTTAATTTATCATTTAAAAAGATAAATGTTAAACATTTATTTTAGGTTGGTTTAAATCTTAAATCCTCATTAAAATTTTTAAAATTTGAAAATATGAATACTCTGTTTTAAGAAAATTTAGGATTTAAACTTTTATTCAACTATTTAATTTTTATTAACTTAAATAAAAGGTTGGAGATATCATCATTATTTATAAGGACGAACATTGCCCATGCGAAGTACTCTTGCTTGATTTTTAAGGAGAGCATTGCATTCTCGATATGCACCAAATAAATGGGAATACAATTTACAAAAAAATTAAACCATTAAAAGTGACAAGATGTATAGAAAAATATATGTTTGTAATAGTTAAATTTAATTAATTTTATTCTAATTTTAAAAAAAAGCTTAATAATAAACAAAAAACAAAGGAAGTTAAATAGATTTTAGGAAAATGTTTAAGGGTTAAATAGAATATAGCAAAAACGAACATAATGAAATTAAAGGATACATCAAACTAAAGTAAGATCCTTAAGTTGAGTAATTTTCAGAAGAAAACATTATTCCTAGGGCAGCTATTATTAAATAAGAATGGGTATTTGGAATTGCTCTATACACAGGATTGGAGTGTAGACTATTCAAACATTAAAATAACAGCTTCACTAAAGAAAATGATTCTTTCTTTCTTAATAAAATCCAATTCTTCTGTCTATTTAACTATTTACTTTTTGTTCCAATATTAGTTCAAAGGTTAATTTTATAATCGAGTAGTTCATGCTATAATAATTTAGATAACGATGCAAAATTTTATTTTACAAACTTTAATATGAAGTAGCTATTTATAACAGTTACAGATACATTACCACTGTTTCCTATAGTTGTTTATATAATAATTGACTTCATAACATTAATTGAGATTTGCCTTCAAAATTAGGAAATTGTTATTCAGGATAATAAAAAATTTTTGAGATTGAAATCACTAGCTGAAGTTAAAAACTCAAGAAAACCTATACAAAGTTTTGAAAATAGCGCTGCCTAATAAAATATATAACCAATTCATTCATAATAATAACTTAATAAGTTGTAGTTTTAATAGTCAAATCAATAAAGCTACACAGTTGTATAAAATTCAAGAGACAAAAGTGTTAGCATAGTTAATCATTTAAGTAACCACAAAAAGACTAATAAATGCTTCAATTATTTTAAGAGAAAATATTTCAAGATGCTTGAGTTTTTATAATAATTGAAAATCCAATTCTAAGTTATGTATAGCCAAAAATTTTTTTATCCTTAATTTAGAATAAGAGAAGCTATTCCTATTGCAGATTTATCAGTTACAACTCATGTTATTATTGGAAAAACGAATGTCATCAGCTATCCTTATTCTTCTGATGTGTGCAAAATACTATACGGAGATAACCAGTATAAGTTAATTCCTGAAAAGGTATCATAAAAATATGAGGATTTTATGAAGAAATACCAAGAATTACAATAGAAAATAAAAAATAATAAATCAAATAAACACAGTACTTTAAATTTCAAGAAAAAAAGAGCTTCTTAAAGAGAAAAGACTGAAATGGCTAAAACTCTTGATTACGATAAGCTAGGATTTTCAGACAACAAAGCAATGAGTGAAGATAAAATTAATTTATTCAACACCTTAGGCTAATCTGCAATTGATGATCTGTTTGATAGAGGGAATAAATTAAATGATAGCACTGGCAGGGTTAAACGAAAGAGAGAAAGCAGTGCTGAAAAAAATATATATCACTCAGACAGCAAGTAAGCATTTTAAAGATCTTATAGTATGAATAATTTACAAGAGAGCCCAGAATTTAGATCTAGTATTCGTTCTAATAATTAATTAAATCATATGGTTAGTGCTAATAATAATAACTTGAAAAAAGGTTTTGAGAGTATTATTCTAGAAGAGAGTAATCATTCAATCAAAACAAAGTAAGGAAATGGTGGAAACAGTAATAAAAATGGTAACTTTTATGACATGAATAACACCGTTTCTGACAAAATCCATTCTCTAGCTAGCAATTTAATAAAGGATTCTGACCCTCATTTTGAAGGAATTTTTTAAGTAGAAAATAAATAGGCAGGATAAGAAGGGCTATCTAATGGTTAAAAAAGAGGAAGTCAATTATAAAACCAACCTAATTCTCATATTAATAACTTAACCATCCTTGTTAATAAAATAGATGGAGTTGGCAGTTAAAATAAAATTTTACATTAGAATTCAAACACTGAAACAAACATAAAGGGAGAACTATCATCAACAAACAGATCAAAATCGATTTAAAAAGAGAAATCAAATATTTCTGATTATGAAGATATTGTAAACATAAGCAATAATTAGATAAATTCATTGACTAATTACTAAAAAAATAACCCAAAATAATTTACTTTTACTAAAGATGAAATTTAAATTAAAAATAGTAGAAGGTCAAGTAAAAATAATTAGCAAAAAACAAGCTTAGAATTAGACGACTTAGATATACCTTGTGAAAATGAATTGTAAGATAAAACAGAAGAATTAAATAAAGTAAAAGGCCAAAATGATAAAAGATTGAACTTTTCTCCTACTTTTTTTGAAAATAAAAATGATTTTAGGTAAAATGTAGTAAGCAATAAAATAATTTATGAGCCAGAAACTTTGCGTCATTTAATAGATGAGAATTTTGAAGATCCAGAAATAAAGTATCCTTACTTTTCAAAACCTCCATCTTAAAACTCTAGGGTTTTTGGTTTGGGTGGTGGTGATAATTCTTAAGATTCAGATCAAAATAATAACTAAGTCAATTTAGGATAAAACCTTAAAATTAATGAAATTAATAAAAATTTAAATACAAAACCTTCCAAAAATTAAGCTGCTGATATTAATGGATTAAATGAAGCTTATGAAATATCTGAAATCCCTTCTGAAAAAGTATCTTAAAGTGCAAAGATAGTCTATAAAAAATAAAAAGATACTAGAAATAATGAGTTTAGTCCTGATTCTATTGAAGGAAGTGGTTAAATAAATTCTGAAATGAGCGAGAAAGCAAAATTAAACATCCTTAACTCTCAAAATAGCTTGAATATCAATTTTTCAGCTTAAAAAAAGTTTATCAATTCAAATAGTTTTTAGCAGGACAAAGGCACTCCTTCACAAGATGAAAGGGAACTGTTTTTTACAAATTAATCAACTTCAAACAAAAAAGAAATTATGATTAATTCTAATCAGTCAAATAAGCAAAGATCATAAAGTTAGTAAGCGAATCCTCTTCCTTTCACAATAGAAGAAAAAGATGAAGAATATAATAAAACACTTCTTTAATAAACTCAGAACAAAGATTAATTTTCTAATAGTTCTAACCCTTCTGAAAAACTTACAAACCAAAGCAAGAAATTATCAATTGAGATAAATGCTTTAAAAGAAATTTCAAGGCGCTTTTCTCTTGAAGAAAGTCTTTTAAGTAGGTCATCCAAAAATCCATCTAATCGCTTTGGAAACTACAATAAATAATCCACTATTTTTAATTTACTTGCTTCTAATCATAATAATACAATATCTGGAAGCATTTAATTTTCTATGGGAAACTAAGGTAACATTTTTACAAGAAGAGATAGTCAATTCAAGCCTGGTGGTTTAAATTCAGAAGAAACTCCAAGGGATAAAAAAAAATCCCTTAAAATAGATATGTCTAAGATCGAAGATTAAAATTATGTAAAATTCTTAAACATAATCAATAAAGAAGAAAATAGTGGTACTCATCAATAGTAAAATATTTCTGGAGAATTAGAAGACTAAAGAGTGTTTTTAAATAATAATAATAATAATAACCACAATAATGGTAACTCATTAGAAAGTCCTTAATTAGGTAAATTTATGAATCTTCCATGGGAAAAATAAGATTCTGGTAAGAAACCAGGAAGTGCAAAAGATTTTAATGATTTAAATTCAATGGAATCACTGAGAGGTGGAAGCAGAAGTAGGCAATACCAACTTTCAATTCATTCAAGAGATTAAGAAAATTAAAAAATAGAGAGAAAACCTATGAAATAATTTACTTTTTAAACAAGATAAGTAGCTAGTTCATCAATTAGATAAGAAAAGCCATTTGATTCTATCAGTAATACAATAAATGAATCAAATTTATAAGATAATAGCTAAAATTAGAATCATTAGTAGATTTATGAGTCGTATAATAATAACAATAACAACAATAATAAGAAATAAGATCAGCAAGCTTAACTAAATTCAAGCGATAAATATAATTCTTCTATCGGAGGTCTTCATAAAAAATCATTTTAGATTGAGTTATACAGTAGCGAAAATCACTTCGATTTAATTGAGAATAAGAATGAAGGAGAAGAAGATGAAGATATTGAAGAAAATGGAAATAATGAACTTGAAATTGAAAGTGAAGAAGAAATAAGTCCTCAAGAAAAATTAAATACGAAAAGCGAATAAAAGAAAATAAATTAAAAATAAAAGAAATTTTTAAAGAATAACAGTGAGTTAAATTCCAAGAATGAATCATTAAATGAAATTAAAAGTGACATCAATCACTTGCATAATGAAAACAACAATAACAACGTTGATGCAGAAAATATTTCAATTGAAAAAAATAATTAAATCACTCCTTAAAGAAAAAAATCTTATAAAAATTTAAATAAATCTACTATGCCTAAGTTGCATATAAAGAGAGAAAGCCTAGAAATGGGTTAGCTCTCATCTAGATTAAATCTTTCACCTATTAAGACGTCTCATAATAAATTTTTTGGTAATAACAGAAACGGAAAACCAAAATTATTACCTCAAAAATCTCTTCAAATAGATTCTAACAAAGTATTTAATTTTTATTTTAAAAACCTAATATATTTATTTAAATTATTAATTATTTTTATAATAAAAGAGCTCTAGATCTGCTTCAGTTAATTTTGCAAAAATGCAGGCATTTTAAGTAAATTTTAAGTTGTTAATTATTTTATTTATTTTTATATCAACTTTAAGGAATAGAGCATACCTAAAGATACAGATAAATTTTTGGAACATTATATCAAAGAAAATTCAACTTATAGAAAATAAATTAGAACATCATTAAAATGTCTTGTTTTATGTCACCAAACAGTTACTAAGTTTGACATTGATAAAAATTAATTAATTCATACATTTTACAATGAAGATGAAGAGATGATACTAAGGTTTTGTAAAAATTTAGGATACACTTTTAAGTGTTAAAATCTAAGATTAAAAGAGGATAGAATATTTGCACAAGAATATATCATTTAGATATAGTCTCAAAAGAAAAAATATGAAGTAATTGCATTCCACAGAAGAAAATTTAGATTTAGTATATTAATAAAACGAAAAAATGGCGCGGACTTAATAATGAGAGAAGAGCTAAGAACTGTGCCGCTTTATTTAGACTACTAAAGAGACTTGATGGCAAAAATAATTCATAAAAATATGCAAAATGGATTTAGAAGTGTCTTAATATCTAAATACTCCTTAAGCAAAGACGAAACTGATCGCTTTGTCAGTTAGCTAGAAAATCTTCAAACTAATATTGTGAAAGAAAAAGAGGCTTTGGACAAACTATTTGGTGTGTTTGAGGAAAAAGAAAGTGGAATGCAGTTCGTCACACTCCTAGGAGTAAAAGAGAAGTTAAAGGTACAATTAATTAATTAGCTTATTTAAAAAATTAATAAAAAATTTTTTATTAGGAAAATACTGAATTATTTTTGGATTCTCTTTACAATAATAAAATAAAAACTTGGATGTTGACTGGAGAGCAGTATACTAGAGCTCTTTCCTCTGCATACTTAAGCAAAATTATAAAACCAGAAGACTTCAAAAATCAAAATAATTTAATAAATATTCACTTTGAGTCGAACGACTATGATGATATTAAATTTATAATTAGAAGAAATTTAGAGAAGGTTCAAACTTAATTATTGGGTAATAATATACATTTAGAATGAACATATTTAAATTTGTCTAAAATACAAATAGGTGAGGACCAAGAAAAGAATTCTGCCTTCCATAGTAAAGATAATCACACTAAATTCCAAAGAAAAAAGTCAAGAGTCATCACTGTAGACTCTAATTAGCTAGAATAACAGCTCTAGTTTTAAATAATTATTAAAGGTGATGTTTTAAAAACTATTTTAGACGATGAAATTTATTTAAAGAACCACTTCCTTTTCTTATGTCATTTCTGTAAGGGTTTTGTTGCCTATGAGATCGATTCTGACACAAAGCAGATGCTTCTTAATACACTTAAATCATAAGAAGCACCATAAAGATTCCTTGCTATTACGAATGATCGAGGACTTTCAAATACTGCTCACTTTTCTGTGGAAATTGAAAGTAAATTACATTATTATTTTTTCTACTTAAAGAGTTTATTTAAAAATACAAAGATCCAAAAACTTCTTGCCCATATGTTTCTGATCTGACTGTAGACAGCTTTTAGGATTTATATAAATTAATTTTTATGCATGGAAGGAGATAGGCTGATTTTATAAATATGATTTTAAATCTTTAAATTTATAGATAAATGCTTTTTTACTTAATTTACTTGATTACAGAAGATAAGTATTGTTTGGAAGGTGAAAACACAATGAATTAAGTTGAAATATCAGTCTACAATTACTTATTGAACTTTTTTTCACTTTTTCCTTTGTTTATTTATTATTTTAATCCCTCTAATCCCTAGAATAGTAGTAAATAAATACTTTTCATTGTGTTTATTTTTTGATTGTATTCATTTTTTTTAAACATTATGAAAAAGGAAACACCGATCCTGAAAATCTTAAGTACTACTCTATGTAATACTAAACATCTAAGGAATTTTGGTCGAAATCAGAGATTCCAACCTACATGAAACTTTTAGTTACTTCTTTTATATAAAGTCTATTTATATTCTTTGGTATGGATTAGATATTAGAAAGCATTCAGAGTAATGGTAAGCTAATAGGATTTGAAGAAACACGAATGATAATCTTTATTATGCTTATGTTAGTTGTCTAATTTTAAACTGTTTATTTTTCTGGAAGTATTACATGGCAAAATATTTCTTATCAATCTTCTATGTTTATCATCTGCACTTGCATTTATTTATCTTGGAAAAGCTAAGACAACATAGATTTTATCATTTTCGGAGAATTATTTGCTTTCCCAGCCTTTTTTATTTCCTTTTTGGTAATAAGCTTAATAACATGCTTTAGCTTTGAAATAATGAATTCCCTATTTAAAATTCTTCCACATTTCTTTGAAAAGAACTTAGAGATAATAGAAAAAGCTATTTAGTATTTTGATGATAAATATGCAGGATTCAAATTAAGCAAACTCTCTGACTCTAAAAGAGAAGGAGATAGAGCTTAAACAAATCACTTAACTTTGCTAGGAATTATCAAATAATATTTTAATGGACAAACAGAGGTTGATGAAATTGTTTAATCTAGTAAATTAAATAAAATTTAATTGTAATTTTAATTTATATTTCTAAATTATTACAATAAAAATAGTGATGAATACTGGAATAGATAATATTCATACTGGCATAAGTAAAATAACCTAGAAGTTTGAAAATCCAGAGTTCGAGTAAAAATATATTAAGCGAGCAATAATTAGTTAGATAAGTGTTAGCAAGTATATTAGCTTGATAATTTTCTTAACTTTCGATATTTTCTTGTTTGTATAAATCATGACTGAACCTGGTTACACAAATGGAGAAAAAGTAAAATAATTTATTATTTGTAATTTGATAAATATTAAAAATATTTTCTTTTAAAGGCAATATTGTTTGTATTTATCAGCATGACTTTAGTTTTAACTTTATCTAAATGGAAATATGAAAAATTCTTTATAATCCTAAATTATGCCTTAATTTTGATCAGGATAGGTTATTTAACAGCTGCAATTTAAATAATAAATGACTATGATAATTTTCTTATTATGCTTGTTTTTATGTACATTTGCTATTTTGTTTAGCTAGTGAGAATGGATATTATGATTGCTGTTTACATTTACTTTGCCGTTTATGATTCTATCAAGTAAGTTTTTTTAAAATTATAAATTATTTATAATTTTATATTTCAAATAGCTTTGTGATAGGTATTTAAAACAGATTTTCATTTATTAATGAGTATATTGCTTATTATATAATCAATGCGCTAACAATAATATCAGCTTTTACTTATATCTTGATGTCTTAGAAATATTAGGTATTTTAAAAGATTTAGATATATCTTATTTAATCTTTTTTTTTTTAAATCTAGTATGGTATGATGGACAGATACCAGTATTTATCTGCTAATAAGCTTTAATTGGAAATGCAAAAATTTAATGAAGTTCTCTCAATTTTACTACCGAAATTCATTAGAGATTAAATTCAGAGTGATAATTAGAATGTTGTTAAGATAGAAAATTAAGTAGCTATCATTTTTTGTGATATTTATAATTTCGATGATATAATAGCTAAAAAGAATGTAGAAGTCATTAAATTGTTAGATAATTTATACAGGGCATTTGATATTCTTTGCAATTTAAATGGATTGCAAAAAATAGAAACTGTTGGTAAGACCTATATGGCTTGTGGTGGCATAGTTCAAAGTAAATTGTAGTAGAGAGAAGGATAGTATAGTGAAGTAAATGAAGTTAAATGTGCCATTAATTTTGCCTTTGAAATCTTAGAATACTCAAGCACTCTCACTTTCGGTGAAGATGGAGAAAAAATATAGTTAAAGATTGGTATTCATTTTGGTAATGTAATTGCTGGAGTTATTGGCTATCACAAACCTTAATTTTCTCTTATTGGAGATACTGTAAATACTACTAGTAGAGTGTGTAGTACTTCTGAGCCAGGAACAGTAACCCTTTCAGAGCAAGCATATGAAAGAGTATCTTAGCAAAATATTTGTTGAATTTAATTGATTTTTAAATATAAATAAATTTAGGTAAAAGAAAGTGATTTAAAAGTTCAATAAATGGACAAGTTGGAAAAAGGTAATGAAAAATTCAGAATAAATGATGCTAAATAAAAAAGAGTTGAAGCTAAAGGAAAAGGTGAGCTAATAACTTATCAGGTTTAGAAATATAAAACTAAAAAATTAGCTTCTTCACCTGAGGCTATAATGCCTTCTTCGAGAGAAAAAATTTAAAAGCAAAATGTCCCATTAACTGCCTTAAAACTTGAAGAATCTCCTTCATCACAATAATTTCCAAATAGCACAGACTAAGATATAGTTTTGGATGAAAATAAAGACACGTTTGAAAAGAACGCTGGTGCTCTTTTATTGTTATCTCCCTAATAATAAATAAGACAAAGGTAAGCCTTAGCTCTATAATAGCATCTACTAAATTAAAAGGACCTTCCTGAAATAGCTGAATAAAAAGAGAGTGGGACTAATAATATTTCTCCAAAATTAAAAAGTAATTTGTTTTAGCTAATATAGAGTGGTAACTAAACAAACAGCTCAAATGCTTTAAGATAAGAGCTTTTAATTAATCTGAATTAATAGATTTTAGGGGAAAATTAGTAAAACGATGGTGGAGCATTAGCATATTCAAGACATAATTCAAGTTACCTTATTAATGGTTAAATTCATAGGTAATCAGCAGCAACACCAAGTATACTTAACACTCCAGAAAATTTAGTAAGAAGCAATGCATCAAAGCTAAGCATTTCTTAATAAAATGCAGCTATTTTAGGACATACAAACATAAGCTAAAATAATGCTAATATGAATATTCCAGTATTTACTTAAACAAACAGTATATTAAATTACTAAAACAACAGCAATATGCTCTCTCCTAATATTTTAGCTACAAGAGTTGATAAAAGTGATACCAATGTTTAAGATCTAACAAGTAACTTAGAAATGATAGAGCAAAAGGCTAAATTGACAATGGATAACAGAAGTCACAATTTTTCGATTAGCCACTTCTAGGAATTGAAAAGTGAAAAAATTAACAACTTAGATGCCTTAAAATTAAAATTAACATAACCTAATTTAAATTCGTTAAATGAAGAATAAAATTATTAAGCTCCACAAAGTAACCTAAACTAAAACGGAGGAAACACAAGTAAGAGCTACGAATAATAAACACCTTCTAAAAATGTGTAATCTGTTGCATAAAAGTTAAGACATGCAGAAAACAATTAACAAAAAAAGAATTTGTCAAAAAATATTGCAAGCATTCTTATAAATATTAACAATAATGAGGTAGAAGAGCCTAATCCTTCTATGGACTCTAAAAAGCAGTCAAAAATTTAGAGTAGTGCAGAGAGTAGAAAGAATACTTCCAATAATACACTACCAAAGCAAGACGATTTATTGTATCCATTTTCAAATAGTGGTAGTGTTAATTTAAATATACCTGCCTTTGTACCTAACTCAAGCAGAAATTCTAGCAGTGGTATTGTGCCTCCAGTAAATGCTAATAAAGTTGACAACGGGTTACGCAAAAAATCAATTTTTAACCCTAATAACTAATTTATTAATAATGCCAATGGAGAAATTTAGGTAGTTGGAAACCTTTCTAAACCTCCTTCGAAACAGAGAATTGAGAAGGTAAAATAAACACCAAAAGCATTTATGGGATATGATAAATCAAGACATACTATGTATGCCAACCCTAATATTAATAGTGTAATTAACACTGTAAGTACTCCATAATCAAAAACATCCTTGCATAAACTTCATTAAATAAAAAATTTGTAAGGATTTACAGATGTTGTTACAAATCAATTTCCATTTGATAGCAATGCTGCTGTGGCAGGTGGAGCT
Organism: Tetrahymena thermophila SB210; assembly: GCF_000189635.1. Lineage (NCBI taxonomy): Eukaryota > Ciliophora > Oligohymenophorea > Hymenostomatida > Tetrahymenidae > Tetrahymena > Tetrahymena thermophila. The sequence continues at coordinate 89,755 of NW_002476186.1, read as the reverse complement.
AGTACAAATAAAATATCAACAGGAAGTATAATTTAGAGAATAAGTAATGAAAAACAATTTAATTCTAAGAGTTACTCCGAATTCGATAATATAGATTAATCACCTAAGAGTAGCAATATCACGAAATTGGCTAACTTTAACCCAACGACAACAGTGAATTAAAATGGCTAACAAAATGTAAACTCTAATACAATCAACATAGGTAATATCCATACTCCTTTTCAAAGATCTCCAAACAAAAGAAATACTCGTACACCAGAGAATACACAATCACATATGGCTAACTAAAGTAGTCTTGAAAACATACAAAATTTTTTAAGTAAAGGTCAAGGATAAATTGATTAAAGCAATAGCATTATTCATAATGAACAAAATTTAGAAATCAGTCCTTAAACTTAACAAAAAAGAAAATCAGTTTTCTATAATAATAATATCATTAATACCATGGCAAATAACAATTACAATTGGAATGCACAAAACACGAATTCTTCCACTCTTAGTCCTCCTCTTGTAACAAAGAGTCATAGAATGATAAACTAAATTAACACACCTGTGAATAGAAACGGTACTATAAATAGCGCAAACTTAAAAAGAAACTCAAAAAACTATGGAATTATATAATAACCTGCTATTAGTTCTAGTATGCAAAATCTACCTGATCCAAGTGTGATACAAATAGTAAAAAATATAAAGGAAATGGAAAAAAAGTAAGGGTTTTCTTAAAATTAAGTAAGAAGAGGATCGTCAGCTTAAAATATAGGTTTACCAGTCAGTTTACCTGCAAGTGACAATAAAGTAAAGGCTGTATTTAGTAACTAAAATAGTAACCATGAAAAATAATCAGCTTAAAGCAAAACGAGTAGCTTACAAAAAGATTAAAAGGTTGCTACAAATTAAAATTTTCAATAATAGACTTTCGTTGCTACTAATTAGGATGAAAAAAGCAGTGAGGGCTTTTTCAAATTCATTCCACCTACTCCAAAAACATTTTAAAATCAAATGGAATCAAATATATAAAAGACAAATCCAGTTTTACAAATAAATTAAATTAACTTTTAATTCGAATCATCCCCTAATGGGTAATAAGAAATCAATTTAAATAATAACAATAACATAAATAATAATATTAACACTAACAACAATTATTTTAGAAAGGACTCCTCTTCCAAGAGCAAATAAGTAAATGATTTAAATAATATAAATATTTATGATATTTAGTATTAAAATACACAAAAATCGCCTGAAACTACTCCTAAGAATATAGGACGATAAACTCCATAAGGCATAATTAATAGATCTTCATCAAATACTAATAATTAGTCTTAAAGAAGCTCTAATACACCAAATGAATCGAATAAAAGAAAACTAAACTAAAACGATTTAGCAAGTTAAGGTTATCTTAATTAATATTTAAAAAATCCAAGTTAAAACGATAATTCTCTGAATGCGACTCTCTTAAAAAGAATGACTTTAGAAAAAAGGCTAACTGAGTTCGCTATTCGCTCTAAGAGTAATACAAAATCTAGTAAATATACTCTCGATAATAAAAGTAATTTTAAATTCTTATTTCTCTTTTTTTATATTAATTATTGTAAATTGATTTAAAATAAAGTGAATTAAAAAAATAGAATTTGTAATTAATATTTTTATGCAATTAGGTCCTCAGTTAGGTTATTTACCAGTTTAATAAGTAAATTCGTAAGTCCAGTTAGACCACGATATTGAATAAATCATGGAAGAAGAGGAATAGTAAATTTAAAGTTAATAATATTGTAGATTTCTAAAAAAATTTTATTTAATAGGTAAATTAGAGATGATCAAAGCATAATGAGCTCAGAAAAGAAATTAGTTTTTTTTGATTACTAAGAAATAAATGAGAAAGTTGTTTCTGAAGGAAAGTATAGCCTTGAGAACTAGGTAGACCCAAGTAATTTAAGATAAGTGTATGATGAGTAAGATCTTGAAGAACTATAAGAGAAATAGTTTAAAAAGAAAGATTAAAATGATTAATATAGATTGACATTTAAAGATGTATTACCATACAAAGCAAAAGATAATGAAAATGAAATAGAGCTTTCTAAAGACTTCTTTGCACAGTAAATCTAGAAAGCTTAAGACTCAAATTAAATCAATTTGTGGGTATGGTTATGCATCTATATTTTTAAGACCATCTCTTATTTGATAGTAAGAGATAAGCTGATTAGTATATTTATCTACGTAGTAGTTCTCAGAGCGATTTACATAGTAGGATTTGCCTTTTTTGTTTACAAAGTAAAAAATATTTACAACTTATGGAGATTAAAAGATATTAAATTTCTCATTTACGGACTTTATATCACACAATATATTTTCTTCTACATAGAGACTTCTTTTATGAGCTTAGAGGGATAAAATACATTTTCATCTAATCTTTAATCTGCTGAGCAATTTATAACTTTTGTCATTTTTACTGAATTTATTTTTCAATATTTTTGTGAAAAAATTATTATATGCTTCATTTACATTTTCTCAGAGGTCATGCTTTGCATTTTTAAATAAGGATACTTTCGTCTAATGACTCTTTTTTCTATGACATTATTTTCCTCCCTTTATCATCTGATTATGCATTACATTATCATACAATTTTAAATAAGCAATTTCAATGATATTAGAAATCTTGAATTCAAGAGGCTTCTTTATAAGCGTTTCCTTTACAATCTGCTCCCATCTCATATAATGGGTCAACTGCTTTCTCAATAGCAAGATTAATAAAGTGAACTAACTGATAGTCTTTAAAATACTACACTTTTATTTGCTGATATAGCAGGTTTTACAAAATACTGCTCAGGTAAAGAACCTGAGAAAGTTCTATAAATGCTCTAAAAATTATTTGTCTGTAAAATAAAATTTTTATTTTCTATTTAAAATAAATTTATTTAAAAATTTCATAAAATTACAAGAGTTTGATAAAGCTTGCATTGATAATGAAGTATATAAGGTTTATACTATTGGTGATTGCTATGTTGTAATGGGAACTCTGAATGCAAAGCAGAGAAAACCACCTATAGAGGCCAAGCATGTTATAGAAATGGCATTCTCGATGATCAAATCTATAGATGAAATGAAAAAAAGAGAATTCTCAGATATTGATATGAGAATTGGTATTCATACTGGTGATATCATAGGAGGAGTCATTGGTACAGATATAGTTAGATATGATATCTATGGACCGAATGTTTTGATAGCAAATAAAATGGAATCAAATGGTGAGAGAGGAAGAGTAATGATCAGCGAAACTACATATAAACTAGTCAAAGGAAGCTTCCCCAATTCTTTTAATTTTGAAGAAAGAGAAGAAGATGTAATCATAAAATCTTTAAATAACTTGTAAGTGAAGGCTTATTTTGTAAGCCAAAAGTCAGATGGTAATAATGATTTCATATAGGCTGATGATTAAGGATAAGATTAACCATATAATATGTATAATCCAGAAGATAGTGGATATACTGAATAAGATGAAAATGAACATGGGGAAGAATACTACACTCAACAAGATTAACAATATGAAGATGAGAATTATGATGATGAATAATATGATTAGTAATAATATGAATATGAAGGATAGGAAGGGAGCAGCACAAAGAACCATAATACTTAAAATAATCAAAATACAGAAAATAATTAGATATCTGAAAACAATTAAATTACTGAAAATAATTAAAACACCGAAAGCAACCAAAAGGATAATTAAAGTTGAAATTTATAAAGTTTTAAATTAATTTTATAAGACTCATATTTAAACCAATAAGTAAGTAAATAAATAAATGTATATAATATTTTGTTATTTTAAGCAATTTTATTTATTAAATTTATAAATAATATTTTTTCTATTTTATTTAAAATTATTTATTTGATTTATGTGTTGTTTATTTGCATGGTTCATGTAAATTTGGTATTTTTGATTTCATAAATATTTATTTAAATAAATATCTCCTTATTTTTTGCAAATGAACAATTTAGAAGATACTTTTTTTAACTAATAAAGTTTATAATCTTGTTTAATCCATAAAAATAATCAAATTCAGGGAGTTTTTATGGGATAAAAATGCCCTGATAATTTAAATAGACTTTAGTGCTTCAAGTGTGTTCTAAAATCTAAAGATTTGAATTGTATTTCAATTTAAAATATATTTGCAGAATAATAACAAGAAGTAGATTGTTCAACAGATCCTCTTAATTCAACCTAAGTTGATGATTAAAATACTGCTTCAGATGAAGATTAGAACGAGTTTGAAGAATATGAATCATTTTGGCCTCCAGTGAATCCTGAATTAAAAAACAAACTTAAGATGATTAAGTAAAAAGTGAACTTGAATATTATGGATAACGTCATTAAAACTTTTGATGAAATAAAAAAAAATATGAATGAAAATATAGAGTAAATTAAAAAAGAAACATTATTGATAGCTCAGAAAGTTATAGAAGATTTTAGCCATCTAAACTCATACTATGAGAGTCAAAAGTAACTAAAAGATTTAAGATAAATAATTTAGAAAAATAGTAATGATGCCAAGCTAGCAAATGAAGAGATTGAAAAATTTATACTCTAGAAGTATCAAAATGCTGAAAATGTGAATAATTAATTGAGTTAAAAAATTTTCAATATTTCTCAAAATCTTCCTCAAATTAGCCAAGAAATGTTTGATAGCTTCAACAATAGTCTTAACAAAATATTATTATAATTTAGAACGTAGCAATAAAAGTAAAAAAGTTTATTATTTTTGAAAAATTAACAAATTAATATATTGTTAGATAAAAAAGGAGCATTTTAAGTTCAAAAATAATTTTATTTTTAGTAAAATTTTTTAGTAAATTGACAATATAATTCAAATAAATAGATAGTGTGTTTCTAACTTAAAGTTTGAAAATAGTACATATGAAAAATCTAGTTTGATAAAAATAGAAGACAATTAGTTTGGATATTAATCAATAAGCGCTTTCTTTGAAGGTAGAGGCTAGGTTTATTCAAGTTGCACTTTTGATTATGATTAAAAATATTAACTAATATTTGAGTTTGACAGGCCACCTAAAGAGTGTATCATAATTGGACTTACAGAAGATGATAAAAAAGACTTCAATTGGTATGATAGAAACAACTTTTATGCTATTTAATTAGGCAAATCTTCAAATGATAGTTTTTGTGAAAAAATTTTAAAAGGCAAGAACATCAAATAAATGTTTACTTTCAATTCTAAACTGTTAATGTAGTTCCACATTGCCTAGAATTAGCTTTATTTTTCAGATTATCCTTCATGTGAGAATATAAATGCATTAGATCCTAAACAATATGAATTTGAACCTGATTAAAGATATAGAGTAATTATTTACTTTAGAAACCAAGAAGGTTTAAAAATAAGTCTTATAAGTGCTCATCAAATCCATGAGCTTTTACATGTTTGATTGATTGTTTTTAAAATAAAATATTTTAAATTTGTTATTTTTTCTAGTTACTCTATAAATGTGTAAAATTCAAATGATTAGAAAATATCTTTTATCAAAACGCATTTATTTTCTTATTTTTAGTAAATTCGTCAAGTAATTAAATATAAAATCTTAAAATAGTATGTATAATTAATTACCATTAATATTTGTGTTTTCTCACTCACGTATTTGATTCATTTGATCAAAAAATAATTAACTTGCTTGATTAATTGATTATAAAAGATATAAAAACAGAAAATCAAATCAAAATTTTTTTATTTGATAATAGTAAATAAGCAAGGATAGTTAGTTTACATAATAAAGATTATTCATTTTTTACAGAAAGAACTGCTGTTTTTTATATAAAAACAATATTTATGAGTTAAGCTGATTTATTAGATTGCTCTCTAGCAAATATATAAAGAGCAATTAACGTATGTTAGTTTGTAGTTGAGCATTGCCATGATGAAGAATTAATATAATTTACTCATTTCTACTATTGTACATTAAATTAAAATGTTCCCTCTTTAATAATCCTAACTGTAAAAATAAGATTATCAAATAATGATTGCATTTATAATTAATTATTGTTTATTAATATACACTAGATAGTTATTTCTTTGGTTGCCTTTCACCTTCTTTCATCAACAGCAGAATCATATTTATCTCCCGCTTTAGCCAAAATATCTGATTCTCTAAAATGTTCATAAACATTAGCTGGTGTAACTCTGCTTGCTCTAGGAAACGGTGCCCCAGATGTATTCACAGCTATAATAGCAGGTGGTGGTAATGACGATGAAGGTATAAATTTAGCGATTGGTAGCATATTTGGAGCTGGGCTCTTCGTTACTACTGTCACATTAGCAAAAGTGATTAAAAATTCTGATGAATTAAAAGTAAAAAAAAGAGTAATGAAATAGAAAATTAATTAGTTTTTTATTATTAAAATAGGCTGATAAGAATATATTTATTAGGGATGTTGGTTTTTACTGCTTTGCAGCATTTCTCATATTAATTTATTTGTTAATAGGAAAAGTAAATTTTCCAATGGCAGTAGCTTTCTTCTCTCTTTACTTTGTGTATATATTAAATTACACTTTTTTTTATATCATTCTTTTCTTTAAATAAAATAGATATTAATTAAAATTAATTTTAATGAAGACAAAAAATATATTTATAAAATTTTATTTAAATTTAGATTTATAATTGTTGTGATTTACTAAGAGTGGGATGCTAAAAGAAAGAGAAGTATTTCAAATAATTATTTTTATCATCAATATTTATCTATCTTTCAAAATAATTTAAATAGAAAATGGAATAAATGCTTAGCTAATTAGTGATGAAAATGAATTGTAAAATCGACATATGAGTTTTGTAAGTGGATAAGATACTGATGATTATATATCTGATGCAGAGAACAATGATTTTGATAAAAGCTATAAAGCTTCGTAACTTTTTATTTAGATACAAAATATTTAATTAATTACTTTTTTTGAAATACAGAGAGAATTTGAAAGACTTTTTGAAGACTGGATATCTCAAATACGAATCTCCAGAAGTAATTGATTCTATTTTTAGAATTATTAGATTTGCAAAGCATATCATCAACTTCTTTCTCTTCCTTTTTTTGTGAAATTTTTGTAATAAATACTATTTAAGGATTAAAGAGGTCTTTTAGATGATTATTTAGAAGAATTTGAAGTAAGATGATTATGCTTATTTTATTTAATTTTGTTAATATAATTTTATGTGAACTTATTTTATTTTAAAAATAGAATGCCAGTAGTTCTTTAGAAGCAGAAAGATAAAAAAAGCAGCATTATTCTTCAAATTTAGTTGATTTCAGCATAAAAAATACAATTTAAAAGTAATGATTAACTTATCATAACTATTTAAAAGCAAAATATTTTTTTTGTATTTTAGGACTAAGCAACATTCAATTTAGTTTAGAATAAGCCACAATTTCCTTAAAATGAAATCAAGAATAAAAAGTAGAATGTTGAACTTTGATTTGTAATGGCATTACATGAAGTGGTGGTAGAAATTTATATTTTTGTACGAATTTCCGATAAATATAGTTAGAGATTTAACAATCCCTCCTTCTGAAGAGGATTAGTGGAATAAATGGCAAGGAATGATACTATGCTACACAGCTCCTTTATTCTTACTTGCTTACACGGAAAGTAAGAATAAAATATCTCTTATTTTCACATTTTTAATAATATTTTATACTTAATTCAACTAGATCTTGAAGCAGAAGTATTTAACTTACACATCTTGTTTATTGTTTTACCAATTAGCACTATTTTGTGTCTGGCAGTCTGGAAATTTAGTCATGTTTCTAAGCCTCCCTCATTTTTATGGATTTTTTCTATTTTTGGATTTATTAACTCTATTGTATGGATTTCATTTTCAGCTTAGCTTTTGGTTGATTTCTTACAAGTAAATTAATTAATTTATATCTCTATTAATGTTAATATCTCTTTGAAAATATAATAGTTGCTATAATTAGTTACAAATGTTAACAAGGCATATTTAGGTTTGACATTTTTAGCATTTGGTAATTCTGCAGGAGGTATTTATTTATTTTCCTCTAAAAATAGACTAATTTTAATGCTGTTTTTATATAGATTTTTTTACTAATCCTTAATTGGCTAAAATGGGATATGGAATTATGGCTATGACTGGTTGTTTTGCTGGTTAACTTTTTAACACATTACTTGGTTTTGGAATTGCTTTGATATTAAAAACAAAAAAGTAAAACAATATTTGGAAAAGCATATATATTTTGATTGACATTTAAAAAAAACAAATAGTTAAGTAATCGAGTTTTCTTTGTTCACAGAGTAAACAATGTCTCAATAATTAGACAATATAATTGTAGCCACTGTTTTACTGTTTAGTTTTGCAAATTTAACTTTAATTCTTATTCTTGCTAAAAAATCGAAGTAAATATTCTTATTTTGAAAAAAATTTTTAAATAATATTTTTACAGCTATATTTTAGGAAAGGCTTTCTCAAATTATTTAAATATAATGTACGCAATTTTCTTTTTTACTGCTACATTTTTTATGATACTAAGTATTTTAGTTAGATGAATGCTGCAAAATAGATAAAATAAATAAATAATAAACTGTAAATTTTAAATTTTATATTTTGATATATTTTTAACTGTATTTTATATTAAATTTATCTTTCTTTAATTAATTACTTCATCATTTTTATTTCATTTTACTTCAGACATTTAAAATACGAATAAAATCAGCTTTATTCAAAAGTTTAAAATTACAAAGAGTATATTATAAGATTTATTAGTTATGAGGTCTTCTTATATTAGATTGTCTTGAATAAGGACATAAAGTTAGGCCGAAAATCAAAGATCAATTTTTTCCTCCCCTCCTTTTTCAAGAGTACCTGAAGTACTGACAAAAAATTGAAATTATTATCATAAATAAAGCTTTCAGGATTTTACTCTTGAAACATTACATATTTGTCTATATCTTAAAACGCTTTAGAATTTTGTAATTTAGAGTTATTGATGAAAATGTATACTTATATTTTAAAATAAAATTATGAAAGAGATTTTTTTAATTAAATATAAATAGTTTTTAAAGGTAGTATCATAAATAATATATATATATATATTTATATATGTAGTAAATATTAATTTAGGTCACTTTTGTTCTTATTCATTTTATTCATTGCTGTAAAGCTTATCAATTTATTCTAGAGTTAAATTTTTAGTTTCTTTCATTTCTTTGAGGAAATAAAGGAAACATAAGAAAGTTGCTCCTAAATAAATAAAAAATGTTCCTGCAAATCCTAAAACTAAATTTGTGAATGGAAATGTGATACCAATAACAAGAACCCACACCCATCTCATAGCAGAGCAATAGCTTACATGCTCTTTGTTAACTAGCTCAACCGTGTATGGCCATGTTACGCCACCTTGGCCTATACCAAAGGCAAACAAAAAGAAAATTATAGAAATAAAGGAAAGATAGAAGATGTTGATCATTGAAAAAATAGCTATGCCTAACTAAGCAATCATTAGTAAAAATGTACTAATTAACATTAATTTTTTTCTTCCAGTTTTTTCAATAAAAAATAAAGAAATATATGTAAAAAGGAATCCAGCTGCACCCTAAAGAATTAAATAAATATAAATATTGCTGGTCTAAGTTTAAAAGATGCTGCTAGAATAGAAAGTTAGAGAAATTTAGCCATTTATTCTTGAGGCAGTTTAAATAATTAAGCCTAACATGAGTCTTCTTTTAGAGCTTAAGTAATTTTTAGGTTTGCTGGAATTCTCAATATTTGTATTTTTATCTTAAAATTATTTTAAATCTTAGCTTTTACAAATACTTGGCTCAAATAAAACTTATTATTTTATCTAACTGAAATCTCTTTTTAATCTTTTGTTAGTAGGAGATTAATTATTACTGCCTATACATTCTAAACTTTGTGAATCTTATTCTCTCTTCATATCTTTTTCTATTTGTCCCTACTAGATTTTACCAGAATCTTTATCAATAATATATTGTTAAGTATCTTATTTAATCATTTCTAGCTCTATTTTAAATTTTTTATTAGTGGGAGAGACATTTGTGCTAGTAATGTTTTACAAGCTTTTTATTTATTTTAATTAAGAGGAATTATCAAACTGTTCATCATTGGTTGTTTTTTAATCAAAGCATTCTTAGGCCTAAGTAATGATCTCTGTGTACGTTTTTAAAGCTCTTCTAGGTGAATACACAGAGTTCATAAGCTTTTTGAGGTTTACCAATTAATTTTTTTGAGCCATTTATAATGGAGATATTTAAGTATAGACAAATAACAGGGCTATTAGTCTTATTAAACACATCAGAATAGGTAATCCTAAAATGATTCTCCAAGCTGCTTCCTTTTCAAATACATTAAGATTTTCTAAAGATTCCTCAACGAAAAGAGCTTTATCTACATTTTTTGGTGGCTTTTCATAAATAGGCTAAATTACTCCTAGAGAAATACTTATAAATGAACCTAATTAGGCAAATGTTTAAACAAAGGTACCAGTCTTTCCTCTCATTATTATAGGAGTGAATTCTTAAAGATACATAGGAACAAGAGAGGTATTTAGGCCACATGCAATACCGCTGAGAAATCTTCCTAAAAGAAAATGCCCGAGATTGTAGTCTATTATTTATTCTACAATTCCTAAAATACCAATTACATCAGTAATCATTAAGCAAAGTCTGTGGTCATCTTTAGTTGACTTTAGGAACTACGTAGTTATAAGAGAACCTACTAAACAGCCTAAAGACAAAGCTGAAGTAATTAATCCTGTATAAAGAGCTACTTGCTAATCAGTTATCCAGCCATTTAAATAGGAAATATGCTATTAAGTTGTGTTAAAACTACCATTATTATAGCCAAAGTATAAACACCCTAAACTTATAATTATAGATCTTACATAAACATTTTTAGTGTTAACTTCTTTTTGAGTGTACCCTGTAGATATTTTTCTCATTTCAGATTCAATATTTATTTTTTTATATGAATTATTAATTATCATTTTATTGGAAAAGTTAAGCTATTTATAGAAGGAAGGAATTTATTTATTTATTAAATTATGAATTTTAATTAATTTTTTAATTGTGTTTTCTATTAAAGATTCTGGTTAATTCTAATTAACTTAATTTACACTAAAATCAAAAAATTTTTAATTGATTTAGAGAAAATCAATTAATAAATTAATTTATATGGTTATTTAATCTTTCTGGTAGAATATCAAATTAACAAATTAAATTTATGCAAAAAGTATATAGATATTACTCGATTTAATTCTTCCAAAAAAAAAAAATGTTAACTAATAGGCATGATCGAAAATATTCATAATAAAGCAATTTTCAAATAATAAATACATAGGCTTATTAAGGAGTACAATACAAAACCTAATTATTTAAAGTATATTTTTTGATATCTATAATTTAATGAGCAGAATATAAAGTCTTTAATGAATTATTATTTTATAAAAAAAAGTGTTGTTTGTAAATTTACTTACCCTATTTTACATAATGGTTATCGAAATTTATCACTATTAGATTTTTGTTAATCTAGTGATAAGAAATATCAAATATGTGACTTAAAGGGAAAAAAAAATTATATTTGAAAATGATTAAAAGGATGATTAATTTAAGAAATAATAATTAAATTTCTTCAATAAGTTAAGATCAAATATTATATCTTTAAATTAATAACCAAATTTCTAAAACACGTAACAAATTTACTTTTTTTTATTTTTGTTAATCCGTAATTATTTAAATTAAAATGAGTTTACTAAGTTACGTATTTAAATTTAAATTGTTATGTTATAAATAAAAGCAAATCAGGGATATAATTATAATTAAATATTCTACCATTCAAATTTTCTTAAACTCTTTAAATAAAATTTAAGATAAATAATTAGATCTAATAGTTTTAACAGTAAAATAATAATAAGTTATAATTTTTTTATGATAAATAGATAAAAATTATGTAATTTTTTATTACAATTAAGCTATAAAATAGCATTTTTAAAAATTATAGATGTATATATGAACATAATTCTCAATAATGGGGAAAAGCTATATGAAAAATAATTAATTAACTGGCTTGTAAAAAAATGTAAACTGAGTAATTAAGATTAGTAATCTGAGTAATAAAAGCTTTTGTCTTCCGTTAATTATTTTAATAATATTTACTAAAGAGCCAAAAATTAATTAATTGATAGGAAGGTTTTTTGATTTAATACAATTTAATTAAAATAGGTGTTTTGAATAACAAACACTATTTTTACCATAGTGTGAAACATCTATTAATTAATTAAACAAGTTACATCCTAACCAAAAAATACAATAATAAATTTAAAGGTAAAAAAAGTAATCATTAAAAAGTTTATTTTTTATTAAAAATATCTCTTGAAATATGATGATAAAATTTTTTTTATTTTATTAATATTTGAATTTTGATTTATAATTGATTATGATAATGAACAGCTAAAACTGAGTAAAATTAACATAAACATTTTAACCATAAATTTAAAATTGACAGAAGTAAAATTGATTACGTCAGCAAAAATTCAAAAGTAAAACAAATAATACTTTTTTATATATAGATTTTTAAATAAATGTCTGTTTATAATTCATTCGATTATTATAAAGTAAAATTTTGCTTTTTAAGCTAGATTAAGTAAAATTAACATCAAACCCTAGATAGATACTTTCATTTCTAAATACAGAATACCTTATAATACTAACTCAAATTTTTACTTTGCGGTTAATAAAATGCTTAACATCAAAAATTTTATAACATTATTGTATCAGAAAGGAAATAATTCGAATATTTTTAATTGAAGAAGGTTTTATGAATTTTTTGTGTAAATCTTTTTATTTTTTGATAAATTCCAGAACAAAATTAAAATAAGTTAAGGCAGCATGAAAGAGGTTAAGGTATTTGATTATTAAAAAAAATTATATTTAGCATTCAAAAAATTTGTATAGAATTAATAATCATATATTGTAATAATATTTAAATATTCTCGACATGAGTCATAAGTTCAATGCTATTTTTTAAATTACACTATCAACATTTTTATTTATTTAATTTTTCATATTTAATCAAATTAATTTATTTAAAAAATAATTATGATTCCATTTATTGTGTATTATTTATTTTTTTAATATAAAAAAATTAAATTTTACTAAATCTCAACCAAACTTAAATATTAAAATACCTCTAAGTATTATTAAATATTTCATTTTATTTCACATTATGTTTCTATGAACCTAAATATTTTTTATAATTTTAGTACTCATAAAATTTATAGAACTTGAGAAATTTTGTTAATTAACAAATATACTTCATATATCATCATGTGTATTAATTACTAGAAGCTTAACATACTAGAATCGTCTTTAAAATGAAATTTTGATTGATTATCAATTCCCATAATTTAAATTACTCAACGCAGTTAACAAATTATTTTGTCCTATTTTTAAAATAATCTCTTTTGATAATTTTATTGAAATCAAGGAGAATTATTTTTTCTAATAAAATCTAAATAACCATAAATATTGAAAAGCAAAGTGCAGTACACAACTAAATAAAATGACTTTTTATTTTAGTTGTAGTTCAAACAGTATAATCTTTGAAAAAATATAAGTTACTAAAAAATATTTTGATATATATTAATATTTATGTAAAAAGTATAGACATTTCCTAAGAAATAACTAATCTATATAAGCAGACATTAATTATATTAAATTAAAATTTTTGAATACCAGTACCTTATAACCTTCCTCCTAGCTTTCAAGAAAATACAGACTTTTCGTTTTAAGTAACTAATGATTTTTTTAAAAATTTAAAATTTTATTAACGTTGAGAGGTGTTTAAAAAAAGACATTAAAGTAAAAAAATTACTATAATTTGACAAGAGTAAATAAGAAAATGCTGAGAATATTTTCAATTTATTTTCTTAATTTCTTTTTAAATTTAAAGATTAAGTTTCAGATTCTTCAAAATATGTTGAGAATCAGTTAAATTAAAGCTTTTATTATTAGTATAATCAATTAAATTTATATATCTCTTTGATTACTATAAAGTATTGTAAAATAATTAAAAAATTTATTTAGTTATGAAAGTTTTAATTATTTTTATTATGTATGCTTGAGGAAAAAGTATATAGACAAAATATGTGTTAAATTTTTAAGTGATATATTATGATTTCACGTCATTTATTTATTTATTTTTCTTTATAACTTTCGATCCAAGCTTCTAGCTATTGTATTTCTTATTCTAGATGTTTTTTAACTTATCTTTGTTGTTCTAGCTCAGCTTAGTCTATTAAAGTAATATTATTTGCCTTAACACAAGATATTTTTAAATCTAGTTCTTATATTTTGGCAGAATAAAATTAATCTTGTAAGTTCTTTTTCTATTAGTATTGCTACTCAATCTCTTCTTTTCTCTTTTCAAACTCCTATTTAGCAGCTTCATATGATTCTGCGGCTATATTGATTTACTCCTAAAAAATATTTAACTTAAAATACATTAAAAATAAATTTTACTTATAAAATTTTATATTCTTTTTGATCCAGCTCTCTTAATCTATCTCTTAATGTAGGATACTAGCTGATAGCTTATTAAATGACAGGATTTTTATTAAGAGTAGAGACTTTTTACAACAACTCTTTTAACTCTGATTCCTCATATTAGTGATCACCTCCTAACCCATTAAAAGAATCTCTAGAATTAAGAATAGAATCCTTTAGTTGCTCTAAATCTTAAAATTATTTATATTTTTAAATTTATTTGTTTAGCACAGATATTTTTTAGTTCATTTCTTCCATATTTCTTTCTTGTTCTTAAATTTGATCAAGTTTATCTCTAAGCTCTTATGCTTTTAATTATAATTCACCCCATTTTAAGGCAATAACTTGCCCAGCTTTTTGTTACATTTCCAAAATTTTATTCTTTTATTCTTTTTCTGCAGTGAGTTCATCAATTATTTCTTTATTTTGATATTTAATAAATTCAAGATTTTAACATTTTTCTATATCTGTAATAGTCATGAATGTCTTTAAGCTTAGAGGACAGTCTAAGTCATTTAATCTGTAATCTTTATTTCTAAGATAGTATGCCTTCAGCCTATCTACATCTTTTTAGGATTCTTATATAGATTATAATAAATCATCTTTCTCTCCTCTTAGAACTTTAAGCCTTTCTTCTAAAATGTTGTTAATTTCAGTAGGATTGTCTTTAAGGCTATTCAAAAGCAATTTGTTTTATTTAAAAATTTCTTTTGATATATTTGCTTGGCTCTTTTAATCCTGTTCTTACTAAGAATTATCTTTATTTTGTGAAATACTTTAATTTTATTTTAGATTTAAAAATAAGCTAGCATTTTTTATCAAGAATTCATCTTCTAAATTACTTCCTTTGAATTTTGATTCTCTTTCTAAAAGGTTTTCTTCTCCAAATATTTAAGAAAACACTTTCTAAATGACTTAGCTTGAGTTCTTTTTAAGATTGGTTTTTGATTCTTTCTTATTAATAGGAGTTATTGGTTATAAACTTTCTAAAGTATTGCTTTTTTATAATCCTTCGTCTTATTTTCCGCTAAAAGGTACTACATAACTTTCTTAAATACCTTGTAATGGAACTACATTACTTTGCTACATTTCTTGAAAAGGGATTGCATTACTATCTTGAATTCCTTACAGTGGAACTACATTGCTTTATTCTATACCTGATAAAGGAACTGCTATGCTGGAATCAATTTATTAATAATTAGAGTATTAAGTACTTTCCTAGATTTAGTTTTAAGTAGTAAATGTAGAACTTTAACCAACAGATTCACTATTTGATTCATTTATCACTTCTAACTACTAATGTTTCTATTATTTTAGCTTTTACTTTATTTAAGATTAAGTATCTACTTAATTTGGATTAAATTATTCGAACTTATCAAAATCAATTTGATGTTCCTAAGAGGAATCGCGATTTTGACTTTCTTGTAATGAATCTTTATTTTCTTCATTAATTTCTTCTTCTTCTTCTTTATGAGGTGATTCATCTTGCTATTAGTATTTATATTTATAAGGCTATTGATCATAACCTTCTTCATCTTCTTCATTATCTTCCTCTTTGAGTGCATGGAGTTTATTTTGGTAAACTTCTTATTCTTATTGAAGTAGCTGTTCATCATTTTTTAATAAATCAGCCATTACCGAAGTTAGCTAATCTAAAGCGCTTTTCATTTCCTCTTGTTTTCTTTGCTCTTCTTCTCTTTACAATCTTTCTTATTCTAGCATTACTTAAATTTATTCATCAAGTTTTTTCTATAAATCTTTTTAATAATCATTTTCTAAATACTCTTTTTGTTACTTGTAGGAAAGCCTATTAAACATAGGATCACTAACACCTAGTATTAAATTATTATTTTAAATCCCAATATTTTATTTTTGATTGGATTATTATGAGGGACTTTAATTCTAATCAGACTCGAATGGATTATCTAATAGATTCTCGTCGTGCATAATTAATTAATTAATTTCTTCTATTGTTTTGTAACTCTCTTGCTCTTTCTTAATTGTCTTTCTTATCTCATTTGTGTTATTTCCAGTATTATTTAGAGCAAAGCTCATCCTCGGAATGCTGCTTCTGATACCATCTATAACACTAGAACTTTGCTGAACATTCATATTCTTAACTAATTCATTTAGAGATATTCTATTTAAATTCTTCTTCTCAGTGTTGGCTATAGATATCCTAACACTTTAATTGCTCTCTTCTTTTATTTTCTGCAGAATAGTATCACCCTCATTTTTAACATGATCTTTAGGTTAATCTCTTGCTGATTCTTAAGGCATAAGGCGTTTGGAAGGAGATTCAAGCCTAAATTCTTCTAGAATATTGGCTTTCATTGCAGGATTAGAATTATTAAGCTTATTTTCTCCTTCTAATTCAGATAAAGCTTTCTAACACTTGAAAAATTAATGATTTAATACCTCAATAATTGTAGGTCTTTAATTTTATTCTTTATTCAACATTGCTGAAATAAGTTCTGTTGATTTTGGAAATTACAACTCTATGTTAGGATCAAATAAAAATATATTTTATCTCATATTTGCTTCAGCATTATTAATTACTGATTATTCAGCACTGATGTAGTTTTCAGGTATGCCGTAGGGATAATTACCATCGCTTAATATAAAGTAAATGAGCATACCATAACACCAAATATCTACTTTTTCAGAGTGTCCCATCATTAGTGTAATATCAGGACACACAAAAGGTGAGAATTTATTTTGAGGTGTCTATAATCTAGTGATTCTTTTTCTATTATTTTAAGGGAAATAATTACTCCATCCAAAATCAGATATTTTTACTTAGTTATTATTACTTATAAGAATATTATCAGGTTTAAGATCTCTGTGAATAATATTTTGCTCATGTAAATACTTAATTCCCTACCCAATTTGCGATATGATTGAAATCTTTAAATTTTTATCTAATGTTTAAACATAGGAAAGCTACTTTAAGTTCCATCCTTCGACATACTCCATAACAAGATAAACAGTAAAGCTATCTTCAAAATGGGTGTATAATTTGATAATATGTTCATTATTCTATTATTTATACATAATTTCTATTTCACTCTGAATTCTATTTGTCAACTTATTTTCTTTAATTATCGCCTTTTAAATTTCTTTCAAAGCATAATAGTTGTTAGGATTATTTGTATCAACTTTACCTTATGAAACTAAAAAATTTTCATCTACAACTTGATATATTCGAGAATATTATCCACTAGCAATGTATTTTTTAGTTTTTAAATAAGTTAAAGATAATCCCTCAATTTTTGGCTAAATAGTGAGCAGTCTCTCAGAAAAATATGTTGATTACGCTTATTGACTTGCAACATTCATAGTACCTTTATTATCAATTATTTTCTGGTCATTTGATTTAGTTCCAACTTTCTTTTTTAGAATCCTAGGAGTAGTAGGTTTATCTGTTTTAATGATGTTCTTTTAATTTGAATATGAAAATTAGCTTGCTTGGGGGGTTTAACTTCCTATATTTTATTTTGGGGTTTTATTAATTGGTGAATTTGTATGTCCACTTGAAGTTAGTTTTAATTAAGGGACGCCTTTAGGAGACTAAGTTGATGAAGTCAACTTCTAAGAAGATGTTAATTGTGTTTTCTTTTTTTCATCATATTATAGAGAAAGATTTTGAGAACTTTTGGGGGTTGTGCTACCTTTAGCTTATTTAGTATAATCCTAATTTTAATTAGAAGTTTATGAAATTTTAAGCGATTATGCTGAATTTGACGCCGTGAGGGACTTTGGCGTTTTATCTTTATTCATTAATATCTTTAAATTAAACCTATTTCAAAACTTTGTAATATCAATATCAAGTAATTAATCTATGTTATTTACTTAATAATTCACTTTACTATTAAAATTAATCCAAGTAATTGATAGAAATTATTACATCTAAATAAATATTATTAATTTATAAATAAATACATATTTTCTAATTTAATAATAAATGCCATTATATATAATAATAATACTATTTCTAAATTTTTTACTCTTTAAAAAATTTTATTAAAGATATCAAAATTCTATTTTAGAAAATGACTTGAGGATATTTTTTTTTAAATGAAAAGATTCTATATTTTTTCAAAATCTTTATGAGATAAAATTTAATAAAACAGCTAATGGTCTCTTATTGTATATATTAATTTAATTTTATAATTATTATTGATGATCGAAAATGAAAAATTACTTATAATTCCTAAAAAAATAATATTTTTAAGTCAGTTATCAATATTTTTAAGGTTTTAAAATGAATACAATTTATAATTATACAAAATAGTTAAAGAATAATTATTAATGGTAAACTAAATCTTTTAATTGGGATGCAGAATATAAATAGTGGGAAATCAAAAGTTATTTATTTTATTTATTGTGACATTGACTAATCCTTTACTTAAGGGACTGCTTTGAATCAATTAATACCAAAAAAATTCTAGATGGCACTAAAAAATTTATGATAAAAATAAAAATCAGGGCTTAAAATTTATAGTTAGTATAGTATGAAAAATAATAAGATAAGTAGTTGTTAAAAAAATAGCAAATGAATTTGTGAAGATAAGAAATCTATTGAAGTAACTAATAATAAGAAAACAAAATATAATAACAATCACATTAAATCAATCAAATACTTTAAAAGTTTACTGCCAATAAAATTTGATTGATTGATTAATGGGATAGGAATTAAGAGATTTTGAAATTTTAGATAAATTAGGTAAAATTGGATTTGAATTTGCATATTTTATACCAGCTCTCATTAGATATAAAGAAAAACTAATTACATTACTGTTAATTATTAGGAGAAGGAGCATACAGTTCTGTTTATAAAGTTAAGCGGTAGTCAGATGGTAAAATATATGCGCTAAAGAGAGTAATGCTAGGTACAT
The DNA here is from genome assembly GCF_000189635.1 of Tetrahymena thermophila SB210. Lineage (NCBI taxonomy): Eukaryota > Ciliophora > Oligohymenophorea > Hymenostomatida > Tetrahymenidae > Tetrahymena > Tetrahymena thermophila. The sequence goes on along the minus strand of NW_002476186.1, from coordinate 70,287 downwards.
TAACTGAATAAGAAAAACAAAATGCATTAAATGAAGTCAGGATTATTGCTTCTATCCGTCATCCAAATATAGTGAATTTCAAACAATGCTTTATAGACACACACTTAAATTGTTTATGGTAATAGCAAAAAATCCATTACAACAAGATAACAATTATCATTGAATTAGCAAATATAAATTAAATATTCACAAGAAAAATGATAATATAATTTTAAAAATGTTTACTCAAATCAGAATTTATTCAAATTTTAAAATAATTTTTTCCAATATTAGTATTAATAATATTTGGTATTAAATAGTATTATCATGGAGTATGTAGATAACGGGGATTTACTATCTCATATTAACAAGCACATTAAGAACGGTACTTACTTTTAAGAGGAAGAGATTTGGAATGTATTAATATAAGTAATTATAAATGTTAAATTCTAAATGAAAATTGATTGTATTATTTATTTTTTAAAGCAAAATATTTTTCTATTTTATATTGAATTTATGAACTTAAATAAATTCAGGTTGTAAAGGGATTACAGAGCCTCCATTAATTGAGCATTTATCATCGAGACTTGAAAGTTGATTATTTTTTTACTTTTAAACTACTAATAACCATTCAAATCAAATTAAAAGAAGACAATTATTTTTTAATTTAATTTTGTTGTAATATCTTTAAGAGTGCAAATGTGTTTATGAATAAAGACGGTTCTATTAAGTTAGGTGATTTTAATGTTTCTAAAATATGTAAATAAGGTCTTTTGTACACTTAGACGGGTACGCCTTATTATGCAAGGTAATATTAAATGAGTAAAAATAATTAAGAGTAAACTAATTTGATTGATTATAAATATAGTCCTGAAGTTTGGAGGGATTTACCATATGATAGCAAGGCAGATATATGGTCTGTTGGTTGCGTGATATATGAAATTTGTGCATTAAAACCCCCATTTAGAGCAGAAAATATGCCTTCTTTGTTTAAAAAAGTAGTGAAAGGTATGATTGTTTTTAGATTATTTGAAAAATTTAATTTTTTTCTTTCTAGGATAGTACCAAAAAATACCTTCTTTTTATTCTCAGTAGTTGAGCTAAATAATTAGATAAATGCTTTAAGTGTCTCCTCATTTACGTCCTAGCTGCAGTAAGTTTTTGATATTAATAAAATACCTAAAAATAATTTTATCATTATAAAAAAAGAAAAAATATTAGAAGATGAAGTAGTATAAAAACATATGAATGATAAACATCTTGAAGAACCAGATGAACAAGAAAGATCTATCCTTATAAATACAATAAAATTTCCTTAGGCTTTTAAAAATAAATATGCTAAAATAGAATTTCCAAAACCTAATTATCACCCTGTAAAAATAAGAAAAAGAATTTCAAGCAACACCCGCTTGATAACAACTTTTGATTAAAGTGAATCCATTCTCTAATGCACTAACAAGAGCATGATAGAAGAATCATCTCATAAAATGCTCACAGAAAATTCTACTCATTAACCACCTTCAAGCTAAAGACATCACTCTTAAAGATAAATATAAAACGAAGCTAGTATACTTTCAATGATAGGTATTGAAAATACTAATATTAATTCTCATAGATAACAAAAGATAAATAAAAAAAATAGCTATTGTTTATAACAATAAGATAAAATAGAATTATAAGAGGGAATTCAATAAAATAAAAAAGATTATATAAATATTAACTAGCATGTAAATTATATCTAATAAATTGATAAAATAAGCAACATAGAATTGAATGACTAGCTATTAGCCTCGTCTTAATCAAAAAAAAAAACAAATGCTTCTCAATAGAATATTAATGGTTTAAATCAACAAAATATTATTCAAGGAAATTAACATAATGAAGATTTATTTAGTGAATATTAGTCCAAAGCACTTATTATAGACAATTCTAAGAGTGTTTCTCTTGCAGATGGTGAAAGAAAGATATAAAAATAGAGTATTTCAACAAATGAGAGCCGAAGAAAATCTATTCATGCTAGATAATCAAGTAGTCTATCATCATAAGTTCAACCAAAAAATTATTCTTCAATAAATAAATAAAAATAGCTTTACAAAATATTAAAACAACCAATCAGCATAGTTAAATAAATTCAACAATAACAATCACCATCTATAAATAATTAAAATGCTTAAACGAATTAGAATATCATTAATTCATATAATAACAGTTTATTACTAAATTAATCTATAAACAATTAATAATATCCATAAAAAAATATTATCAAAAACCAAAGCATTTCATCTGTTTTAAGGGAAAGTTTGATTGCTCTAGAGAAAGATATAGCCAAAAGCACGAAAGGCTAAAGAGCCTCTATATAATAAAACGATAGTAAAGAAATTAGCCATGCTAAAGGAGAATAAATTTAAAGAGATAATGAAAAGTAAGTCTCAGTAAGTTATTCACGCTCTCACAAAAATTCTTATCACGTAGCACCTGATGGAGTTCAAAAAAATGAAGAGGATTTTATAAATGGATAGTTGGACTCTATAGCATAATAAAATAAAATACAAAGTTATAAAGATAGAAATATTATACCAGATAAAGAAAATTTAAATGATATCTAATATGTCTCCTAATTATAAACTACTTCTAAAACTACAAAAAACATGAAATAAAATTCTAAATTAAATTATGAAAAAAGTAAAAGTAGAGAAATTAATCAAAATAGATAAAGCACACATTTGTAAGTAATATAAAATGGCTAAGTGAATTAGCACAGAATACCCACGCTATATGAATTAGATAAATCTCCTGTAGCATATAATGAAGGAAGAAAAAAGAGTAAATCAATTTTCGAAAAAAACAGTACAACAGTTACAGTCCCTGACTAATACATGAATTTAGAATATAGTAAATTAATTAATTATTTTAACTTTATCTCTTTTTCATTTTTTTTGAATAATAAAAGAATATAAAAAAGAGAAAATGTTAGAAAGCTCCTCAAGACAATAAATAGATAATAATGAAAACACTGAAAATATATTGTAAAATATTAATTTATTTTCTATTTTTCATATAAAAAATTTAATATTTAAATTAGAATAAAAAAACAAATTAAATATTCTGGTGAAACTCCTGAAAAGTTAATAATTCTACCAATAATTAACCCTGTTAAAAATACTAAATAAGATAGAAGTATTTCGGTTTAGAGAAAATACAGTCCAATATATTCACAAAATAATAACAGGGAAAATATTTTAAATAGGAATGGGCACATATTTTAAGAAAACGATGTTAAAAAGAAGTTACTTTATAATGAAAATGAATAAAAAATATTAGATCCAAGTTAAATGCATTTAAATTAAAATAACTTATACATAAATAGTCACAAATAAAATTACTACCACAATAAGGTCTCTTATTAGCAAACTCCTTTAGCATAAGATAAATATAATATTTAATTAGATATGGAAACAATTGGTAATTATAAAAGAATCCATAGTAATTCAATCAAACCTGCACATAAAAATTCTCTATCTCCTTAGAATTACAGAAACAACCAGCAAAGATTAATTTGAAAGTTTCAAATAGCAATAAGTCACTCAGTATATTTTTGATAAATTTTTCCAATCTTAAAGTGTAAATAGAAGTAATAAAAGGTTATAAAACTTATATTTAACTAATTAATTAATAAATTTATTTAGAGTTACATACATTTTTGAATAATTTTTTGATTGTTTGAAAATTTCAAATTTATATCTTAACAAAAAAAATCTAAAATAAAAGTGTATCATAATTAATAAGCTTAAAATAATTTACTCATGATTGATATAATTCTATCTCCTAAATTTTTTTTTGATCAGCAATTGAGCAATAAAAATATCTTATTTTACTTTATTCTTTATACAAATTGTAACCACAAAAAACAAGAGTTAATAAAAATAATAATTTTTATATTTAATGTAAGCTATAACATTCTAAATTGAAGTAATAAATTTAAACATATTTAAGAATAATTAATTTTTTTGGTTAGTTAATATTTAAATTTTTTAAGCTGTATTAAAAAGGATTACAGTTTAATAAAATATTATTAGCATCATATATAGTTAATGAACGAATGGTAAACACAATAGCATAAATAGTTTTCTTAATAAAAAATAATCTTAACATAAATTGTTGAATTGAAAATAGTAAATTGCAAAAAAAAAATACATTTTTAATTATATTAAATTTTTTTGAATGTATGAGTCAGTTTTTTAGATTAAAAAATATTAAGTTAATTTTTCAAAAAAAAAAAATAAATATTTGTAAAATTTACTAAAAAAAGCATAAATGAATTAGAATAAACCTTACCAAAAAGTGGTAAAAAGAGCTAGCTAGGAATAATATTAAATGACGTTCAAGAATTTAAAAGATCTTGCTCCTACAGGAATCTTAGGTATAATTTATTTAAAGTAGAAATTAGATTTCATAAATATGAAAATTTTATCAAATTAGATTTCTAATTCTTTTAAAAGGCTGAAAAAGATGGACAAATTAGTGTTTAATATAATCAGATAAATCAATTATTCTAAAATATAGAAAATGCCAAAAAATTTTAGCAAAACCCTTAAGATTATTAACCTAATCAATATTAAGAAGATAGTAATTCTAAATTAAAACTTTCTGATTTGAAACATAGAATTAGTGTATTAAATCCAAGCTATCCTGTTAATGACTTAAATACTTTGTTTTAAGGGAGATAAGATATTACAGCTAAGGATATGTTCGAATTATTAAAAGATAATGAAATGCTGGAAGATTTTGACCCTGTTTAAGAAGCCTTAAACTAATTTATAAATCCTAATGGTGAAATAGATTTAGAAAAAGTGTCTGCTACAATGTCTCAATTAGGTTATGGGGAATTAGATAAAAAAGACAAAGAAATTTTAAAAGAGTGCTTAGATATAGATAAAGATAACAAAATTACTGATAAAGATTTTAAGGAAGTTGCTTCTTATATAAATAAAAAAAAGTATTTGAGTTGATTTTTTTAAATTTTTAAATTAAAGCATAAATTATCTCTGCATTTAGTATTAAATAAATTAATTTTATAAAACATTATTTTATTTATTTATTTATTAATTTTTAATTTTAAAAAATTAATTTTTTAATTCCAATATTGAAATCATCAAAAAAAATATTTTTTAAACAATAAAAATAAAGTAAATGAAATTTTAAGGGAAAAATTAGTTGTTTATGAATATAAAATACTTTAAAATTTGATTTGTTAATAATGATTAGTTAGATACATACATATAATAAGTTATTTTAATTTTATTCTTAGCATTTTTTAAAATTTATTAATATTATTTCCATTTTACATTGAAACGATTTATAGCTGATTATATTTTATTGAATCAAAACTTTTATTTTTTGCCGATATTTTAAATTAAATGTTTTTATAGAATTCAATTTTTTCTAAAATGACTCACAAACTGCTTGAATAGATAATAGGCTTTAAGGGTCTCATAAGCATATTTTTTCACTTTTAGGATTGAAAATTATTTTATTTACCATTTATAATAAGTGTATTATAGTTACTGCCAATAGCGTTCTTAATTTCGATACTTTGCTAAATTAAATTTATGCTTTGTTAAGCTTTTTATAATTACTCGTTTGCTAGTTACCTTTACATTTACATTTGTTACTAAATTTAAGTTAAATATTCAACAGGAGTTAGTTGAGAATGTTGATCTCCTAAATTTTATTAGTTAGATTTTATATTTTTGCTTTAATTTTCACCAGAAACGCTTATATTATTTTATTTCACTTCATTCTTTGTATTATATTTAGAATTACTTTAATACTCAATTTTTTTTTCTGTCTAGTCAATATTTCCATTTGTTTAATTGTTATCCGTATACTTTCCATTATTATTAACTTATCCAAATGTTTCATATGTAGTGAACATGCTCTGAGATTCTTTATTTTATTTTCCTAAGTCTAATGACTCTTAATGAAGCGATTTGCTATTTTATTAATTAGACTGTTATGATGAGCTAATAATTCCAGCTCCTTTTGCTAAATGGAAGTTAGTTTACTCTTTTTACTTAGAATTAGGAGCCTAATTCAATTAACCTGCCTAAATATAACTTTTGACTTTACTTTCAACATTAAATTTATTCTAATTTATTAAGAAATAATTAAAATTATTTATATTTTACAATCAATCATATTGAAAAATTAATTATATAAAAAAATAAATATTACCTTTTTTTATAACTGTTTTTATTGAGATAATTCTTGAATTAAAGGTTTTATTACTAGTTCCTTTTTTTCGCTTCTAATTAATTTTTCAATAAAATTATATTAAGAGATAATTGAATCAATTTAACTTACTGCTTTTTGAGGTCAATCTATCCCCAAAAAGGACTCATAATTTAATTATTTTAAAGCTGCATTTACTCTCTCCTCAAGTTAGAGGTATTTGTTGATGATATTCTTTCTATCTCATCTTTAATATTCCTTTTAGAATAATTAATTAATTTAAATAAGTAATCAAAATCTAAAAATTTATAGCTTGTTTACTTATATCTCTCGTTTTTTGCTGACTATGTGAGGGTTTAGGGAAGATTTACCTATTTTATTTTGTATTTATTTATTGATAACTAATTTTAAAATAAATATGTAATTTACATGAACATGACTGCTGCCCAATTAAACAAATAAAGGTGTGCTTAAATCCTTATAGAACTCACTTACTAGTACATTCTTTTTTTATTTTGAGTTATCTATTATATTACTATTGTCTGTGTCTGGGTTAGTTTTAGTGGATTATAAGTGGCTAACTTAAGTGTCAAGTTATGATATTTATTTTCCCTAACTTTCTGGAGACCAAAGATTTTGGTTTCTTTATGGAGAAGGCTTAATAGATTTTTTATAGTACATATCATTTATATTTGCCTTTAAATCTAACACCTCTAATTCTGAATTACACTGCTAAGTAACAACTTTTTATGGCTTAAAGGCAGGACTCTGTTGGCTAGTCTTTGGTTGAACTTTAACAACTTTTAGTTTTTTAGATTCTAATAGCTTCTAATTCTAGCCTTTTATTTCTGGAGAATTTAAATCTGAGTGTGCTTTACTTTTATTTATGGAAGAATAGCTTATATTTGAACGTAACTTTTCAGATTTAGCATCTTTAGGACTATTACATTAGGATTCTCCTACAGATTCTAAGTTTTCTAAACCTTTTCTGTTTCCTTTTGGCGATTAACTGTTTTAATTTGCAAACTACTTTAAGTTATTTTGTATATAAATTGATAAATTATATCCTTAATTTTAATTAATTGATTTTAGCTCTAACTTTTGTTTAAATTAATCTCTATAAGTACTATTTTAGAAAGCAGCTTGGCTTTCACTTTTTTTTAATATTTAAGAGACATTAGATTAGTTAATTAAAGTATTTAAAGGATAATTATTATTAAATCCCTACTATGGGCTATTCTATGTGGACTAAATAGCAAGTTTTTAACCTGAAATTTGATTAAGCGAATTTCTCCTTCCTTTTAATGAAGAGTTTTTAGAACCATCCTAGTTATTTTATCTAGATTATTTCTTATCAAATTGTATTACTTAAATCCTATCAGATTAATATTTAAAAGACTAAGAATCTCTCATTTAGGGGAATTCTTTGGCTTCATTTTTTAGAGTTTATTACTCTTTATTCAGATTGCTTTTTTAATTAACAATAATTTTTTAATAAATTCATTTTATTTTATATTTAAAATTAAATAAGTTTCTTACGTTGATTAAGAAATACGTACTTAAAGGTTATCATCCTAGTTTGAGTTTTATTGATTTCCATTACTTTAATTTTGCTATGGAGTCGCTTCTTCAGTCATAAAGCGGATATCTTTAGTCTTATTTGCAGATGAAAATTATGAAACTGTTAAAGGCAAAACTTGTGGAATTTTTGGCATCGAGTTTCTAAGATTAGAAGAGTTATCAAATTTAATGTTAAAATTTTGTTAATTTGCATTTTGAGGACTATTGAAACTAGTTAAACTTGAATTTCTTTTTTTAAATGGATATTAATTTTGGTTGCTGCTGTTTTAGTTATTTGTCATTTACAAATTTTACTGATTTTCAACAGATTAATTTTCTAATAGACTTGGAACATCTTACTAGCTATTACTTTTTCTATATAAATTAATGATATTAAGGCCTTTTGGTGAGCCATCTATATTTTCTTCTTCTTCTATTGCTCCTTAGCAGGTTATATTAATTTTATTGCTTTTATCGTTTTCATTTATTTAATCTTGCTCATATTTTGGCTTCTAAGAAGATTCATTAGAGCTAATATCCCCATTCTCTACCTTTTCTTTTTACTTAATTTATTAATTGATTTGTTTTTCTGGATTATTAACTTTATGGCTTTTTAAATCATACACTATTAGCTATTCTTTCTTCACTAAGCTAATAGAATTTGTCATTGTATTCCCCTTATCTTTCATTAAGTCAGAATTAGATTTGTTATTTTATTCTTACTTAATGGACAGCTAAGAGCTTCTAAGATTTTCTTTCCTCTCTGTCTAGCTACTACTTTAACGATTTTATACAGTTGTAACAACACTTTGAGTCATTTAATTCTAATTAGTATTTGGGCTAGTTAATTTATTCTAACTTGAGGTTAGTTCTAAGCTCTTTTTAGTTATTGGAATATTTTTATTAATTTTAGACTTCTGATTTTCTTATAGAGTCTTACTTTAGTTGTTTACATTCTTTTTTAGCTTAGAATTAGAATCAGAATTTTTTAAAGCAAATTATTCACTGCCTTTTGTTTGAATTTGACTTTTGAGATCGGTGTTTACAGGTGTTTTAGTACTGTTATCATAAGTGTTATTACTATCTTACTCTTCCATACCACTTTTAAAAGTTTCATCTTTTTGGCTTTAATTTTTTTTTGCAAAGTTTGAAGTTTAAATTGTTTAATTGGTAAATTTTTCAGTTTTTTCCTACTATCTCGAGGAGTTAGGTACTGTATTGATAAGCTTTTCTTCATTATTTTCAGATGAATCCAAAATTTCATCTTATTTTTCAGCTGTTGGAGAAGACGGAGCAGAAGGAAGACCAAGCTAGTTTAAAATTTTTTCGGATTTAAAGATGAAAGAACGATTCCTTGATTCCTAAGGAGATTGATCATTTGAATCTTCTGATTTTGATTCATAAATACAATATAAGTCAAAAGAAGTGCTCAATCTAGAGGCTTTCATACTCTTATTCAATCTAACGTTCTTTTTATCAGTGAACTACTTTCTTCTTTTTGTTTACTCTCTTAGACTCATGCGCTTTTTATGACCCTATTATATTTTTGTGTTCTTTTTAAGTGTAGGATATCTATTATTAAACTCCAAACTTTGAGAGATAAGAGGTATCTTCAAATTTTTACCTTCATTGTTTGCTTGCTAAAATATTTTTTTCTTCTTCAACTCAATTAATTACATTTTTTATGTAAGAATATCTTCACTAGCCTATGAATTTTATGAATTTGTATTATTACTTGATAAGCTCTTTTCTACTTCTTATAAATATTTTAATTTATAATGATCTATTAATGAAGATGGATTGCTTATTGTCTAAGAAGCTGTCTATATTGATGTACTAAAACTATCCTATTTACCTGAATACATTTCATTTTAAATATTACCCATCTTATGTTTACTGCTTCCACCTTAGCTATTTTAAAATGATTTTGAATATCTCAGACCTTCTTTTGGTGACTAAGACTTCATTAAATTATTAGAAACAAGCTTATTATCTATCTATACACTTTAAGTTAAGTCTTTTTTATTTTAAGGGTTCTTTTCCATAATTACTTGCTTTTAAATTTAAGTTGAACTCTAAGTATGAAGTTTTTTATCAACATTAATGCTATTTGATTAGATAGAATTTTATGTATTTGAGATAGATTCTCCTTAATATCTATCCAAACTAAAATTCTTTTATGAATATAAGTTAATTTAAAATGGTTCATCATCTTCAAATTCTTCTGTTTTAACTGTCTAAACTAATATATTAAATAATTTTAAAATTTAATACAAAAAATGGTATTTATTCTTTAAAAATATTTAAAAGACTAAGTAATAAAAAAATTTTTTGTAAACGCAAAATTCAGGGAATTTGATGTTAAAAGCTTTAATTCGGTGATACATTTGATTCAGTAACTTGTTAATTTATTTAGATTTATTTTTATAATTTATATAATTATTATGAATTAATTGCTCAATACATTACTTTTCTAGTTTTTTGTATTAATATTCTAATCAGTTTTATTCTATTATATTTTAGTAAATGTTATTATATTTTATTTGGTAATGTCGTTTGTTGTATAAGTAAAGATTCTGTATTAACTTGTTAAAATGCTTAACTTATTTGAAGATCTTGTTATTTCTTATCAAAGTTTCACTAAGTATAAAATTCGACTAATAAAAATTGTTACTTAATTAAATAGATTGTTGTTCATCTTAGCTTTTCCTTAACATATTCTCTAATCGCTACTTTTATTGATCTTATATTTTTATCTTTGAATCTTGCCTATTATTTTAGAGAACGTTTATTTTTAATAAAGTGATGGAATCTTAATTTACATTAATATAAATCTAAAAATATTTATTAATAGGATTTATGAAACTAAAATATAGAAGGAAAGAAAAATAAATTTAATTTTAAAGTACGGTAAACCTAGTTCTTGCTAAGATCTATCCTGAAGCTGGAAGTTTTTCATTTAAAAAGCTTCTGAAACTCCTTAATTGCTTGAAATATTAATCTTTATGAATAAAAAATTATTTAATATTTAGTTCTTAAGATTGTCTATAAGACATTAGATGTTGTTGGTAATTAAGTATTATCTATGCTTTTATTTAGTTGATTCACATATAAGTTAGAATTTGCTTTTACCTTTTTTGGTTATTATTGCAGAGGAATATTTCCTGAAGGTCCTATCGCTAAATTTTGTTTCATTCCCCTATATTTTCTTTATCTAAATGCACTGTTTAATTTAATAATAAGAAATTAAGAATAATATTTGAACTAGTTATCAAATAAATTTACTAATCAAATTAATTAGAGAGCAGTTTAGTATAAATACAATTAAACCCAATTAATTGAATTTAAGTTCTAAGCAAGAAACAAAGCATTTGCTTAATTTTTAAAGAACCATTGTTATATAATTATCTTTCTATTCAACTCAAACATTATTTTTTATTTATAAAGTTTAATTTTTTATAGTCTTTCCTTTCCTTTTTTTTTTTTTTTTCAATAATTGTAAATACTCGCAACCAAGCCAATAACTCAAAAAAGAAAAAATTTTCATTATATATTAAGAGGTAAGAGTGTTAATTTGATTGATATTTATTTATCTATCTAGCGAAAGACTAACTCGTTTTTAAACTGTAATATTTTTGATACTAATTTAACTATTTTATAATTTTGTATAAAAAAATCTTTTGGTGTTACTTTTAACCTTATTGAGTGGTTCTTCTTTATCTATAAATTTAATAACATTTTTTAATTTTAGATTACTTGTTTAAATAATTTTTGTTACTTGTTGAAATAAAATATTATTTTACAATGAAAATTTTAAGACAGAGGAATGTTTTTTCATAATACCTAAATATAATTTACAATAGAAAATAAGTACGTTTATTTAACAAAACTAACAAAAATCCATATTAATATTTATTTGTATTTGTAAAAGAATTTTCTACATTTTATATAGCGTTAAAAATTGATATTAAAGTATCTAAAGATACCATCAAATAAAATACAAATAAATCAATAAAAACAAAATTGTTAAACTATAAATAAAAAGCAAATAAGTATATATTGAGTAATGTGTATTAATTTCTATTTTTTTAAGATGGCTTAATTGTTCTAATTAAAATTTTTAACATTTTAGTTAGTTTGGTAGATTTTTATAAGTGCTGCATATTTTATTTAGTAATTAAAATTAATAAATTTAATAATAAAATTAATAATAAATTTTGTATTTTCAAAATCGATAGGAAAAAAAAAAGAAATCAATTTTGAATATGTTCAAATCAATTATGAAGGAATGACTGATTGAACAACAAACAAAGATAAACACATATGTCAATTTAATGTGAACTAATTGTATTCACACGACAAATATATTTATTAAATTATCAAAGTTGTTGATAAACTTCAATTAGAAGATGTTTTTATTTTATATTGATTTTTTAATTATTTGTAGATATTTTTTATCTAGTTTGCCCAAATTATTCTCTTAGTTATTTTCTTTAGTTAAATATTAATTTATCAAAAAGCAGTAAAACTACTGACTAATATTTGTCTAAATTAAAAAGAAATAAATCTTTAAGAGTATCATTATAGGCGTAAGTAATCTCTTAACCATTTTAGTTAAAGATCACATTTTAGCAGAGCTATATTTCTTTTTATAAATAGCATCCATATTTTTATGTCCTTGCATCATGTTTAGCTCAGCTTATTATTACATAATATTAAAAAAGGGTGAGTAGTACCCCATCTACATATTATTTTAATGATTCGATAAGTTTTGAATTATTTTATGAGCACTAAATTGTTAGAAAGGATTCATATTAGTAAACATCTATTCAAAGTAGTCTGTCATATTTGGCATTTACTAGTTCATGAAGTTTTAATGAGTATAATCCATGTCCTAATATTATTAGTGATACTTTAACTTGTAATGTTGTAAGTAGTCTTTTGTTTTGCTAACAATAAAACCCTCACCAATACCATAAATTACATTTATACTTTTTTTCATCTTCTATTATAACACATCATCTCTCAATTTAAAGAAAACACCTAGGGTCAGTAAACTATCACTGCCTGCTTAATGCTAAGGTCCAATTCTATCTACCTTATTATTAAAATAATATATTAATACAGAAATATTTATATCAATAACTAATAATCAGTTAAATTTCTTAACTGAACAATGAAACAAATATCAATATATCTAACTATAATACCTTCAATTCTTATGCAACTTTATTTAGTCCACTGTCTTTCATGTATTACAAATCTTTTATTAAGTACTTTACGTCATACACATTAGGGAAAAATGACTTCAAAAGGTTATAAAAGGAAGAGGAGCTATCTGGTATTGGTGATCCATAAAGCATTTACAATAAATATGCAAAATCAAAACCACCGTGAAATACAATCCATGTTAACTCTTCATTTAATATGATATCTATATTTTATTATGAATAAATGATATTCGATCAATAATCATTGCCATGCAGATTATATATTTACCTGATTCTGATACTAAATCAGAAAATTATTCTCTACTAATACCTCTCTTTTTGAGTTCTTTGAAGTCAATTCCAGCATTTTTAAGTAAATCTAGAGATTCTTATTTAATTTGGTCATTTCTGTTCATTAGTTTTTAACTTAAACCAAAATTAATTGTAAATATATTAATTACTCTTCATCAAAATTGAAATTAAATTGCCAAGTAAAAGGTCTATCTGCAGGTACTTCTCCATCTTCATTAGCCAAACTTATACCAATTTAAATAATTTTTGAGTTTTTAACACTTTCTCTGATTAATTTAAACTCAAAATCCTTTTTAAATATAAATAAAATCTTTTTAAATTACTTTCATTAAATTGATATTAAAATTTCTTAAAAAATTATTTAAATGTAATCAATTAATTATAATTTTTTTATTTATTACCTTTTCATGTGAAACTTTATAAGGAAGTTGCTAAATTCCTGGGAACTCTGTATCCTATTAAATTATTCATAGAATTAGATAAAGGAAATTTCACATGATTTCAAAAATATTTCGATATTGAATCAAATCTATAAAAGATCAAGCCAAAATTTGTTAATTGATCTATGAAAATAATTGTTGCTTCTCTCTTTTATTTTAATTGAAAATAATTAGTTGATTAAAACTTTTCAGAATTGTGAGTTATTAAATGATTAATTTAAAATTAATGATAATGAATTAATTAATTAATTCACTCATTCATTCATTTATTGCTTTTTATGCTCACTAATAATATTAATCAACTAATTGCATTCTTTTTTTATATATTCTTTTAGAATATAATGAATGAATTATCATAAAGTATTAATAAGAATTATAATATTCATTGATAGATTAATCAATCAATCAATTAATTGATCGATCGATCGATCTTCATTATTCTTTTATGAAAATAAAGATAAAGTAAAATTAATTGCAAGTTAGCTACTTTAAGAATGAAATCACAAAATTATTCAGTATTTTATATGGGGGCCATTTCATAAATATAAGCAATAAAAATTAGGATGAAGGGGACAACATCTATTTTGATAGAAATTGGAAGTAGGAATAATTGTGTAATAGTGATTAGCATTATGAGTGTGTGTGTTGTGCTACCCTTTTCACATATCAAAGAAACTCAGACTATAAACCAAGCCTATACTCTCCAACTTAATTTAATATAGTTGTTTTTGGTAAGGTATGACCACTCATATATATAGATGCCAACAATTTATACAATCAAAGTCTGCGCAAAGACAAATTTTTTTCTTCTCCTTTTTTTCTTCAGGATTAAGCTAAATTCAAAAATAATTTGTATAAAATATTTCAAATTGAAATTAATATGAATGGCGAGAAGGAGAAGAATATAGAAAAAAGGAAAACGCAGACTTAGATAAGAAATAAATACTCGCAAACACCAATTTTCTATCGCAAAGAATAGATGAAATACGCAATCTAAAATTAGATAATATCTTAATCTTTAATATATCGAAATAAAAAAAATAATAAGAATATCCATTTAGGATTCTCATGATCAAACATCTCTTTCCCAATTTACCAGTGCAATTATTTTGTACTCTTCAATAAGCTTGATTATTTCACACAATTCCTTTTCAAAATTATCCTACCAAACATCTATTATTTGAGTGGTTTTCACTTCTTTCAATTTCAATTTCTTTCTTGTTCCTTATTGGCTCATTAATATAGCTATACTCTACTGTTTACCTTTATTTTAAATATCAATTTAACTTCTTTAGCAAAAAAAAATACCTTAATTCCCAAATTGTAAAAGCAAATTATGTGGGAAAATATAAATCTTAAGCTATAATCACTAACTAAAGCTATACATCAAAACTCGCTATTATATAAAATGGTTCTTTCTTAGATATAGTGACTCTCTTGAGGTATATATAACACTTAGCCATGTTTTTTTCACAGTTGATATTCACTGAGTTGAGTTTGTTAATTTATTAGTTTTTTAGTTAGTTGGTTAGCTAGGATAGCCTTCCCGCAATTATTTTCATTCATAATTTAATAATAATATAAAATTTGTCAAATTTCAATAATTATAATCATTCCTTTTTATTCATATTTTTTTGTTTTTAAAAAGAATGATGGATGGGTTAATTACAAATTAATTTTTATAAAATATTATTTTTCTATGACTAAATTAAAAAAAATTTTTTCTTGAAATTAAAAAAAATTTGATATGTTTTTCTAATGTTTTATTCTTAGAAAAACTAATTACAAAAGAAAAAAATTTAAATATATTTTATATAAGTAAAATATGATCACATCTAATTTATTTATTATAAATATTAAAAATGGTAAATTTATTTGTTATTATTAATTTTATTAACTTCAAGAATAAATAGTATTTTAGTTTTTTATTTTATCAAAATTAAATTTAATTAAAATTTATAAACTTGCTCAATGTAAATCTTGCCTATTACATACAAAAAATGAATAAAAAAATAAAAAATTTCAAAATTAGTTTTTGTTATTTTAAACATTTTAGTTAAGTTCTTGCTTTTCATAGAAGGCAATTTAGCTCTACTTATTTTGATCAGTGCTTAAAGTAGAATCTAAATAATTTTTTAAAAATGGTTGAGTTATTGTTCTTGAATTTAATGACTATTTAGAGTCTGTCCTTTGGTTATTAGAGTTCCTTTTTCCATTAAATATGATATTGGACAATCCTACAACAGGTTATTCTACTGCTAAGTGCAATAACAAGCCAAATAAAAGCACTATCATAGTGACACCTAAAAAGTGATAAAATAATTCAGAGAAAGAAAAGTACATTGCATCATATGAATTCCAAAGATTAAATGCAATAATGATATAATGAATCAAGTATCCTGAAAAAGAAAAACGAGCCAGTAAAGCAAATAATTTGCATGAAAGTATTTATACTATAAGATCTTTAGAACCAAATATAGCAGGCATGCACACTAAACACACACCAATAGTGTAAAACAATCTCACAACTCCTTACCATGTATGCTAAATATTTGAAGACCAATAGTCAGATCCGTTTTATAAAAGAGGTAAAGGAGCCCAAATAAAAGTAAAAATAATTCCTAAACCAATCAAATAGATAAAAAATTTGAAATATGTATGTCCAATTGTATTGGAAATCTGAGAAAAAAAAGAAAATTTAGTTTAATTTTGTTTGTCGATTTGGTATTCCTTGTAAAAAATTCCAAATAAAAGACCAAATAAATATGGAGGACACCTAGCCCAAGGTTTGTAATAATAGTTGTCACCTATATTTAGAGCAAAGGTTTATGCATTAACGGGAATTAAAAGATTATATTTAAATGACAACCAAATACTAACAGCGCAAAATATAATAACACTTAATGCTATACACCACTTACCTATTCTTTTATTAGTTGCATAGATCATTATTAAAATCATAGAGAATAAGTACATCTATAAATCATTTGAAAGATACCAACCCCAACCAAAGCATTTCGATTTAGGTTTAATCAGATTATCAATGAATAATAGCTTTTACCACCATATATCATCACATTCTCCAGCATGAATAATATATCTCTACCATGTAGGAGACTAGCCGAAGTAAGGTACTAATTTCCAAAAAATCATTAAAGCTACGAAATATGTAGGTAAAATTCGCACAATACGGTTTACTAAAGCAAGAAAATAACAAGAAAATGCCTTAATAGGATCTTTTAAGTTAAAGTTATTTAAGAGCTTAGCATCAGCAGCTACATAAGATACGAAGAATCCACCAAGTAAAAAGAAGACATCAACAGAAAAAAGACAACTGGAGATAAACAAAAAAATTGGGTTGTCCTTTACAATTATTTGCAAGTCTTATGGATTTTGCATATAACTTAAGCGAGAAAAAAACTCATGTCCTAAAATAACCTATAAAAATGAAAATGTACGTATTCCATTAAAAATGTTGAGATCTTCATTATTAGATTTTAAAATAAATACTTTCTAAAGATGACCTATAAAGTTAAATTAGGATATAATTTGAGATGCGATAAACTATCTTTGCTAAGAAGATGAATTCTACTAGCATTCAGAAACAGTAGAACTAATTAAGCTAGTATTAGGTCTCCTTTTAATAACTTAATTATATGTATTTATGAAAATGCTAACTAAATTAAAGAAAGCAATTATGCACAAAACAGTAGCCATAACGATAAATGCAGCTGAAGAAGTAGTAGGGTAAATTGGCTTATTTCCACTGAATGTTATCTAAGTAAAGTTAATTCCTAAACTAAATTCATTACTGAATTCCTGCAGAATCTATTTATTTTCTTCTAATATTTAATGGTTACAAACGCTTTTCAAGCATAGACCTCTATAGAGTTCTCCATCTGATAATTAGTAAGTCATCTCAACAAAAGCCATGTTTTCTTAGTTTATACATCCTTCAACATCTCCTTAATCGTTCCAAGTCCTACTTGAAAATTATAATGTCTAAAAAATAGAACTCTCTGTTATATTTTTATCTATAATAATTTAATTAATTGCAGAAACTAAATAATCTTAGCATGGTTAAAAAGAGCCGTCGATCTAAGAAGTGTTAATGTGCTTCAATAAGATAAAATAAATCAAACATAGTAATAGCTTTATCATAATTATTAAATTGACTAATTAACCTTATGCTTTTTTCTACTATTTACTATTGTAGTTTAAAAATTAATAATTTAAAAAAAATAAATGCTTAATAGAAAACTTCTGATCTATCTCCTTTTTTTAATTTTTGAATCTCTATTACATATTATGTTATCGCAATATTGTAGCAATTATTTAAATAAAATAAAAAAAAACTACAAAAAATATGTTATTTACAAAAATATAAGTAGATTTACAAGGATATAAAATCAAAATTTTTTTTAAACAGAGCAATAGATTCGCATTTGCATTTTATCACTTAATTAAATGTATTTACAAAAAATTTGTTAAAATAAAATATTTTTTAAAAGCAAATTAAATTTCTTCGTTAATCTATTTAAAAATATATTAATGTTATTCGAAATTAATCTATATATTATAATTAAATTTTAAATGAGCATCTAACAACAAAGATTTTGTTTTCATAAAATAGGATAGTAATCAAGTTATAAATATTAAACATATCACATATTTAATGTGTCAATTTAATTAGATATTGAAATAATGAGTTAACATTTGATTTTTAAAGAATTATATTTTTAAACAAATTTAAAATTAAATTTTTAAGGTATGAAATCTTCTTTTTTTAGGAGTTGCAAAGCTGTACGATTTAGAAGCTTTAGGTACCATTTAGAAATAAAGAAGGAATTGATAAACAGTAAGAAATATATTCTGAAAATTAATTATATATTTCTTTTGAATTTATCTTATATTGATGATTATAATATCCTAAATATTGAATTTAATAATTAATGGATATCTTAAAAGCTAAATTATTTTCTATATAATATAAAATTTATAATTTTGCTTAGTTTATTTAATATTTTATTATTCAAAAATTTTTAAAATCAAAATAAATTTTAAAACAATCTTTGTTTTTTAATAATAATTAATTTATTTCCAATTTGTTTTTTCTATAATATCTCCTTTTTATCATAACTACTAATGTATAAAAATCCCTCTATTGTATGTATAAGCTGGTAAACTCATTCAAATATTCTACACAACCTAGCAACACCATCCTTATTTTTACTTATTTTTAATAGAACTATTATAAAATAAAATTTTATTAATAGAATCAAATAGTAATATAAATCAAAAGTCAAAGCAATTAAATTTAAAGGATATATTTTATTATTTAAAATTTATTTTTTAAAAACTCCCTAAAAAAATTATATTAAACCAAGTATTTGTATATAGATATCCTTGCAAATATTTAAAACATTGCCATAATAACTGATTATAAAACATTAAAATTTAAATAAAATTTGAAAAAGTAATAAAATTTGATTTCTTTTATAAATATGTTTTTTTGCTTTTTTTTAAATAAGTAATACAAATTTTGGTAGATGCTATAAATGACAATGCATAAAGAAATATAAACTTTTGTTCTATTTTATTTTATTATTTTTTCTTTAAAAATTCTAGAAATCTTTATAATTATAATTTAGAATATAAGTAAATTGATAGTGCTTTTATGATTTAATAATTTTTCTTTTAAATAATTAAATGAAGACATTTTTTTATCATTGTATTATATTAGAATTTCGAAATCATACTGTGATTTATTTATATTTTGAACTAAAATTAAAATTTTTGCACTAATTTTTAGTCATTTACTTTCACTTGCATTTCAAATGATTTTTCTCAAATAGAGAAAAAAATAGAAGGAAATCAAAATATTCATCCGTTATAGAATAAAATAAAACCCTTCTATTTTTGAGAAGAATCAATTTAGAAGTATTTTAAAAATTCAACTCAAAAATAAAATTTTTTCAATTCAAAGAAAAAAAATTGTAGTACACCTTACATTTATAAACTTGAAAAATATAACATAATCAATCATAGTGAAAATAGAATAAAAACATATAAAAATAAAAAGCTAAATTGTACATTATTTTTGCCATTTATTTATGCTTAAATAATAATATTTTTATTTGTGAGGGAGCTAAATGTAAGGAGAAAAAATCATAAATGATTCTTAACATATTTTTTTCAATAAAATATATTTCTTTTTTCTAAGTTGCATTTAAAAAAAATAAAATAGCATACAATCAGAGAATTTAGAATTTGTTATTTAATTAAAATTATATTCTAGAATACTAGAAGTTGGTTAAGAAAAAGATCTGATAAAGTCACTAAATTAAGAATTTTCACCTAAAAATAGCTTACAAATATATTTTAAAGAACTATATTTCAAATACTCATTTTTAAATCTATCAGAAATTTTTTAGAAAAAATATGATATTTATTAAAAAAAAATTAATTTCTAGTATCTTTAGAAAAGATAAATTATTAAAATATAGTTTCACTAGCTATAGGAATATTATGGAAGTACTTAAATAAGAAAAAACTTATTTGCTCGACAGCTACTTATTTTCTTTGAATACAAAGATCACCTAGGTAAAGCAAGACGAATCTGATCCTAATTTACTTAATATCTTATTTGAAAAAACTATTTTCCATCCTTAAGGAGGCGGTCAACCTTCAGATAATGGATTTATTGAAGTAAATGGTGAATAAATCCCTGTAAAAAAATTGATTTACATTAGAGAGCAAGAGCTTATTTTCCATTAAGTAGAAAAAAAAGACTGTATCAAAGAGAATTAGGAAGTGAGAATGCAAATTGATGAAAATTTCAGAAGATAAAACGTCTTGCTTCACTCTGGAGGTCACTTGATAGATGTTGCTGTAAACAGATTAGGTTATGAATGGGAAGCTGGTAAAGGTTATCATTTTATTGATGGTCCTTATGTTGAATACACTGTAAACAAATGGGAAGAAGGTAGCTAAGAAAAATTAAAGGACTAAATCAATTAAGAATTAGAAAAAATTTTGACAGAGGGTTCTCCTGAAAATCCATCTATATGTAAAATATACGAATATGATGAAGCCAAAAAAGAAATCAGTAATTTTCCTACTTATCTTCCTGAAGGAATAAATATTAGATGGGTAAAACTTAATAAATTAGACCCTGGATGTCCATGTGGTGGAACTCATGTAAAGAATGTGTCTGATTTTAAGAAAGTTGTTGTTAATAAAATCCAAAAGAAAGGAAAAAAACTAAAAGTATCTTATACAGTTTAGTGAAAGATACATTAATACAATTTACAATTAATTTAATTTGTATATGGAATTTACACTTATCTACAACTTGTATTTTTTATAGTATTAAGAAGATCTAAATTAAAATTTCTAAAAAGAAAATACAAAAAAATTAGTTCAAAACTTTGTTTAAAACTTTTTTATTTTAATAATTTATTTTATTTGAGAAAAATAATTAAAAGAGATAATACAATAAAAAACAATAATAAAAAAAACAAACTAATTTTATTTGTTGATTGTTTGGAGCAAAATTAAAAATAAGTACAAAGAGAATATAACATATATATAAGTATATAAATTTATAAATAAATAATTTCCATAATTTCAAATTTAAGAAGAAGGAGAATTATAAAAATAAATAGAAAATAAGACTGAAGAAATAAGAGCATTATTAGTTAGTAAGTGTATAGTAAATAAATTATGTTAAATTTTTATTCTTACTTTGTATTTTTTTTGGATTTAGTAATTAATTCGTTAGTTATAAGGTTTGATTGATTGATTGTGTTGAAATTAATTATGATTTTGTTAATTTACAAAAGGTAATTTTATCCTTAAATGTTCTTTGAATTTTTAATTGTTTGTACAATTCAATATTGATTTGTCGAGCTATTAGAGTACTCTTGCAATATGTATTATTGTAGGCTTTCAATGTTTTAAAATGCTTTGTATTACTTTAGAAAAAATTTTTATTTTATACTTTCTCTAACATCAGTAACATTAATCAAAGTTTTTAGGTAAGTGCATAGGTGTAACAACTCCTCATCATTTTTGTTATTATTACAGTAATCTAATATTGGTATACCATTTGATACTTGGTTAAGATAAGAAAGAGGACTGTTATCTACTAAAATAACATTTTCTAGTTTTCTATTTTAAAAGATTCTTAAATCTTTTAGATAGGACTTTTTTGATCCCTAATTTTATAGCGGGTTAGGTATTTAAAATTCAATACAACACTCTCTGTAGAATTTATGAGAAAATATTTTATTTTCTGGATCAAGCTTTTATAACACAGCATCAGCGTATATCTTTCTAGCAGCAGTAAGCAAAATTAGCTCAAAATCTTTAGAAAGCTCTTATAAAATTTATTAAGCATGAGGACGTATAGAAAATAAGCACTTTTAATTTTAATAATAAAATAATTATTAATTCATATTAAAAATATAAATAGATTTCTAAAACTTACTTAAATTTATTCTTATGGTGTACACTAAATAGTGCAAAGAGTTTCGTTACAACTTTCTACATTTCTGCTAAAGGGAGATGGGTTTTTATTTGTCATGTTTGATTATGTGAACTCTTAGTATTATTGAGGGTCTGTAAATATATCTATACAATGAATAAGAGTTTCATCCAAATCAAAAAATATGGTTTTTTTATTTGATGTGAGTGGTGGAAGGAAAACTGGTGATATCTGATGAAACTTATTCTCAAGTTTAGGGTTCACTTGAAGATTGTAATACATTTTCTAGAAATATTATTTGTATAGATTAGATAATTTATCTTTTTCTCCTTTTAAGCTTTTCATGAGAGAAGGTATAAAGTATTTTTCACAGCTTTATTGGTTTTATTTATTAATTTAAGACAACTTTACAACAGGGATTCTGTTTCCAGCTAAATAAAAAGTTCTCAATATTTGAGTTTTCTCTGGTTCATCTGGGACATCATCTGACTATTTCGTAGAAGAAGAACGACGTTTTCTTACATTTAATTCTTCATTCTAATGTTGATTCTCCATTTAAATTTATAATTTTTTTACTATTTCATTAGGCTAGTGTAAACTGATAGAGGCTGGCTTCAGATCTAGATATTTACAAAATATGATTACTTTAATTAACATTTAATTATCTTTTATGCATTTTTGTTTGCTAATTAATTTGGTAAAATATAATAATAAAAAACCATCCGCATAATTTAAACTGAGGTAATTAATCATAAATTGATGGTAAATTTTTTAATGTTTAATAATCTTCAAAACATTTTTGATCACAAAAAAATTATAACAAATAAAATAATTACTGTAGTGAAAAGATTAAACAGTATCATTTGTGGAGAGTTGAGCACTGCGATAGTCAACACTTATAGTAGCATTAGAAACTCTTCTGTCTTTCTAAGATTTTTAGTTATTCCAATCTCTATTTAATTATTAATTATTTAGAGAAGCCATAGAAGGAGGCTTTTAATGAGGAGAAAATTCTTCTATGTTTTCATCCTTAACTTCAGATTCAAAATCAATGTCTAGCTCAAAAGGATATATTTATTTTATCTCACAAGAATATTTTTTTTTTTTCTAATTTAATTCTTAATTCTTTTAAACCTCAAATATCTAGCTGCGTGATCTTTCATTTCCTTCGACTTTTCTATCAGTTTAGCATGTGGTTATAATGTCTTCGTCTTCTTCTTCTAATATATTTCTAGGTTCTTAAAGATCGAGAAGTCTCTATTTTAAATTTATTTAAATAATTGAAGATGTAATTTAAAGTTCAAAATTCATGTGTTTAAAAAAAATAAAATTAATATTTCTAAAGATTAAAAGCAAATTTTTTATTTTTAATGTGATGAAATTTTTATCTATTTTTAACATTTTATTGATGTATAAAAAGTTATGGTTTTAGTAGAAATAATTAATTGCATCTTAAATACATCAATCAAAGTAATAAAAGCTGAATAAAAAGAATAAAACATATTTTTTTTTTTTGCCGAATCGAATATTATATACATATGAATCTTAAAATATTTACCTTTGTAAGTCTTGTCCTTTTAATATCAAAATTTACAGATCCTAAAGACCTTTCTCTGATTTTTGATGAGTCTACCATAAAACTTTATTATAGAGTCGTTATTGTTATTGCTGATTCTTGTTCTAAGCTTACTTATTGATCACCTAAATTTACAGGAGGAAGATCTGTATTTTTAGGCTACTTAAGCAAAGGAGCAGGTTTTAAATAATAAAATTTATTTTGTTCATAATTATTTACAGTATTTAGGCGCTTACTACTTGCAACCCCGTCTAAATAAGGAGATACCTTAGATAAATCTAATTAAATGGATTCATCTTTAGAAATTTAAGCGTCTTTAAGTTAATTTTTAAAGAATTATTAATAATCATGACAGTTTTTATGTTCATTTTCAGATATTTCATCAGATTCTTTTCTCTTTGAATTTAGTAAGAATTGAGATTTTTATATAAATTACCCATTGGTATGTTTTTATTAGCTATTTCTCGATAAAGAAGATTAAGTAATTTATGAACCTGAAAGGATTTAACTCATTTAAGGATAAGAAAATGGTAGCTATTATGATTGAGTACTATTGCTTTGATGCTATGCAGAACTAGAAGCATTTGTTGATTATTAATAAAGAGTAGATTAAGTTGGTTACTATGTCAGCCTATTACTACTGTTTGAGGAAAGAATTATTGTTTGTTTTTTATCTATTAAACCCAATGTATTGCTTATTAAATTACTCTATCTTTTTTAACTAGAAGATCTAATATCTGCAGAGTTAATTCTATTACTTTATGAATTCCCAATATAACTTCTAGTTTGTTAAAAGTAAGGCTAGACACTCATCCTAAGAGCGTTGTTTTATTCAATATGATTCTATTTTTCGGTATAAGTGTTGTAATGTTTTTGGTTCTAGCGCTAGTTTTGATAGTGAAAGTTATCTTTTAAAGGCGACTATATAATTTATTAGATTTCTAAATTGTTAATAATTTTATCATTAAAATACATTTTTTTTATTAATATATAATAAATTTAAATGAAAAAAATATCAAGGATACAAAATAATCAGCAATTGTGATGAAATGTAAAAATAATAATCTGCCTTGATGAGCCTTAGCTCATCTTTCAGTGTATTAAATTTAAGGGGCACAATTGAAAAGTCAAATTAATAAATAAGATTTAGAGTATAAATACATTGTACTGTAGAAGAACTCTTGAAAGAACTCATCTTTATCTAATTTCTATAAAAATGGCAAAAGTAGTCTTATTTCAAATGTACGCAATTATAAGGAGGAGAAAATCTAGTAAGATGAGTACAAGATACTTAGTGTATCTTTGATATATAAATTACTTATGTTTGTAATGATTGTTTGTTTGTTTATTAATAATGATTGCTATTTGCTTAAAATCAATATTAAGAGTATTTATTAAATTTATTACTTTTTTGATTGAGTTTATATTATTTTTTGATTTTAATTTTTTTGTATTTTTGTGAATGCAATTATTTATCAAATTAGGCGAGAGTAATTTTTCTGAAATAATACTATATTTCTAAGTAATTAGCTTTTTGCTCTACCACTCCTTCCCTTCTTTTTTATTAATATTGCATTCATTTCTATTTAATTGTTGATAGTGTTATTAGTGTAGGAAATTGCTTTACTACTAAAAAATCATGAAAAACTGAATTGATTACTTTTACATACAAATTAATTTATTACAAGTACTGTATCTTGCTTTTTTTCATTTATAAATAATTTAAGCTAAATGATCTTTAATTGTATAATTATCTTATTAAGTTATTTGTTTATTTTTATGCATAAATTTGGTTATGTTCTATAATTAACTTAAAGTAACTTAAAATTCAAAGATTTACATATATTACTTCAAAATCATTGTCTAAAAACAAAATTTCATATTTTTAACTTCGGAATTCTATCAGTATCTACTTTCACTTTTTCAGTGCCTCTTCTTTTACATTTAGTAATATTTTCAATTTTTTAAGTAAAAAACATAATATTACATAATAAATTATGTAAACTAATATCATTATGAAAAGAATAGGAAAAAAATACAATAAAAATTTTTAGATTTTAAACTAAAGTTGAACTTAATCAAAAATTAGTTTTTCAAATTAATTTTCAGGATTTGTAAGTCAAAAAATAAGATTACAGTCTTTTTTTTGTTATTTATTTACAATAAATATTAATAATTTAAGTTAAGATTTTTATTTCAAATACCATATGTTTCTTAAATTAATATAAGAGCAGATACATCTAATTACTTTAACAATAATTTACTTTTAATTTGATGGATTTATATTTTTTTTTCTTGATAATACAAATTTAATTTATTCCTTCGTTAAAAAGTGGAGAATTCTGTGGCTCTTTTTTTAAGAATTTATGATAATAAAAATAAAGATCATCAATAATTTTTAAACTCTAAGCAGAACAGAAATGAAATATAAATAAATAAAATGTTCATTTGGCTTTACATTTTCTCTTTAATTTTTTTTTATTTTGCATAATTTTATTTATCCACTTTTTATAAGTTTTGTGTCAAGATTTTTCCTACTTCTTTGTTATCTTAGGTTATTTGCTGATTTATTTTTGATTTTACCAAAAAGAATTAATGTTATTACTGCAGAAAAAATATTCATTCATTTAAAATGAAAACAGTTATAAAATGAATTAAATAAAAGTTTTTAAAAAAACTAAGGTCTAATGATAAATCAGAACAAAACAATTCTTAAATATTAAATATAAAGTATTTCTTTGTGTAGTCTTAAATTAAA
Organism: Tetrahymena thermophila SB210; assembly: GCF_000189635.1. Lineage (NCBI taxonomy): Eukaryota > Ciliophora > Oligohymenophorea > Hymenostomatida > Tetrahymenidae > Tetrahymena > Tetrahymena thermophila. Next base: position 43,733 of record NW_002476186.1, on the reverse strand, counting down.
TTTATTTTTGTATTAAAAAATTTTATATTTATATTTTAGTCCAGCGTTAGAAAAATGCGTTTAAGGCTATACATCACAAATTTGAGATACAAAAAATATTAAAATTTCTATCAAAAATAAGATTTCTTATTTTATTAAAATATAGTTAATTAAAGAAAAAAATACATTACAAATGTTATGTGGTTTCGATCCTATTTATTTTTTATATTTTATGTATTTGAATTCTTAAAATATGCTTATTTTCCTTCAAAGATAAATGAATAATAAATTTAAATTGCTCAGATCACCAAATTAATGTTACTTGCCACTAAAATTTTAATTATGATAATAATAATTGATGAATTATGTTATTCTTAATCTAATTCTTTTATATAATTCTCCTTTGATGATGATTTGATTTTTTCTTCTATTCTTATTTGAAAAAGCATAATTAAGAGATTTTAATAGTAACGACTGATTTTTATTAATCAGTAATTTTTTTCTTTTAATGATCTAAAAAAGAGCAACTTAAATATATTTAAAATAAAATAAATGATTCCAAATATTTATTTTTAAATATTTAGATGATAATTTTAATTTCAAGAATTAAAGGCATAAATAAAAAATATGAAATACAAATTTATACGCACATAATTTGGGACAAAAAAATTGTAATTTAATTAAAATTTATAAAAAGGATACACTTTTTTTTCAAATCTATTATTTACCAATTACTGAATTTCTTTATTGTGATAATTATAAAAATAGATAAAAATTAGGCTAATTAAAATATAATTTTGTCTTATATTTCTAAATTAAATAATGCTCTATATTGATTTATAAGATTATCAAAGTATAAATTAACCATAACTTTTATTTGAACTTAATAGCATTAGTTATATTTTTTTATTCATTAAAATAGTCTGGATTTAATTGCCAAAAACCAGCATTTTTTTAAAGAAAAGAATGCGAATATCATAAATCTTGAATTAAATTTAAGTAAGCTAAAAGTTTTTCATGAATATATTTATTGTAGTTTTGGTTTTTAATTTAAACAAAGGCCTTCCTTTCCTATTATATAAAAGTAAAATATTAATTAAAATTATATGCTTAAATTTAATATTTACGGTGAGATATTTATTATCTTCGTTCACAAATATATTTATGCCATCAAATACTTATTAGAATGATTTTAATTAATTAGAAGGAATAATCCAAACTCTTTTACGAGTTCTTATTTCCATAAAAATAAGGGCTTCCTTTAATAATATCAAGCTTTTTTGATTAAATTCGTCATCAAGTAAAATAAAAGCATTTAAGAAAGTAGCCTCTTTAAATCTTCCCCCCTTAAACCTTGTTATTTCCATAAACATTTCTGCATCTATTTCATTATACTCTTTGAAATATTATTCTACACCATAGAAAGGTCTGATTTACCTTATCCTCCTTTGATTTGGTTTATCATCGAAATAAGTTGCAGTATTTGTAATTCCTTCTGCAGTTTTTGAAGCTGCATCAAGTATACCAGATAATGGTTTAATTATAAGTCCAGAAACACCTTACCAAGTTCCTTTTAAAAATCCTTTAACTCCTCCATTTCTAGCTCCTTAAATTGGCTTAGCAAAAACACTATTAATTTAATAAATAATTCAATTAACATTTTTATTCATTTCTAATTTAAAGCTTACTCAATGACACCTCTACCAACTCCATTAACGATAGAAGTAACACCATATTCTATACCATCAAGAATGTGCTTAGGTTTTTTTATTCTCATCTTCTCTCTTTAACTCATAAATTCTTCATCCTTTGAACAAAAGAAAAATAAATAGTAAGTTGTATAGTTTACCAGTAGAAATGATTTATATTTAATTAATACGCTTGAATCTTTAGCAATAAAATATCTTTTTTCAAGCATGCATCAAAATTAAATTCAAATAAATAAATTAACAAATTAATTAATTACCATGCACAAGTGAGCAATACCAGTTGAAAATGATCCAGCAAATTTATTAACAGAATTAAATGTTCCTGCCATTACATTTTTAATTAAGCTTGCTGTTCCTAAAGCTAATCCCATTCCTCCTTCAAGAGGACCATGTACTAATCCTTCTATGGGTTTTTCTATAAAATCTTATACTCCTGTTGCAATATTGTTAAAAAAACCTATTGGATTTCCTATAATATTTAAAGACCCTAGTACATGAAATACTTCTCTAAGGGCTTGTTCTTTATATTTCTGTATTAATTTGTCTGTTATTCCATCAGCTGTGTCAAAACAGTTTTAAAGTTTTATTCCTTTTAGTGTAAGAGGAGCATCATCAATATTTGACAATGCAACTCCTAATGCAGTAGCTAAAACTGTAAGTAGAGCAAAGTTATTATTAGCTCTTGTTTTTGATTTAAAAGACAAATTGATATTTATTGGGGAAAGAATAATTTAATCAATATATGTAGGTAGAGATTGGTCTGGTAGTGTTTAAACTTCCCAAAACATAGGCTTTCTTACTACTTCCATATTTTGAATGTTTGATATCAAAGACTTTCTAGTAACTACAGATGTTGCATAGCTTCTTCTAACAATCTTGCTAATCCTAAAATCAGCTTCATTTTCTTCAGGAGTTTGAATTCCTTCAACAATTTAATCAACAAATTAAAGAATTAAATTTACAAATTCTTCTTCAATCTTTAAAGTAACAGGCTATTCATTAGAAAGAAAGAAAAAAAATTTAATTATAGAAAAATATTTAGATTGAATTCAAATAAAATTGATAATTTAATTCACTCAAAATAAATCATTATTTATTATATTAATTAATTAATTACCTCAATATCAAATATTATAGAGTTAAATAGATTCATATTGTAAGCACAAGTATTTTTCTCTATTAATAAGTTTAGGAAAGCTTTAGAGTTTTCTTCACTGTTATGACTTTAGTAATGGGAAGGAGTTAAAACTACTGGAAAATCTACAAGCATTTAAGAATTATTGTCTATGTTAAGGAATTTCAGCTTAAATTGGAAAATTATATTTTCTTTTTTCTGCAAAAGAATTAATTCTGTGTTTTACATATAAATATACATTAATTCCTATGGCTTTGCATTAAGTGAGTGGTTATTTATAATGCTCAAGCCTATTTTTTTAAAGTAGACTGAAATGTATCTTTCAATTTAAGGTGATGGTATATCAGCAGCTAGATTTTGATTATCGTCATCAACTGCATCGGTGAAAGAAGATATATTATTCGGTAATCTATCCTTTTTCTTAGATTCTTGAATAACTGCAATAGATTAATTTATAGTGTTAGCATAATTATCTTTAATTTCTTTTACGGTTTTTTTATAAAACTCAGCCTTTTCTTCTTGGCTAACAAGTTCGTTTTTAGAACTGTTTTCAAATATGATTACTTTAGTATATCCATCAACCATGATAGTATACTTTATGTACATATCATCATATTTTCGATCACCATAACTTCTTCCTTATATAACTATCTTTTTAGACATATTTATTTGATCTGGTTTTATTGTTACAGGCTGATCTTAATATTACTTTAAATTATTTACTCTTAAAATTATATCTAACTCTTTTTCATTTTTGTTGATATGAGGTTCATCCCAAGCGAAGAATGCCTTTTCATCTAATTCTATTAGAGCTGGTATCATGGGAATATCAATGTTAATATCTTCACATCTATTTGCTATTAAATAAGGTACTTAAGATTCTTCAACTTCTTAAATCACAACATAAATATTTGAATTATCCATTCTAATGTCAGTACGTACAAATTTTACAATGTGGTTTTATTTATCACGTATACACATTGAAACAACTCCAACACTTGTAATTTCTATACCACCACTCCAACAAACCTCATGATCTTAGAAATCATCAATACTTTTCTATCTATCCTTAATGACTCTATTATTTTTTTTTAAAAAGATTTAATTTTCTTTAAAAAAAATTTTTAATTTTAATTACTTTTTAGAAGGTAAACTAATTTCTTCCTATTCAAAATAACTCTTCTCAATATCTATATCATCTTCATGAATTCCAATTTGTAATAGCTATTTGTGACTTTCTAGCCAAAACAAAGGCTTCCTTTGGTTGATAATTAAAATCTAACCACTTTCATTAGAATTTGTTTAGAATTATTTAGCATAAATTGTAAAAGATGTATCATTTACTAAAATAATTCTAGGAGAAAGTGTAATAATTTTAGTAAATAATCCAATTTTAGGTTCTATTTCTTTTAAAGAAACCTATTGATAAATTAAAAATTAATATCATTTTAGCATTTTAATTATTAAAAAAATTACCTAAACACCAATAGGAATAAATACAGGATGGAGTTATTAATTTATTAAAGTCATTTTTGTTTTAACTTGTAGCTCAGTAGAACCAACTCCACTTATGGAAACTTCTTTATTTTATTTTTAAGGACATTTTTTATCATATATAACCATTAGGTTTCCAGTTTCTTCACCTAAAATAACTAGATTATCATCTAATCTTTCACCATAGAAAACTGGGAATTGACCTCCAACTAGCATAGGATTTGAGCTCCATTTATTTTCATTTTTTGTGTAGAATTCTAAGCTATGTTAAGTTTCATTAATAAGTAATGCCTTGCAATAAAAGTAATAATTTCTACAAGAATAAGCTTCTGTCGAAATACTTTAATGCACTGAAATATATGATGAGTTATCTATTTAACAAATTAAATAATCATTAGATATGCTATTTAAAAAAAAATATTTTTCCAAAAATTACATAAATCTGAGATTTTAATTTTGGTTAGTAGCTCTCCTTCGTAAATGAGCTCTTCATCACTCCAAAAGAAACCCTCTAACTGAACTTTTATGTATATTTTCTTTTAGAGTGGATAGTCGAATTCTTCAAAGAATTAATTTGGATAAATCTTTCTATCAATGGTTGTATATTTATTTTAGTTAATTATTTGAAGACGCAGAGGCTTAGGGAGACAATTTTTAAAACGATAAGGTGGTTCAAATGTCATGATGGTTTTATAACGGTTTACTTGATCAGGTTATATTTTGAGTAGTATGAAGTGCTGGCCTATTCTCACTTCAAAGTTTTAATTAATTTGATTTCCACATTCTTCAACAGAAATTTACTCTGAGAAAACTCTTTTTTTTATTATTTCCTCTATCTTTTCAATACTTTGCAGATCTTATCCATCATCATTTTCATCATTAATTTAAAGATTATCTTGATCTTAGTTTAAGTATAAGTCTTCTAAAGAAATAGACATAAAACTAAACAGGTAATCGATTGGTATACCTTATTATTCTCCTGGCTGTATTCTTAAAATTCTCTTATACTTTCTAAATTGTAATGCAATCAAAATTTCAATTGATGTGTTATTATAAAAAATGTAAGGTGAAGAGAGAATCAAAATTTTACGGTTCAAATTTATATCTAATTTTACTTCTGTATTTACTCTAAATTTTAAGTCTTTTATAGGGACTACTTGAGCTTATTACTATGATGATGATTAAGCTTAAGTTTATGAGGATATATTTGAGTTTGGTCTATTAGGCGTTATAGATTAGTTAGCCTATTAAAAACTAATGTTCTTTCCATTGTTTGTAGGTGTAAATGGATTATTAGATTTATTTTTATCACTCTCTTAGCTACTTGCAATTTTTAAAACTATTTCTTAGCACTTAACTTTGTCTAAATCAATATTTTTGATGGATGAAAGCTTAAAAATGTCAGTTTAAAGAAACACCTTGACTTTATTTGTACGATTTAATGTATTGGGATTTCCATGCAACAAATTTTAAGAGGCTGTCATTCCTCTATAATTTATCTTTAGAAAATGATCTAATTTTGATTCAACACGGAAAGTAGTTGATTTATTATCAGAAAGAATAGAAGAACCATTTGTTGTGGATGATTTAGTATCATATTTATAACTAAAATCACTTACTATCTCTATTTTATGACCAGTTTAATTTTTTATAGTATATGGAGATACATGAGAAACGTTTTCTAATATTTGAGGGCAGTTAGGATTTTGCTATTGAATAGTAAAACGCTTGTGCTCCCAATTATGAATTTTTTGAGAAAGTTGTTAGCTTTTTTTAATTAGTTGTTGATACCTTTATGAGGGATCTTCTAATTCTTGAGTCTAAACATTTTAAAATATCTTTTTTTGTTCGTTAACAGGCTTCATTTTTTAAGAAGAGGAGTAATCTGGCTGCAAAAATGCTTGCTGTTGCTTTTTTGCATTAGAAACTTGGTAGTCGTGAGCGTGAGGTGTTTCATATGGTAATTTCTCAATACTCTTTTTTTTGTCCTCTTCGGGTTTATCATCTACAGGTACATTTTTTGTTTATTAAAGAATTTCTTGCTAAAAAGAGTTAAACGTTTTAGATAGAATAAAAATAAGTTAAGATGACAAATTTATTTATAAACATTTAAAGTGCTCAGTTATAGGTTCTAAAGTAATTAGCTCTTTCGTTGTTCCTAATTCATTTTTCAGATAATTAATCTCGAGCCCAACTCTTTCTATTATAGGTTCCCATTCACTCACTTTAGGATTAAAGTAATTAATACCAAGCTAAATCTAAGCATTAACTTTATCTACAATAACATTAGAAGAATGATTCATCACAAAATCAAAAAACATAAAATCTAAAACTGGTGTAAAAGCATTACCAACATCATTAATGATGACAATTTGGAAACCTTCCAACAGCACATTTGTTTTACTTTCTTACAAATTTGATTTAAAAACTTCATTCATGATAATAGATTTTTTGCTCTGGTTTTTGTACTCTAATTTTTGATTTGTATTTTACAAAATCTTAGACATTGATTCCATCCTTTAAAGCTATTAATGAGATTCTATTAATTCAATATTTGGGATAGTTTTATTCCTACTCATACTAATATTTCCTTACTATTAGCTCATGTTTACTTTATCCTTACTTTAGTCCAACTATTATACACTTTAAATATTGCTAAGATTATTCTAACTTCCTTGTTATTATAATTATAGATTAGCCTGAGTTGTTGTATTTTAATCATTTTTATTAAACATCATTGATGCCACATCACTCAATTTACCATAAATCTACTGAGACCTGTCAAGTTACTATGGCTCTTGTTTGATTTATTAAAATTTAGACTAGCTTGGATTTTTAAGCATTATCCTTGTTTAAGAGCGACTTAAATTTAATAGCTAGCTGTTTCTGCGGCCTATTTAAGGTGAAATACCTATTAGCTACGAATTATTAGCACTATTGTTTTATATTTACTGTATCTGATTACTTATATTAGTATTTTACTAGTTATCTTTGCTCTGCTAATTTTACTATTTTAGTTTAATTTTTTCTAACTTTTCTATTTCGATTTGTTGAGATTTTTCATTATAAATTTATATTTGAGTCATTGCATAGTTTATGGCATCTTGCATCAGTTTAATATCTTAAAAAGATATTCTTAAAGAAGATTATTAAATTTATAAATCAATTAGTGTTTTTTCTATCGATTAAGTTAGATCATCACTTACAGATAAAAACTTCTTTTTGCTTAAAAAAATTTTAAGTGGAAGTAAAATTTCACGCTTTTTTACTGTTCTAAAATCCTTATGAGTAATTTCATCGTAATCACAAATAAATATCTCTAATCCTTCTACTTTTACATCCATTTCATCTATAACATTGGTTTAACTTAACTCTTCTCTTGTGATTTTACCTAAATTTATCATGTTTCTTAATTCTTACAAAGGTTTAGGCTGTTTGGAATTCATCAAAACAGTAAACTAGCCTCTTAGTGTGAGAATATTACCACTTTCCATGCATGGAGTACAAATAAGGATATTATTTACATTTAAAGCTATTTTTGATTGTGTCCCTTCCATAATATTATTATTGCAATTATCTCTATAATTATCTTAGTATTCTTCTTTTTGTTGTTGGCTAGGTGATTGAACTGCATTTATCTGTGGAATAGGAACTATTGGTGGAGGAATGTTTTCTGTTTCTTCGTCTAGCTTGGAGAATCCTGCAATTTAAAGTAGAATTCCCATTTATGCTACAATTGTAATATTATGTAAGTTGATGTACATTTCTTTTTCACCAGTCTTCTCCCAAGAATCGTAACTAAATTCTAATGCATTTTACTTTTAATTAACAGTAAAAAATTCTTGACTTTATTCTTTCTTATCTGCGAGACGAAGATCAGCAAGATGGTTTTCAATACTCGGAAATAGAAATTCTGGCTATTTACTTAAATCCTTTTCCACATCTCTAGGAGTTTTAAAGTTTGGAATTGAAAAAATTTTCTCATTTGATTTAATATCGCCACTTTCTTTGTGTTTTTTTTGTGTATTATCTTTATTTTTTAGTTGATTGAGATGCTTTTTGCTCTGATGCTTATGATCATCATGCTTTTTTTTGAAATATTTGTGTTTAATATGGATGTTTTTTTAATGTACTGACTCTTCTTTGTCTTCTCCTTCATCATCAATAATTTAGTCGTCGCTGGAAGCATCAAATTTTTTAATTTATTTAATTAAGTGTTCTAAATCTTAAATTTATTGCTCATCATGCAAATTAAACTTTACCAAACTTCCTATCAAAGGATATTCAAAATAAATATTGCTATCAATATCTTTTTCAAAGTAGCTTCCGTCTATCTCTTTGCAAATTATTTTTACATTAGATTTACCGTCAATACTATCATAAATTACTCTAGCGTTATCGAAGGTTACCATTGCAAATGGAATATTTTCGTTGCTCACAGCAAATAGAGAAATATTTTGAAAATCTAAACTGAAGTAAATACCATCAGAATTTTCAATTATGTCATCAAATTTACTATTGTCTCTTTAGTATTGTTAATACTCACTTGACAAACTCTTTTAAATTTAAAATATTAATATAAATTAAAATATTTTTAATTGCAATATACATTTGTTTCAATTTGTAATGAGTCTAATCTCTAGATTCCTCTAAACTTGAATGTTGACTTTCTTTCTTTCTTACTAGACTATTAAATCTAATAGACTCTTTATTAAGGCAGCCCATAATATTTTCTCTCCATTTATTTTTATTTTTCTGCAAAGGTGACCCAAAAGTCATGAATAAAGAATTAGTCTAACCCATCGTCATAAGAAATATTATGAAAGATGGCTGTCATAATAATATTATAATCGAAATTGCTAAATTTAAGCAATATAGGAGTGATGTAACTTTCTATTGTCATCGTATTGTCGTAGCTCTCCTAAGGAAAACACTATTCTAATTCTTTAAAGAAACTGAGCATAGATACTTTTATGTTAAAATCAAACGGTTTGCACACTTCAATCATTTAGTCTTCTTTTATTATAACAATTTTCATATCTTCAATATAAATATAATATTAGTCTTCGTATACTTTTGGCCTCTCACCAACTATTTTTAAAATGCATTAATTAATATCTTTGTTGATAACTTAAAAAATAAAAACCTTTGAAGTAGTTCGGAGATGAGTTAGCATATTTATTTGTTATTATTCTTTTTGGACATTCGAATCTTTTATTTTCTATTTATGTGGTACCTAAATATATTCTGATGAAATTTATAGCATCTTTGTGCTGCTTAATATCTATAACAGGAGATTTAATCTCTACCTTAATATTCATATTTGTAGGATTTATTATTTATGTCTTAATAAATTATTTTTATAGTTAATCTATTCTATTTTTTTGTTGCTCTATGTTTTTTTGGATTTGATTTTTTTAATCAATCAGCTTAGAAACAGCAATATTAGAGTCTTCTTTAAAACCTTCTGGAGCAGTGACTACACCAATTATTTATACTAACAAGTAATCTATGAGGCGCATGACGGGCTACATCATAAAATCTATATGGATTGAGTTAATAAAAGCATCTACAAATATTGTTTCACGAGTAGAATGATTAAACTTTTTAGAAGTAGTTTCTAAGATAGTTACATTAAAATTCAATAAATTAGCTTTTTTATCATAAATTTATGGTTTTTCTTCTTTAACATGGGTCAGCAACTCCTCAGTCTCATACCATAAACCCACTATCTCTTGTTTTCTTTGAAATTTATAGTCTTCCTCTTTATATATAGTGTTAGGATAATTTGTAAGATCAAATATTTGTAAATTTTGAAGAGAACCACTAAGCACCATTTCATCAGCCTTTTACATAAATTCAATCTAAGTGCACTGAAGATTTAATTAATTTTAGTTTAATTTAGTTTTTCTATGTATTAAGTTAAGAGCTATTTATCTGACATGCACTTTCGCTTTTACTAGAATAACTTCACTATTCTGAATCAGATTGCTTTCTTCTGTAGATCCATCTTAATTTTCAGGTTCTAGCTTATCATTCGTTTTATCATTACCAGGTAATATATTTTATAAATCTTTACCTTTTTCTTTAAGAAGGTACTCCTCTCTTCTTTAAGATTCCAACTTTTAGAGTTCAAGCTGCTTAATTATTTATGTTTCTGTGTCTATTTAGAAGAAATCCATAATAGCCATAAAAGTATCAGGCTTAAAGTTTATAAACAAACATCCAAATTCACAATCTAAAAATAAATCCATTTTGTCTTACTTGTGTTAAGGATGCTGCTTGTCTAACTACAAAATCTTTATATTTATTAATTTATCGTTTTTTTCATTTCTACTAGTAATCAAATATGATAATGATGGATCTTAATACTGATAAACATAATCATTCAGATAAATGCCTTCCAAAGTGATATCAGCTTCAAATGAAGCAATTTTTTTCTCTGCTTTCAAATTAAATTTTTATATACTCAAATCTACAATCATTTTTTATTGCATACTTTCAAGACTTACTTGAATGGAATTTATTTTAAAGTTCAAATGTAAATCAACTGCATTGAAATCTGTATTTTCTAAATTCATATCCTCCAAATTATTATTGTTGCTTTCCTGCTCGTTCATTTATATTTCATACAATTTTTTTTCTTCTTCATTTTCGTCATATATTTTTTGAATTTCTTTAATCCATTTTTCAGTATTTTCAGCTTTTTCACATCCCAAGTAAATGTCCTCATACCTAGTTTTAATCACAAAAGCGTTTTTAAAACCACATTAATCCTCGGCAACATTTGAAATAGTAGCATTTTTGATAGCTATATGAAATAGCGGTTTAAACGTATTTTAAACCTCAAAAAAATAAATGTGGTCTCTAGTTAAGACAGCATAATATTTCTCCCACTATTAAAATAAATAAATTCAATATGTAAGAATTTAATTTAAATAATTAAAACATAAATTATAAACAAATGATTACCTTTTTGATATGTTTACCTCTCTTGAATAGGAAACCACCTTTTACAGCTTTTTTTATTAGTTCTTTCTTTTCAGTAATGATTTCTTCTGCTGCGTTATTTTTATCATAATTCTCTTAATTCATCTAAAGAGTTTGTCTTTTGGAACTTTGAGCTGTAGAAATATCTAATACATCTTAAAGCGATAATAATTTTTGATAAACTGTTTAATTTAAATTTATATTTAAATCAGTAATATCTCCTTCTACTGAAATTCTAGGAATATCTATTTTCATCAGTATTTTTTGTTAGTACTTTGCAATATTAATTTTAATATTGATGCTAAAATCTTAAACTAGCACAAACATTTCACCGTTATTTTACATTTATTGCTGCTAAATCATAAATGATTCTCTTTACTAACCTGCAATCGAAGGGTGTGTAGGAGCAAGAGAAAAAGTTCTGATTTACAAAAACTATTCCATCGTTTAAATAGTAGTAAAATATCTACAATTTATATTCTGAAGGGAAATCAAATAAATTTCATTAAGTTCTTTTTTTCTTGCATATTCAATTTTATCTTAAATAAGTGCATTTGATTGCAATAGCTTTTATCCCTCCTCATGGTCAGTTTTAATACTCAGATTACCTAATTGCAATACTAAAAAGTCAACAGCATCTATGTTATCATCAGAAGAAAAGGGTATAACAATAATTGGAGAAGCCAAAAAAATATCTAATTTTAATATATCTTTGCTTTTATCTATATTTTTAATGCTGTCTTCAACCTATTACTGAGTTTTCTCATGAAATTCTTCTATTTTTTTCATCGCTTAGTCTCTTAATTCTTAATCTTGTACTTTAACTTGGAAAAATTCTGTGAGAAACTATATTAACAATCTGTTATACTAGAGCTTTGCTTGGGCTAAATTGAATTTGATAAATCTTTCTTCTTTATCTTCTAGTTATTTAGCATCCATTCTGAAAAATATTATATTATTTTCCTGCTAATAAGAAGATTTGCCTAAAACATTTGTGATTTTCTTTTGTTGTTTTAAAATTTACTCCTCAACAATATCTAAGCTCATGTCTTTTAAGCTTGCTGTAATGCTATGGCCTTTCATTTTAACATTAACAGAACCTGTAAAATAAATGTAATTTTATAACAGTTATTCCTTTGCAAATTTTTAAATTAATTACCTAGTAAGTCATTAAAGCTAAAGCTAGTACCTTTATATTCAGCTGGTTAAAATTATTTTTTCAAATAAACACTACCTCCTTCAAATTTAAATTTTACTTTAAGCCAGATATAATCATCTGGAGCATTATTTTATTGTGCTTGCTTTTAAATTTAACTATCTTCCTACTTTATTATGGATTCAAAAAAATTTTCAATGTTTTCTTTATCCTTTTGAGTAACAATTGAATTTTTTTTTGATGATGAGCGAAATATCCTTGAAATAATACCCTTTTTTTTAGATGTTATTTCATTTATTTTTTGAGATTTCAGTTCTTCTCCTGCTATTATCTTTGTTTAATCTAATAGAATCTTAAGTTAAAGCTTCTCAACTGCTTCTGATAGCTATTTTCTTTAATCTGCTGTCAATCCATCCAAATTTCTATCTAACTTATAGTAATATATCGGATACACTTGCTTGAATTTTTCTATCAACTCATTTTATTTTTATTAGTCTTTAGTGCATGATTTTTCCTTAAGCTTTGCAATATGCTTGTTATATGAATTCATATATTCTAACATGGAAATGGCATGCTGCAATTAATCTTAGTCCAGGATAATATTTAATCGACTAATGTCTGCTACAACTACTATATTAGGTATCCTAAAATCACCTAACATATTAAAAATAAAATTTATTGAAAACAGCACATTTGATAATTAATAATTGGAGTTTTTCTTTCATAAAATACTATTAAATATTTAATATTTCTAATTAATTTTATAATGATTACCTTTAGGATTTTGTACAAGACGGACCTATAAATTGATTGTAAACAAATAATTTATTATATTGTTCATTTTTTGTCCACTTTTCATTATCGAATAATTTAAATGAAGCTGTATTTCTTCAAAACTTTTGTTTGCTAAAAATTTTGTTTCGTTTGGATTAACATAGACTCCCAAGTTTTTCAAGTCTAATTTTTTTGTCATAGCTAAATTTGCATTTGCTGGTTTTGTACGATCTATATAAACAGGCTCATCGTGATCATTTACAGTGAGCATGCCTATTGATTGAAGGCATACACCAAATGACGCTTTAAAACCAATTTAATTTTCTATTCTAATATGAATATTTGATATCTTCAACTATAAATTATCTAAAATTTTTATAAGTAATCTATCTATATATGTTTAAGTGCTGTCTACGGGAGCATTTCCTTTTGCTTTTTCTTTTGTTTCTAATTATTTTGTTTAAACTTGAATCATTTTTTCAATAATATCCTATGCATACTAATCTACATTATCTAATTTGTTTTTAATACTAGAGTATTCTTGCATCCAATCAACCTCTCTTTGTACATCAAAGAGTATGTATAATCCATCTAATTCTATCTCAACTGGAGACCCGCTTAAATTTGTAATTGGAATCTTTAAAACTAACTTTTTTATGTGAGAATATTTTATGTCAAATGGCAATTCTAGTAGCTCAGGCACACTATCCTTTAGTTTGACATTCTCAATAACTATATTACCTGAAAAAATACCAACTTCTAAATTTTTAGTGTCCAAGCCTTCGATATAGTGTCCTATTTTCTAGTTAAGGAGTCTAACTAAAATATTTTCAAATACCATATCTTTCTTGTATCAAGCACACTGTTATTATTAATCTCTTTAAATTGCTCTAACTAACAATATCTTTTATGCTTATTTGTTGTTCTACTTAAAACTATAGAAGTCTTTGTTAAGCTAATATCTGGTTAAGAAATAATACAATAATGCTTAACTAAAATATATTGATTAATAATAAATTAAATCTATATTAATTTAATTATTTATATATTAATATTTATCTAAGTGATTGTTTACTTTTAGAGATCAGTAAGATGAATTTTTTATTTTTAAATTTCAATTAAGTTCATCATCATCATTTCTATTAACTTCACTTTTTCAAAATACTAAACTTCATTTTAAGATAATTATGAAAGCTATAATATTATAGTTTTTATCTTATCAATCACAAACAAAAATTAAATATTTTCAATTATTCAAGATGACTCTTTTTTAAAAGATGTAAGCATAAAATATAAAAAGTCAATTAATTATTTTATTAAAATTAATTAAGATATTTTATTTAAATTTTAATTAAATCGAATTAATTAGACTTGTGAATTATTTATTCTATTTCATAAAGTTAAAATATTTCAAAATTTAGTTCATATTAATTTGTTAAGTAACACTTGCAAAGAAGCTATGACATAGAATATTAGATTAAAAATTATGCTACAAAATTTTTGATGATTTATAAGATATTTTTTATAAAATTTATATAATAAATAAGTATCAAAAGGTAAATAAAATTCTTCTATTCTATTAGTAAAAATAAAGATCAAGTTTTAAAGATATAGGAAAGAGAGATAATGGCATAATAGAATTAAAATTAAGCTATTCAAGAATTAGAAAGCAAGCATTACAATCCTAAAGAAATTTCTTCATTGATGACTTTGAAAACTATTTTAGTAGGATTAGATAAAGAAATCATTAGTGGATAAATAACTTATGAATTGTAGAAATTTAAATGCGAATTAAGAGAAAAAATTAGAGCTGTCATTAAATTTTACATTGAAAAAATAATGAGTGGGAAAATGACTTTTTAAGAATATGCATAAAATTTGTAAAAAACAATGAAATATTTTATAGGACTAAAGCAGCTGTAAGAAAAGAGTGGCTAAAAAGAAACAAAATATGATAAATAGCTATCTAATAGAGTTTAAGCAATCAAGAAGGAATTTGAGTTATTGGCAAATGAAAAGGAATTAGCACTAAAAAAAATAGCTATTTTGAGTGGAAAAAACTTAGATCAATCAATTTACGATATTATTGATTTGGATAAAAAACCCTTCAATGAAAAGTTCTTATTATTTGCTACGAGATACAAATAATATCACAATATGGTGACATACATTTCTGCAAATGTAAAAAATTATTTTAGTAGCATATGGTCTTTATTTTACTTTACTTATTAAATAGATGAAAGAATCTAGATTGTAAGAGTTATCCACTAAATTAATGCCTCTTTTATAGAGAGCTAATGCGATCTTGTCTTAACTTTAAAACGGTTAAGAAGTAAGTATAAATTAGATTATCACAGCTGAAATGCCTCCTTTAACTAGAGAAATTGTCTTAGGAATGGATGAAAATACTTTTAATTAGAGTACATAAATATTTTATTGGACAAAAAATTATTCTTAAATTTTATTTTATATAAATAGAACTAAAAACTCTCTTTCTCTTGGTTTAAGAAGTTTTAGATAAAGAAAAGAAGTTTAAAGAATTTTCAAGGAATGCAAAAAAAACTAAAGAACACAACTGGCCAGTATACTCGTCTTTCAAGATTAAATAATACTAAGCTCTATTCAATTATTTGAATACCTTAGATTAAACAGTTACTCCCCTCCCTATAATTGAAGTAAAAGAAGAAAAAAGAAATTTAGTTCTTGAAGATACCGAAGTAGAATTTTAGGATATGATTATCAAATTTAAAAAACTAACAGGAGTACCTAAAGGGAAGTATTCTTTAAGCTATTCGTTTGAGCTTAACAAATAAATTATTAGCGATAATGTCGATTGGTGTAATGAAAATTTAGAATGGAATTACATGAAAAAGTATTCTCGTGGACCTGACATTAAACAACTTGATAACTAAATTCATACAAGAACTATAAATGTTAATATTTTCAAAAAAGGCACTCTTTTTGGATAGGATGAGTACGGAAGAATATCAATTCCTCTTTTAGATCTAGCTACAAAGTCATCCATAAATAAACCTATTTAGGTTTAACATAAAAAGGATACCTTTGACTTACATGTAAATTAAATAAATTATTGTATGTAAAATTATTATTCTATATTTAAAAACTAGTTTGAAGTTAGAATAAGGATTTGTACTTAAATGTTTACTCCCATCAACATCCGCTCATTAATTATCATTAAGCAATTCCAGCCATTCGAAGTAAACAATGACCTTTAGATTTTCTTAGATTCGAAAATTCCTGAATAATATAGAATAGTTGCTAATCAGCCATAAAAAAGTTAAAAATAAGAATAACAGTAAGATTAGTTTGGTGAAGATATAGTCCCAAAACTCCAAGTAATTTTTAATTCCTTTAAGAAAATTAAAAATTAAGTTAACAAAAAAAAAAAATTTTTAATAAAGTATTTAACAAGAGATGATACTTCTAAATCATATGCTGTCTTTAGTAATTTGTAAGACAGTATGATACCAGAAGGATTAACTAAACAGGAAGTTATATTCCCAGAAGACTTTAAAACAACATTTTGCTCTTCCTACATAAATCAAATGGAAGATATCCTCAAAGAGTTATCTAAGTACTATGTAAGTTTAGGAAAATTTTAAGACAGAAAATTTGCTAATACTCAAATTGAAGAAGCTATGGGAAAGAAGTTTGTAAATAATTTTTCATATTAATTTTGAAATTTAATTCAAACTCAAATCATTTAAATAGGAACTAGAAATACTTCCAAGTAAAGTTGAATCAGGAAAAGTTACTTTAAATTAAATTTATACCTATTATTGTGATGCAATCGTCAAAGATAGACTTCGTATTGAATTATATATTAAGTTAGGCTTATATGATTGGGCATCGTTTTGTTTAGCTAGAAGACAATTACTTATTTAAGATATGATAGATAATGAATGGGATATTGAAGATGTAAAGGAAATCAATGTCAAATCAATCATTTAGAAAATAAAAAATACTTAAAATAAAGGAGAAGAGCTTAAAAAAATAATGGCTTATATTAAACCTTAAATTACTGTAAATACGTTTATCAATTTTAATAAACAATTTTTATTTTTTATGTAAATAAATAAATAATAGTTTTTGAAAAGAGGAGGGGAATTCCGTGAAGCAGCTATCTTAAAATAACTAACTGAAGATATGCTTCCTTAAGGTTTGACTATGAAATAAGCCCTCAATCCTGAGGATCTTGATTATAATTATTGTATGAGTTATTTAGAAAAAATGACTGACTAGTAAGCAAAAGCACAAGCTTTCTTTGCTAAGAGTGGACTCAAAGAAGAAAAGGCAAAAGCAAAAGCTTTACAAGAAAATGCATTTAAATGTCTATACGTAATATAAATTGATAACTTTAATCTAAATTTTAATTTATTTAATGTGAAAAAGGGTTTACAAAATAAGATGTAAACAGGATAGATAGATGCTGAAGAAATCTAGGATTTCTATTCTGATGGTATCGTATTAGATAGACTAAGAATTCAGTTATATATGAAACTAAAGCTTTATGAATGGGTTGGATTCTGTTTAGAAAAGCGTCAAATTTATATTTAAGATATGAAAGAAAATGAATTTTAGATCAAGGATGTTGAAAATATAGATTTATCACAATATATTTGATATAGATATTCAAAGTTTTTTTGACTAAAACTTTATGTATTTTTAATTAAAGATTTAATTTGACAAAACATATTATATAGTATGTCTTAGTGTATAGGTTTTATTTATTTCAGAAAAATATCCTATTTTTATTTTTTAAATTTCATCTTATATATTCATAAAATACATGAAAAAGTAGGAGGGAATATTTTATTCCAAACAAAAATTTTATATAATTGATGAAATTATTTATGAATAAGTAAAAGAAAATCATATTAAGGGATTTTAAATAATAATACTTTGTATAACTATTAAATTTAATGATTAATCTTATATAGCTTAATTGAATATATTTTTGTAAGAATAATATAAAAAATTTAATTTAATTAAATAATTTTGAAACAAAATTATTTATTTTTTTCTCCTTATCAGAAATTAGAATGTAAAGAAAAACCTTTTTTCTCTCTGAAAGTTGACTCTGATAAATTAATTGGTTTAAGTAATTGATTTATGTTTTGGTAAGTTGGTTTACCATTGTTTGAATTTAGAATATTTTATGGATTTTTTGATGAAGGATCGTATTTTGGTTAAATAGTTAATACATTTTAGAGACTTTAATGAGAAACCTAACGAGCAGGCAAATTTGTTATAATTGTAGAATAGTTTTTTAATGGAGCAAGATGATACCTTTCAGATGAATTGTTGTGGATACTTAAATTTTTTACGTTTAGTTATTAGAAAAATTTGTTTTTATTATCTTGATCTGTTTTTCCAGTGTTCATGATTAAGTGCAGACTATTGACATTTCGAATTCTTTATGTTGAACAAAATCGATTTTAATTTGATAAAGATTTATTTATTGGTATTTACTAGTATTTTTAAAGTAAACTTAATCCTTGGTGTATATTACTGTTTAATTTACACTCTGTGTTAGAATTTTAGATTGTAAGAGATATATTTCTAGAGTTTTCTTAAGATTAAGGAAACACATTTTTTGGATCTACAGTAAAATGATGATTAATTTCTTGTATTTTATTCTTGGAATACTTTATTGGGCTTTCATTGATCGTATATCCATTGACTCCTTCAATTAGCTGAGAGTTCTACTAAGATTAACTTTAATTATTTTCATATAATAAGATTATTTTATCTCTAAATGGACTGCTTGATACTATTTATGAATACTTTTTGTGTAGCTGTTGTCTAATTAAACTCTTTTTAAGTAAATTTTGATTGAATGTCAGATTTTTATTATGTTTTGGCTTTTATTCTTCAACTTATAAAGTTATTTTAGATTACTTATTTGGTGAAAATTGGCAACTATTAGGCTGCTAATTAATGGCTTACTAAGGTTAAGGCTTAAGAATCAAAGGTGTCTATTCTTATTTATCTTTTTAAGACCCACTAGAAGATCTAGTATTCTTTTATTGAATATTTTCTATATTTGAAACAGTGCTAATAAGGCTTGTTCTATTATTTAAAAATTATGGAAATAAATTATTTGATAGCCTTGAGTTATTTGCTATATCTTCTGCAATAGAAGAATGTCTTCTATTTCCAAGGCTATTTATTAGACTTATATTTTTGTTAGGTTATGCTCTAGTGGCTTCTTAAAGCTTAGCTGTTATACTTTTTAAATGCTTTTTTTCAGTTTAGCTTATGGCAAGCTATTAAAGTGTTTATTTTTATCTGCTAATAATTTCATCTAAATTATCATATTACTACTCTAATTGCTTTTAGATGAACTTCTCATTGGAATTATTTTGCTTATTAGTTTATAATTTTACAGTTTCCTAAAATTCACTAACATTATTGAAGTTATCTGCACACCCACTGACAGGAGAAAGAAGAATTTATTTTGAATTATTTTCTTTTATATTTAAAGTGTTTAACTCTAAAGAGGGTTCCGGGCTTTTTTGTTTTAGTTAAAGCTTTAATCGAGGAGATTCGCAAGTGAATTTAAAAATGGATTCATTTGCTTCTATTTCTTTGTCAATTTAATTAACACTTATAAGTGGAGATGAATTTTAATTTTGCTTCAAATTCTAAAAGCTAATTTATTGCATTTGTGAGTCATCTTCTTCAAAGAAATTTAGTTTCTAAAAAGATTTTATTTTCATAGGAGAATTAATTTCATTCCTTGAAATATTTTCATAAGATGCTTTTGATTCATTAAGATCTGAATAAGGATTCATTCTATTTTTCATAATCCTTGAAATACTTGCATTTAAACTTACTGAAACATTTGGTGAGTTGTTAGCAGAACCTTTTTTTAAATTTCTAGGGGAATAGCTCTAAGGATTTTTAGTCATATTGTTGACCGCTGAAATAGAAAGATTTCCATTTATAGACTTTGTATTTGATTTCTTTAAAACCCTTTAAATCCTTTCAGATTCTTCAAATGTCGGCAAACCACTTGCAGCAAGCTAAACTATTTTTGGAATACCTTTGTTATTTACAATATCTTCTTTTATTTTTATCATATCTTATACTTATTTTATATCAATACTTGAGGGGTGTTGCGACTGATATTCGTTTTCTCTTTTTCTTTGAAGAAGCCTTCCAGAATCTTATTTTTTTAATTTTCTTTCTATTTACTATTTCATCTATTCTTCATACTCTTTAGGTGTATCATAAGAGCTAATTTTTAATAAGTTTGGATTTAACTTGACTTGAAACTCTTCTATAATTTAGTTATTCGAGCCTATTTTAATAGTATTTTTCTTAGAGAGATTATCCATTTCTGTGGTGAAACTTTTAACAGACCCTTGATTTTAGGAATCTTATATTCTCATTTTCCTCAACTTAACAGGTGATGAAAATGGAGATGCTTAAATTTACCTTTAATCTATTTATTAATAATTATCTTTTTTATTTCTATTTCTGTAGTTTTGGTTATTATTTAAATTATTTTAGTTGTTGTAAATAGGTTTAAGCTAAAATCCTAGGTCATTTGTTGAATTAAATGAATTTTTAGAACTATTCATATTAATTTTTTGATTTCCTTCTTAGAGATTTGCTTAAAACTCATCATTAAAAGATTAATATTTTTTTTTTGATAATTAAAATTTAGTTTAATTTATTGTGGAGTTGAATAGCTCATCGTTTTCAAGAATTACTTCAACCTAAGACTAAACTTATTAAGCGTTTCCAAACTATACTGAATTATACGTTTTCCTTCTAATTTCAGGAGTTTACTCAGTAAATGCAACTTCATTATTATTGCTGTTGCTATTATTATTTTAAGTGATACTAACAGCAACTAAAGATGAGTTTCTCTTAAATTGAAAGGTTTTACTAGGCTAATCTAATTTATCTTTATTTTAACTTAGTTTCTTTTTTATTAAAGGAGAGCTCAGCTCATCAATTTAACTAAAAGAATGCTAAGAAGGAGATAACCCATAATCAAATACGTTAGAGCTTTATCTTTCTAATATCCCTTATGCATTTTCTTTAAAATTTGTTTTAGGATCTCTTTGTTTAGAGGGTGACAAACTAGCTTAGTCTGTATGCTATTTTTCTTCTATTTATAGCATTTTTTATAACCTCTCTTCATAGTAGAGAGATTTTTTCCCTCCAAGTCTATTAAGATGATTGAAGAATTCCCCATACTCATCTCTTTTTCTTAATACCTTTAAATCAAGCCAGTAAATGGAAGCTCTTTCTGTTGTTGATTTGCATGCAAATTTGTGAAGACATATTACTTCTTCTTTTTACTAAGGTGGGACATCTTCTTCATTATTTGAATTTTATTTTTAAATATTTTCTTTGACAGCATCTACAATATTTGTTAAGCTTTCATATCCAAACAACTCACCCATAGATAAAATTGATATTTTTTTCTCTACATATTTATTTTTAATATTTTTAACCCTTTTAACTAAATCTAAATATCCATCTTTTACAATATATAATCTATTAATTGCATCAGATTCTCTATAAACATATTCCCCTGCACTCAATATATCTCCATCATCTTCAAACATATAAGCTAAATTTATCAATATGCGATCACTTACTAGCCCTTCAAACTATTTTCTCAAAACCTAAGTAGTCATTTCTATTTTCCTTTCAAAAAAATCGAATATATTTGTAAAATCTTTATTCTATATTTTTAGCAGTTCAACTTGGTCACTTTTAGCTACAGCTGAAAATGACTTATACTTTTTACTCAAATCTCCAAAGCATTACTTTTATTTAAGAATTTAAATTCGGCTATATTTCAAACGACCATAACCTTCTCTTTCAAAATATTATCCTATCTTATCATTCTACATTTTTAAAAGCTAATAATCTTCATCTTCATCATTTTCACATATATTATCGCTTGGACTACTATCAAAATTGTTTTGAGTACTTTATTTTTTTAGATTTTAAAAGTTGCTTATTTACTGTTAGAACTAGATATTATTTTTTTCTAAGTATTTCTAAGACTGCGGAGATTATGTAGATTAAGTTCCTAAATATTACATCTATATTGGAGGAGTCTAGCTACGATTTAAATTTTATTGACTTTTTTTAGCATAAGTTGATATTTCTCCTGATAAAATAAAATAATATATGTCATTTTTATCTTAATTATGAAATATAAATTCGCCTTTCTTAAATTTTTAATATGTCGTTTTATCTAAAAATTAAAATATTTTTTCATTATAATTATTTTCATTTTGTATTATTTTAAAATTTGGAAACTGCTTTAAATATTAGCTAACAATTGAGAGTTACTCCTTATTCCTTACTTTTTTATTAAGCTAAAGAATATCAATTGGGTCCTTAAGGCTTCTCTCATAAGAAATTTTGCGCAGCTATCCCTAATTTTCTAATGATTGCTTTCTAACTTATTCAAGTTACTCTGTAGAGACTTTTTGAATGTATCGCTTCTAGTTTTTAAATAATTCAATATTTTTATAATCATTAAAAAATATTTATTTTTACACTCATTTAAAAATAAAAGGATACAATCTGCTAAAACTTTGAACAAGGAATAAAGTTCTCTAACTAATTTTGTTGGAAACCAGTAATTACTATTCAAGTATTTTATATGCCAGTTAATCCTACAATTTAAATAAAACTGACTATATATCTCGCTAAGCAGCTTTGGAAAAAAATACTAGATCTAATATGATCTTTAAAATTATAAATATACTTTTAGTATAGCTTTATTGTAAATTTAATAAATTGATAAATAAATTAAAGCCATACAAATACAATATATTCATAAATTATTAATTGATACGTTTGTATTTGATCTTATATGTTTAAATATATCCATAAATATTTTATTGAGTTAAATGTATATTTGGTAATCTATAAGAAAGGTTTACAACAAAAATATAAATTTACAGAAATAAATATTTGATAAATACTAATTCTTCTTTATTAAATGGTTTTCCTTTATTAATAAGATTATTTTACATTTCAATATTAAATAAAAAAGTTCTTAAAGCTTTATAGTATCTTAATTTAAATATAATAAATTAAACTAATTTTTCATTTTTATATAAATAGTAGATATAAAGGGCACAAATATCTTACTTAATTTAAAAAAAACTAAATTACATTTTTTTAAAATTTATAAAATCAGAGTTTTTAATGTATGAGACACTATAAATTTGGTGATGTAATAATGATATATATTATAGATAAGCTAATATTGGATAATTTTTGGAATGATTCATACTGTATTATTGATTTAAGTAAAAATATGATAATAACATTTTTAAAAAATAGACATTTAACTTTCAATTTAATGAACTAGAAGAATTTTACTGTGACTATAAAATAATAATAATTGCAAGACTTAGAATTAGAGGTAATTCTTTTATTATAAAATATGTTATTAGGAATGGATGCATAAAAATAAAGTTAAAAATAGAAATAAAATTAAAATGTTTATTGGTAAAAATTTCTTACTTTATTGTTTAAAATAAATATTTTTTTAATATCAACATAATTCATTAAATTTTATCATGAAAAATAGATACTAAAAATATGAGTTTATATTAAATTTTTTGGGTCTAATAAAAATTATTTATAAAAGTACTTATAAATGTTATTTACCAACCTTACAATTATCTCAATTTTGAAAATTGCAGCTATTTTTAGGATATAAAAAAATTTATAAATAAAATGATGTCTTTACAAAAGTGGGTAAAATTTGCATGAATTATCTAAGAAGTTGGTTGAAAATAGCATCATAATTTAAATAAATTCAAGCAAATATAATCTAACGTAATATATATTCTAATCATTTATGGAGAAAACTAGCTCTTAAAATTATTAAATAATAGTTACTGGTTAGATATTAGAGTTGCTTATCAGCTAAGCTTTTATTATTATTGATTGGTTCCCCAATTTTTTTTTTATGGATAATAAAGACGTCTAATTAATCTTTAACATCTACTAAAAAAATTCTATGACAGGATTTTTTTTATTTAATTTTTGGGAAAACAACTTTTCTTAAGAAATCATACATGTAACTAATTATTAAGACTTTATAAATAAACACAAATGTTATTTTTAAGATTGAGATTAGATTTTTTTCAAAATATTAGTAGAAAATACAGTTCAAGAATAAAATAAAATATGTATATAACAAATGTAGAGATTTAAGTTTATATTTCGTTATTATCTGATTTATATTTTTAAAAATACTTTAGTTTTTTCCTTTATAGTTTTAATGCTCCTTAGTTTTCAAACTGTAATGATAAGCATTTATTTATTCTTTAAGTTAAGCTATGTTAGTTCTAGGAACTATTGATAATAATGGTTAGTTATAAGGGTAATTGAATAAAAATATTGTTATGGTTTTCAGGTTAATTTTGTGTATAAATAAATTATTTATTTTGATTCAATACTCAGCAGTGATGATTGTGCTTAATACCATCATGCTAACTGAAATTATGAGAACCCACCATACAAACTTATTTTCAAGGGCCTTATTTATATGTGTTAATTAGAAGGGTTTATCAGTGAAGAAGTAATCATCAGCAACTACAGTCTTTTCAACCTTCTTTTTCTTAAAAAGTTCGTAGATAATACGTGCAATAACGAAATGGAAGACAGTGCTGAGAAGAGCAACAGTAGCGAAAATATGAGATTCTTTGCTCTTCCAATCAATTATTGCATAAACAGGTTCAAAACAAAGAGTAACAGTCAGATTTATAGTTAAGTAAAAAATAATGAAAGATATAAGATAGATCAAGTGTCTCTTATAGAATTTAATACGATTAAATATGTTATCTATAATTAAAAGAACAAACATTCCACCATGTTCAAGAGATGTTAAGGTAAGATAATAGGCATCCTTTTCTCTTTTAATAGTTTAGTATATAGCACCCCAGTACATAGCAGTAATAATAAATTCAGCTGAGTAAACTATTTCAAAAATTACGTGAGTAATTTTCCAATATTTTTCAGCAAATTTGTGGTCCTTCATAATTCTTAGGGATAAAGCAAAATATACGACTGTCAAATTTACACCCCATTCGGTAAGATATTAGAAATTAGTAATAATAGCGTGACGAGAATCAAGTTGAGACATAGTCCATGTTAAAAGAGCAATTGCAAAGCAGCACTATCTGACAAGATAGAAAGTTTAGTCTTCTAAAATATATGATTAAGAAATAGATTTTTCGTTGGATGTGTTGTGCCATAACCATCTATGGATTGATTATTGCATTTTTCTGAATTTAGAAGTTTACATAGTATCAGCAGAACTCATTTATTTTTATATGTTTTAAATTATATGCTTTTATCTTAATTATTGTTTTTTATTTTTAATAATGTTATTATTACTCTTAATTTAAATTTTTTTTTTTTGTATTGAATTTTTTTGTTATAATTAATTTATATATTCATAGCTCGCTTCTTTTTCACCTTTCAATTAAATAAGATGAGTACTGGAATAGAAAAAAGTTCTATTCAAAAAAAAAAATAAGCAAGCAAGTCAAGAAATTAGATTGGAAGAAATACTATTCAAAAAAATTAGTAAAGACTTTTCACAATAATTTTCATTATTAAAATTTAACTTTTTGATTTTAATAAATAAGAATCAAAAGGCTATTTTTGGTATTAAAATTTTTTGTCTTAATATGTATTAATACTATTAAAGGTGACCAATTGTGCTAAATTGAGTATTAAAAATACTTTTTAGGTGTGTAAGATATAAAATTTAAATTTCTAAATTATTATTATTAATAAGAAAAAAAGCTGTCTCATTATAAGTAAATTCTTATTAATTATCAAAAATTAATAGAATCAAAGCATTGCTAGTGTAAAAGTAGATTGCTTTTTGTAAAATAAATTCAGTTATCGCACTTGGTTATAAATCCTCCCACTAAATTATAACAAACTTTATTAATGAATTAAGGTATTTATCATTTATTATTACTAAAGTTGAGCTCTACATGCAAAATTTAAATCCTATAACAGCTTTTTTAATAATTTCTTTCTAAAAAAAATTTAAATATTAAATATTATAATGAATTATATAATATTATTTAATAATTCTTATTTTCTAAATACATTTAATTCAAATTATAGTCAACCTGCATTTTTATGTTTAGTTTCAAGATAAAAATTTCACATTTTTCAAGAATCTAATTTAATTCAAGATACTCAAAATTTATTCAGGGGCTGATTTAATATATTTAATTATTTAGGTGGGTTTAAATATTAAATAAACTGAGCAAGTTGAGTTTTATAGAAAAATTTTGCTCCGTTGTTTAAGAAAGAGAATATTATTTGAAGGTATTTATGTGCATGATTATTATGACTTAATAAGAATCGTCACACTTAATGAAATGGTATTACGGACTATTTAAAAGTGCACTAAATTAATTTAGATTAAATTGATATTTAGCTATATATGATGAATGTAGATTGGATTATCTAGAACCAATAATTTTGTATTAAATCAAATTTATAATTGTCAAAAATGTTAAAGAGATACTTAAATTAATCAAAGAAATATATATATATACATATATAATAAACAAACAAACAATCAATTAAAAGCTTACACTTTTTAATAAATTAAATTAATATATAATATTTTATATTGTATTATAAATATATTCTTTAAACTAATTAAATGAATTAAAATTATTTTTTCCATTTATTTGTTCATTCATTTTACTTATAAATTGCTATAATTCTTTCTGCTTCTCTACTGCCAGTATCTAAAGCGCCATTAATTGTAGCAAAGTATGTTGGATTTGATGCTTCACCTGCAAAAAAGATTTGTTAACCTATAGGTTAAGCTAAAATTTCTCTATAGGAGCCCAAGTTAAGTGCTGGGTAAGTATAATTACCTTCTATGTATTTGGTGGTCGTGTAATCAGTCCAAATGTAATCTTCGAATAATTCCTCAACATTTTTTTCTACTTTAAACACTTCTTATAATTTTACAAATAATTCCTTCATCATTTCTTTACGTTTGACTTCATCATTCATATCAACGGCTACTTACCCTGAAATTAAAGCACACAAGACAAAATCTTTTTCGCTACGATGATAAGAACAATTCCATACCATACCGATTTTACATCTTAAAAATAAAGAGCCTAGCTTTTCAGGCCAGAATCTTTCTTTAAATCTCATGTGTAGTTTTCCTCCTTTGCCCATTTACAAAAGTTCAATAGCTTTCTGCTTTTCTTCAGGTAGAGGAGGATTGAAAGTGATAGATCCATTTTTAAGTTAAGAAATAGGTACCGTAATTATGACATGATCAGCTTTGTATTCATTTCCGTTGGCATCAACTAAAAGAACACCACTTTTGACATTATCTTAATTTTCTATTATAACTCTCTAAACTGGAGTGTTATATTTAATCAAAGGTAAAACTGAAGAGTAGGACTTTTCTAATACATCGAAGTGAGACATATTTCTAATTACAAAGTTTATATCATGGTCGCTTTCCCAACCTGTTTCATGGGTAGCAAATCCTTTAATAGACATTTCTTCAAGAGTAGAGCCATATTCAGTACCCCAAATAAATTCATAAAATTTCAAGAATCTTTAGTCTTCTCCCTTTCCCTTAATATACTCTAAGATTGACATTCCATCTTAAAGAAGCTATTTTTCATTTTCTTCCAAAATATTCTCATAAAATTCTTCTCTTTAGTACTTTTAGAAGTAATCTTCTCTTTCTATCAAAATTCCATTTCCTTTGGAAATATCATCTTCCTTATCAGGAAGATCTTCAATATAATGCTCAACTTCATTGTCAGGCTCACATACACCTCCAACTTACTTAGCTAACTCGAAGTATTTTGTTGTCAAGTGAATTTCTTCAGCACCAGTTTCGATTGAAAAGTCAGCAAATTTATCATTTTTAGCTATTCTTCCTCCATGTACTGAGCGTGCTTCTAAAACTTAAACAGAAAATCCTTTTTTTTGAAGTTCAAAAGCAGCAGTAAGACCAGCAACACCTGATCCAACAATAATTACTTTCTTTTCTGATAAACTCATTTTATTTAGTTGTTTTTTTTTGGAATTTTAAATTGTATTTTAAAGATTTAGTTATTATACTTTAAGCTTTATCTTAATTAACAAATTTCTTATATCAATTGTTACTTATTACTTTCTATTCAAAAGTTAATTACATTTCTTACAAATATCAAATTCTGATAGATTTGATTCATAGTTTATGTGGTATTTTATGCTATTATTCAAATCGCTTACATTTACAAACTCTTAGAAATATATAGTTTAACTTATATCTTAACATGTATTACAGATAAAATAAAATAATTATCGCTAAATCAGTGTTATTTGGTATTTATATCTTTTAAAAAGAATTTTTTATGCCATAGTAAAAAAAATTAAATAAGTTTTATAATGATAAAAAGGTAGTCATACTGATAACTGTAAGCTGTGCTTTTCAAAAAGACAAGTATCATAATTTTATAAGTATTTAATTTACAACTAAAAATAAAAGAGCTTTTGAATTGAAATATTCTTTTCGTAGGAGGCGAAAAGTGAAAGTTTAGATTAATTTTTACCTATTTATGACTTATAAAATAAATATCTCTTGAAATAGCTACGCTATTTTCAAAAAACTTCTTTATATTTAGGTATTACTGAAAATTCTTTATCCATCTATTACAACAAAGACTAGTTTATTATGGGCAACTTAACTTTTTTAGAAAAGTAAGATAAATAATATTAATTGCGAATTTAAAATTAATTTTTCTTCTAAAATATAAGTTAATTAATTAAATTAGTGAACATACATTAATTAATGTAAAACTAATAATTAGATTTATTTTATTTTACTAACAGAGTATGAAAAAATGAATTTTTAACTTTTAATGATAAATCAATTTTATTTAAAATCTAAATAAAATTAAATTGCCTGATTAAAATAAAAAAAATACAAATACAATTGAAACAAAAATTTAATTATCAGATTTTTCTTTATATTAAAATTTTAAATGTTATAAGATCCTTAATTGAATCATATGATAATAAAAATATTATTTTAGATAATAGTTTTTAAAATTAGTTTTAAATTAAAATTTTATCTTTTAAATTGATATGAAAAAATATCTCAATTAAAAAAAAATGAATGCACTAAAATCTATTTTATATGGTAAACTAACAATTTATTTCTATAAATTTTGTTAAATTATTCTATTTAAATAGTAAAATTTTGAAAAATTGTTTGTGTATATGCATTCAATTGTAGTGAATTGGCTCGTTATTTCCTAAAGACTATTTAGTTATTTTTGAAATTTGATTTCAAGCACTATATTTTATATATCATGCATTTAAAAATAATTGAATTTGATTAAACAAGCAAATAGGTTTAGTACTTAATAGGATATTAAATCAAAATTAATTGAAATGAAAGCACATTTAAAATAATAGCAATCAAGCGCTCTTTAATTTAATCAATTTCCTATGAGCAAAGAAGGAAGAGAGTATTAATATTTATTTTTAAAATAATATTATTAACTAAATTCAATTTTATTCTAAATAAATGTAGTTATACTAGGGAAATAATGTAAAAAGAAGAAATCAGCAAATAAAATTATATAATTTTAAACCCAAATTCTAATTAATAGAAAATGTTTTAGAATAATTACTAAGATTAAATAGCTAGCATGAGATCAAATAAAAATATAAATAATGGTTTAAATTCTGAGACATATATGAGTCCGTCAAGATGCCAATAGTTACAAACATAATTTGATAAATAAAAAATATACTATTAATCACCTAAACAAGATCAAATGCAGTTATAATAGTATTAGTGTAATAAATTATTTTTAAATATAGTTGAATTAGATTACTAAATTTTAAATTAATAGATAAAAAAAGTATTAACGATGGAAAGTTTGTTTAATAGACTTCAGATGCTTATAGGATGATACCAACTGGCGAGTATACTTCAAACAGGCAAATGCTAGATGATAATAATTTAAATCATAAAAAAAACTAAAACTTTGATACACAATTAGGATAAAATAATTTGAAACAATAGGAGTTTCAATAAAAATTTTAAGTAACTAATAGTATTTAATAAAAGTTTAAAGCTTTTGAAGTTTCAGATAACACTAATGAAAAGAGTGGAAGGTAAGACATAAAAGAAACAAGATAAATTTAAAACAGATTTGAAAATCTTAATTCCTTGTAAGATAAATTTAAAATTTAATTATCATAAAAAACTGCAGCTAATTCTTAACAGCCTCCTTAAGAATCATTTAAGATGTCTCCAAGAAATAATTTAAAAGACTTCAATTAGAAATAGGTTATAAAAGATTTAGATAAAAAACAAGAATTCTTTAATAGTTAATATTAATAACATTTCAATACAAAAGCATATGCTGTTAACTAAAATAACATTTTAAAGGATTCAAAATAGATTAATTTACATAATTAGGATTAAACAAAGCCAATAGCTATGCATCCAATCCAACTAAAAAATAATTTCCAACCTTAGACTTTCCAAAAGCAATAAATTGAAAGTGTATAAAATATTTAATAACCTTAATCAATAGGATAGTAATAATATGCATAAAGTTAATAAAATTTAGATCAAATCGATTAAAACAAATAGCTTTTAATCAATAACCCTAATTAACATTTAAATGATTTTAAAATGAATCATTTGATCTTTAAAAATAATAACTTCTCTTCTCAAGATCATAATAAATAAGCCAAATGCTCAAATAACAATAGTCACTATAATGTTTAATGTACCACACCAAAATAGTTAAATAACAAAAATTAAATTCAAACTATTGATAGTTTAAATAACATTGACTTTAAAATATCTAACAATTAGTAAATCGATTAGTAATTAGAGAGGTATGAATAAGCAATTAATAAGCCACAGTTAATAAACAAAATAGATATAGGTAAACCTATTCATAAAGCAACAAAATCTATTTTTAATCAAAGTTCTCTACCAAATAATATTTATAACAATTAAAATGAAAGAAGGAGTTTTCACTGCAATTCAAACAACGAATAAAATTAAGATTTCCAATAGCAAAACAATAAAAATAATTAATAAAAACATTCTTTTAATCCTTCAAATAATTTGAATCCATAAAATAAATTTGAATCCCAACAATAAATTTCTAAAGAACAAAATATATAATAAACATAAAATTCTTCTAATATAAGATAGTAAGATTAAAAAGCTATTCCATATTAGATTATACAAAAAAACTCTTAAATATATAAAAATTAATAAAATGATCAATAAGAAAACTCAAATGAAATCTAATCAAAATAAAATATTTTTTAACAAAAATTGATGTATTCTCCTTCATAAAATTCTAAAATATCTCTTACAAATACTGAAAGTTAACAGCAAGTCACTATGTATCCTGAAAATAAATAATAAAGAAATGGCTCTTTTAACTAGTAAGGTTAAAATATAGCTAATTCACACTAATAATCTCTTTAATAGATCTAAGATAACTCTAAATCTACAAATAAATTAAGACAAGCTTCTGCAGAAAAACCATAAATTCATTTAAGTAGCTTAAATAAAATTGCTCCAAAGAATATAGGAGATTAGCAAGGAGGAGGTCCAAACAGTCATAAATACGATATTAATTTGAATTAGGTAGGAAACTCATAAAATAAAACTACTTTTTAAAATTTAAAGTTTCCTTAACCATCTCATTTTGATAGAGACTCCTTTAAGTCAAAAAGAGGATCTGTTTATTCTCAAACAGGAAGATCAGATGCTGGCTCAGTCAACAATGAAATAATAAAAACTTAATCTAATAATCACAACAACTCAAATAACAATTTCGATTCATTAAACTATGAAAAAATTAGCATGCAAAATGATAAATCAAATTTCTTTGATTAGATTAAGGAATTATCTGATAACTTTTTTACAAAAACACAGTAATTTATTTAAAGTAATTTGAAAAAGATCAACTAAAGGTAAATAAATATTTTTTTTGTTTTGTATTAAATACATTTTTAAAAATAGACTTGGTTGCTCATGTGATTTGAATTTAAAGCAAGATGCGACTTGTTCAAAGGCTTATCAGTGGCTTTTTAAACAATATAAAAAAGAAGAGCTTGAAGAATTAAAAAAAACATACAACAACTTGAAAAATCACCATCTCCCTGAAATGGAGCCTTGTATGCAATAAATTGAAAAAGATTTGTAGAGAACCTTCCCATAATTGGAAATGTTTTAGAATGAAAAACATATAAATTCCCTTAGAAATCTGCTATAAACAGTAGCAAAATATGACCCTATTATTGGTAAATAAATAAAAGTAAACTTAGATTTATACAATAATTTATTGTTTTTTTTTAGGCTATGTCTAAGGTATGAATATGATAGGAGCAAGCTTGTTGTACCATGCTGAAGAGTATATTTCCTTTTGGATTATGCAAATAATATTTGAAAAGTTAGAAATGAGAGATATCTACATGCCAAGTAATTCAATAATTTAACTTAAAATTTTATAAAAAATACCAAAATTTATTTTACAAAAACTAAATTACAGAGCTTCCAGGACTCTCAAAGCACATTTAACTCATAGATTTTATCACTCTAACAAGAATATCAGACCTTTATTCTCATTTCGTAAAAATTATTATTTTTTTTATTTAAATAATTTATGTTTTTATTGTTGAATTTAATCAAAAAAAGCATTAATTTTATTTTGATTTTTGATAGTTTTATTTTTCATTATTTTTAACATTAAATTTTATTTTAATTATAAAAACCTTGCTTTTTTTTATTTTAAATTTTATTTTATTGATTAAAGCATAAACAAACACGATCAAATTATTTTTATTTTAAATTAAACATTTTTTTTACTAAATATTTTAATTTAAACTTTTTTAGAATTTTGAAGAGAAATTATTATTAATATAATTTTTTGTATTTAATTAATATTTATTAATGAAAATTTTTATAAAAAATAGTGTGAACAAAAAATAACATTTGACATGTTTACCACTCCTTGGATTTTTTCTTTATTTGGTGTTGTTTTGACTCCTTAAAAATTAGTAAAATTTTTATCTAAAATAAATTTTTTATTAATTAAAAATATTTTTAACTGAAGACTATTTTAATAACTGAACTTTTGGAAGAAGGGTGGCTTATGTTCTATAAACTTGTGATAGCTTTCCTTTGTTATAATAAAGAACTCCTATTTCAGTAAGATATGGGAGAAATGCTTGTAACATTAACTTAAGATAATTATAAATTTGATTAATAAGATTAGTGGGAATAGCTAATTAAATACGCTAAAAATGTAAATATCGACAGCAATTTTATTAATTCAATGCTGGATTCATACGATCCTGAAAAAAAATAATTTATAATGAAAAATCGTTGATTCTTATAATATTTTGTTTATATTTATATTCATTAAGTAGATAAATTAAAATAAAATAATAAGCGAGTGTACTTACAAAATTTTCTAAATATTTATCCCAGTAATAATTCTACATAATAGATAAGTTTCATTTAAAAACAGATAATTATTTTTTTCTTTTTATGGAAATAAAATCAATAGTAAATTTGAAGTGCCTTCTTAAAGCAATCAATATAAATTTCCCCCTTAAAATAAAACAAATTCTACTGATTTGATTTTTCTCTTAATAATTTAAATTTTTTGCTAAGCAAAACTTTTATGCTCATTTACATATAAATAAAAATCAAATTCAAGTGCAAACGGGAATTAAATCTGTTATTTTTCAATCTATGTAATGCTATTAAATGTAAAATATAAAGTAGAAACATATAGTTCTCTGCTTAATAGTCGTACTGTTAAATTTTCAGAAATTGAATTTTGGGAAATTATGCATACGAATTAATAGAGTGAGTAGAAAAAGAAAAATAATAGCTTGATTTTAAATAATAAATAAATAAAATAAATAAATTTAAGTCTTTTCTAAATAAACCAACAAAATAATTTAGGTAATAAGGATAACAGCAAATAAACAAGTTCATTCAATATTTAATATAAATAAAATTGCTATTCGGAATATACAAATAAAATGGATAGAAAGTAATACGAAAATTATGTGAATGAAAAGCTTCACCCTTTGTTGGAGAAGATGCTTATCGATATTTTATAGTAAAGGCCAAATGATCCAGTAATCAAATACTTTTTTCACATTTTTTTCATTTTTAGATTTTGATGTATTAGAACTAAAACTCAAAATAAAAATGAATTATTTTCACTCACTTCCCTTATAAATATAAGCTAATTATTCTTTTTCTAATATAAAAAAAGATCCCCTTTTTGATTAGCTGGCTCTAAAAAAAGTAAAGTGAAGGTGGAATCGCTGCTGCTCATGTAAATTACACTTTTTTATACCCTTTCTAATAATAAATTCAATAACTACTAATTTGCATTATTTAGCATAATTTATTAAAAATAAATAAATGATTATTTATCATAAAACAAAAGGCTGGAGCAAAACACAGTTAGCATTAAGATGACGAAGAAAAAGCTAGCAGTGATGAAGATGATAATGAAGATGACTATGTTGAAGATTTACCAACTGCCAAGGAAAAAGACGAATCAAAGGGAAAGAAACCAACTGGTCGTGCTTCAGTTTCTGCTGAAGCTTTTGGTTAATTTAACTAGAAGAAAGCTTTCAAGCCTAAAGTTGTTCCTAAAAAGCCAGAAATAGTATAAAGAATTACAAAACGTTTAAGTGAAGCATTTATGTTCTCAGCTCTAGACGAAAATGAGAGAAAAATAGTTATCGACGCCATGGAAGAGAAAAAATTTGGGTAATCATAATCATTTAAAAAAATATTTTTGATATTTTCAATTCGATTAAATGATTAACTTATTTTTAATTTATTTGATGATATCATCACAAAAAGTATTATAGAAAATTCTACTTGTAAGTTACATTAATCAATCCTATCTATGAATAGCAATCAATTATTTCCATTTCATGAACTTAAGCTATTCTAAGTTATTTGATTCATTTAAAATCAAAAATAAATTGGAATAAACCAAGTAGAAAATATAACAATAAGATTGCTGATTTTTTTAACAAACTTAATTTTTTTAAAAGAACCTAAAATTTATTTAAAGAAAATAAAACGATAGGAAATAAATTTAAAGTTAATGTCTTAAACTTTAGCCTATAATTAAATTTTATTGCATTTTTAATACAACCAAAATTTTTAAAGATGTATTCTTGAGTTTAAATGTACTTCATTTAATACCTCTACCATATATTTGCATTAATTAATTAAATCCTTCATTATTGTTTTTAATTAGAGTAAACAAACAAATAAATAAATAATTTGTTTATTTTTGATAAGATTCTATACCGTTTTTTAGAAGATTTTATAAATAATATATTTTATTTATTTATTAATTAATTAAAGCAAAGACGAATACGTCATAAAATAAGGAGATGATGGTGATGTTTTGTATGTAGTTGACGAAGGTGAACTTAAATGCGAAAAAGTCTTCAAAAAAGGTGATCCTCCTACATTCTTGAAGGTATATAAGCCTGGTGAGTCATTTGGTGAGCTCTCCTTACTTTATAATACTCCTCGTGCTGCTACTATTATAGCTTAAACTAATTCGGTTTTATATTCTCTTGATAGAGACACATTTAATAATATAGTCAAGGATGCTGCAGCTAAAAAAAGAGAAAAATATGAGGAATTCTTAAAAAAAATAGAAATTCTAAAAGAAATGGATCCATATGAGAGAAACAAAATAGCTGATGCTCTTAAAACTATCACCTTTAAAAAAGACTCCCTTGTTGTTAAAGAAGTAAATTAAAATATTTTTATTTTAAGAAGTGTATTGTAAAAATCTAATAATTTTAAAAGGGAGAAAGTGGTGATGATTTCTACATGATAGAAGAAGGAACTTTATAAGCATTAAAAACATTAAAGCCTGGTAAAATAAATAGAAAAATTTTAATTTAGTAATGGTGATTAAATATTTTAAAGGAGGCCAACCTGAAGTTGTAAAGGAATATCAAAACGGTGATTACTTTGGTGAACTAGCTCTGATTAAAAATGTTCCAAGACAAGCTACTATTAAGTGCACAGTAAGAAATATAATAATTTTTATTAATCATAGTTCTTAAATACAATTTATAAATAAAATTAATAGAGCAATGTTAAGCTTGCTACTTTAGATAGATTAGCCTTCAAGCGTTTACTCGGTCCAATTGATGTAAATAGAAATTAGAATTTAAAATAAATATTTAAAAAATTATTAATTAATTAATAAATTAGTAAATTTTGGCAAGAAACGCAGAAGCCTATAATAAGTTTGCCTAGAAGTGATTAGAATTTTAATTTAAGTAAAATAAAAGAAAAAACTGATAATAAGTAAATAAGTAAATAAATAAATAAATCTATAAAATAATGGTTACCCTAACTAAATTCTTTCACATTATTATCAAATAATTTATTTTTTAGAGTAAAAACAATAAATAAATAAATCAATCATTATAATATATATGTATGTATTCATTTGTCATATAAATCTCCTGAATTAATTAATCAGGCCATTAATAAATGTTATAGTATTAACTTGTCAATTAAGATCTATTAAGGTGTTTGTTGAGTATTTCCATATAAAATATTTTTTTTACTTTATAAATAAAATAATAATTATTTTTTTTTCTTTCATATAAATTTAAATTTTTCTGAATTTGGCTGAGTTAAAAATACAATAATATGGTTGCTTAATACCACAATAAACTAATTAAGGTCTCATATTTATAGAGATATTGATTTGTAATTTTTTTTTTTTAAATGTAATTTTTAACTAATATTTTGCCTATCAAAATTATTTTTAAAAATTAAATAAAAAATAAGTAAATCATTTTATAGATCTAATAAAAAATAATATTAATTAAGAAAAGTATATTTATTCCAAGCATTTCAAATGTAAGAAAGATTTTATAAATTTAAATTAAACTTCAATCGTCTATCTAAAATTATTTTATTAAAAAATTAAAATTGATTTTTATCATTAAATTTTAAATAGCTAGCATTTTTATTTGTTAGGAACAATCAATATTTTTGTTTTCATCTCACATGAGCTATAAATTAATTAGATCAAATTAGATAAATATGTTGTTTGCTTCCATTTCTAAATATTAATTGTATTGATTTAAATATTGATAATAAATAAAACGATAGCTATTTATTTATTTATCTACTAAAAATTAATTAATTGATGATATTTATTTTTTTTAATATTTAAGAGTTAAATATGTAACTTTGCTTTTTATTGTACTTATTTTTAGAAATTAAACAATTTTATTTCTCTGAAAAGAATGGCTAGTAATATACATAAACATTTTAGCTTTCTATCTATTTTCATGCCATAGATGCTTTTTTAATTAAAAATAAATAATTGCTCATTCAGATCACTACTAATTTAATTAAGAAAAGAAACAGAATACTTAAAAATTAAGATTCGTTTGTATCAACATTGATTGATTATTTATTTTTAATAAGTTAAAATATTATTTTCATAAAAAGAAATAAAATAAATAAATAAAATAAAAATTTAGATTTTAAGTTAGCAATAAAAAATCTATTATAAAATAAAAATATAAATGGCTCAATCTTGTATTTATTAGATTTGAGTTTATTCGTTTTTTGAATGCCAAATGAATATGAGAGACGAATATTAAAAGAAGACGTTTTTAATAACGATTGATAAATAGGGAATCATAGGAAACTGGGTTTTTTTTTGGTTTTTTAATATAAAGTAAAAGAAAGATAAGAAAAAGAAAATAATCAAAAACAAAAAGTATAAGATTTTACTTTTCTATTGATATTACAAGAGAAATTTGAAACAAAAATAAGGCAAAACACAAAAATAAAAGGAAACGTAAATTTATAGTCATTTATCTATATTTTGATAATAAAAAAACAATAATCACAAAAGTAAAGAATGCGCTTAACTGTTATTGTCACCCTATCATTATTGTTTGGGTGTATAATGGCTGCTGAAGCTGAAGCAGAATTAGAGGCTACTTATGAAATTGATAATGCCTTAGAAGCATTAACTGAATTGAGGGATGATACTGCATTATCTTTGTACAATTTACAAAAGGGATGGGCAGTAGTAAAGGATGGATTGTAAGATTCAGAAAATTAATTATAAAACTCAATCAATTAAAAGGATGCAGAGTGCGCTAATCTTGATTAAGCTAGAAATCAAACTTAATCTGACCTTGATGAAATTAATGCCTACATCCCATGGTTAGAATAGAAAATAGCAAATATTACAGATAGTTTAAACTCTTTACTTTAAAGAAGATGTGATCTTAATAAAGCATTCCTTGATCATATCTAAAGAGAAAAGATCGCTTTGAGTTTACTTGAATTTATTAAATCTGCTATTCAAAATAAGGATTCATTTGATTTTGTCCAAATGAGAAAGCTTAACAAAAATTTCTAATAATTCTTAATTGCATACAGTGCACACGACTTCAGTTCCATCTTACTTCTATAAAAAGATATTGTAGATTCAAAGGATTATGAAGTTGATGTCGATTTCTCAACTAAAGATAGAACTGGTATTATTTTTACTTGAATTTTAAAAGGATTTTAAATAAGTAATCAGACAGACTTAAAATGATCAATATACATTAAAAATGTTTGAAAATAAGTTTAAATAATTTAGGATTTCTTTCCATTTAAATAGATTCAAAAAAAATCGAGAAATCAATATAGATAAATAAATGGCTTAGTTAATTAATTAATTGAGATGCTGAATAACGTCAATTTATTATTTTAATTAATTTAAAAGAATTTAAAATTATTAGCCTAAAAAAAATATTTTAAAAAAATGAACAATTTATTTTTAAATTGCATACGAAATTCTATCAATAAATACAAATTAATTTTAATATAATATTTTTTTTTTAAAAATTAAATAGAGGAAGAAATTGGTACTGGTCACATTGATAATAATAAGGGAGATCTTGATTTGGAAGACTTCACTGAAGGAAAGAGAAAGAATTGGTAACTTTACAAATAAGAACTTCTTGATATCCTTAACGAATTATAAGCTAAGATCCAAGCCAATATTAAGAGTTCTATTGATGATGAAATCGCTGCATCTGTAACCCTTGCTAACTACAAGAATAACGCCTTGAAGGAAATTTAAGCCTACGAAAAGGAACTTGCTAAGGCTAAAAAGTAATAAGTCTAATTATAGGCATAACTTGACGATGAATAGAATGCTCTCACTTAATGCAGATCTCAGGATGATAGCTTAAAGAACTAACTTTAATCTCTTCAAAATGAAATATAGCAAAGATAAGCAGAATTCGATAAGAAGAAGGATGATCTCTAAGGACAAGTTGATTTATTCAACGAAATTATTACTGAATATCAAGATGGTATATTCTCTCAAGGTGATGACTTTAAGGGCCGTACAGATGATTATTTAGATAACTAGACCTTCGATGATGATGCCACTTATACAGGTAGAGAAGTACCTAAAATTGATTTTATGAATAACCAAGATGCTAATGGAAGTGCTAGTTCTGGTGGATTCTGATCTATGAGCTCTAATACTCCTTTTTCATTCTAATTATGATCATACCATTATTTACTGAATAAATTAGCTATTTACAAACAAAACTACCACAGTTAAATTCAAAAGATAGAAGTTAAAGAAAGATAGAGATATTCCAAATATGACACAGAATTAAGAATTAATAAACAATTTTTTTGTATTATTCTGTTATACTTAGAAAAATATATCTATCTTTTTAATGAATTACTTGAGATAAGTCTTTCTACTTATCTGTCTATCTGTCTATCTTTATTTTCGTCTGATATCTTAAATGGAAAATCATATACTTTTTTAAATAAAATTTATTCATTTGCATATTATAAAATTCTTTTTCTATATGGTAGTGATGTTGATATTAATGGTTGTTATTATACTAGTAATTAATTATTGCCCCAATTAATTTGTTAGTTTGGTATTTACTTTTAACATTTTATTGAAAATTTAATAAAAAAAATATTTCAATAATATTTAATAATAAAAATTGGTTGATTTTTAAACAATTTTAATAGGCATTATTAAATTTAAACATATTCTAAAATGATAATTTATTGATTCAGCAATATTAACTTTTCCAGTTTTTCGTTTTTAAAACAAAACAAACAAATGAAAATGCATTTAAATATTCCTTTAAAATTTTATTTAATTAATTAATTTTAAAATTTAGTTTATTAAGTAATCAAAATTATGTTTTACTAAAGGATATAAATATTCATAAATTATAAGAAATTATTTGATCATTCTACATTCTTATCATTTCAACTAAAAAGTGTGGATTCATAGCAAGTAGATCTTTTTCATAAAGCTTTAAAACTTTAGACATATTCTGAACCATAAAAGATAGAATTTTACTTCTCAGAAATATTGCATTGAATTGCTCAGCAAACTATTAATAAATTTATTAATTTAACTTTCATTTTTATCTACATACAATTTTAAACTTACCTGCATATTCTTTAAGCAATTTTCTAAAGTTATTCCTTCATTGAAAATAGCATTTTCTATTAAGTAATTAAATGTAGGACTTTTAATCATAAAATAATTTGTAATATCTAGAAGATTTATCAGATTTTCTGTAGTGAGCTTGAATTTTGTAAAAGCTTCCATTCCGTTATATAAGTAAAAAATAAAGAATTCTAATAGTTAAGTGTTAGAGTGAATCAAAAATGGTTGAATGACCATTTCATTTTATTAAGATAGAAGACTATGTACATTAAAATAGCTTTCAAAATATCCACATCTTGCTGACTAATAAATGAATTTTTTAATTTAAAATAAATTAAAAACTGTTTCTTTAAAATAAAAATAGTTATTTGATTTAGCTTACAAGAATTGCAGTGTGAACCTTATATTATTTATTTTCATATACAAAGCAAAAGTTTGAAGTATCAGTATCTAGCTTCAATTAATTGAAATCTGAATAATAAAGCATAGTATTTAGGTGAAAAACGGAGTCAAAAGATTATTAAAAGCTATTTAAACTTTTAAAAATTTCTCCATTAATGTCACTCTCTCTTCTATTTTAGCTTCTACTAGTAGGTGTTGACTGAGAGGGTTAATTCTATTTGATATCTAATTTAACGTAAAATAAATTTAAATTCAAACAACTTAAAATCTAATTACTTCTTCTCAAATCCATCCAATTGAGTAAACTTTTAAAAAATGGATTTTAAGATTCATTACACTTATTTTGTAAACTCCTTAAAATACCATCTAATATATTGAGTTCGTCCTAATAATTTGAATAATATTTGCTCAGATACTTTTAAGATTTTAAATTAAATACTTAGTTGGCAGAAGTAACTAAGCAATGCAAAATGATTATCCTAAAAAAATATTTCATTTCAGAGCTTATACTAAACTCAATTAAAACTGTAATTATTTCTGGATTAATTTGAGCAAAGTTAACTTCTCCACTATAAATAAAATGTAAAATATGTGTCAATAATTTAGAGCAGCCATCAAAAATTAAATTTGATTATTTTAGATGTTCATAAAATCTATTAGAGCGATGCCTAATTATATAAGAATGAGCAGATATTGTCTTGCTATCTTTTTTACAAGTTATAACCCAATCTCCTTAATTTTCTTAAGTATAGAAGAGTTGCAACTTTAAATTGATAAAAATTTAATCATCATTTTTAAAAGAATTAATTAAAATTTTACCATCTCTAATTTTAAAGTGCAGTGCTTTTTAGTTGGTGTAGGACAGGAAATATTCCAAATATATAAATCATTTACTTTTTTCTACCCAACTCTTCCTCCAAATATAATTATTGAGTGATGAAATTTACAACCACTAAAGAATTCCCTTGGCTTAGGGTGCTTCCTATTAAAAGAATAATTAATTAAGTTTATTAGCAAATTATAAATAAACTGAATAAATAATTAATTAGTTTATAAAAGATACCCTCTTATAAATATTTTCCTCCACATTCTTTTATCTATTGAGTAACTTAATGGATCTGTATTTACTACATCATCAACACCCTATTTTTTTCATTAGTTTTATA
Source organism: Tetrahymena thermophila SB210 (assembly GCF_000189635.1). Lineage (NCBI taxonomy): Eukaryota > Ciliophora > Oligohymenophorea > Hymenostomatida > Tetrahymenidae > Tetrahymena > Tetrahymena thermophila. The sequence continues at coordinate 1,326 of NW_002476186.1, read as the reverse complement.
TAAAAACATAAAAAGCAAGCATATGTTTACCCCATACAACAGTATTTCTTCATTATCTAAGATACAAATATGACCCATTCGACCCTTAAAAATTAAATCTTTTCTGATTTATACATTTAAATTAATTAATAACTAATTTGAAATTGTAAAAATCAATTAACTTATTGTTTGAATTTTAGTTTGCCAAATTAACTTAAGTCCACGAATTTTGTGAAAATTCATATTTAAAAATTGAGCTGAATCTCTCATTTGTTGTGCCTCCTCCAATTAAATATAATCCATTGTTATGAATGATTATTTCTTATCTATATCTAGGAGAAGGTATAGTACCTCCTGGAGTTATTTTTCTCCAGTTTTTATCAAGAAGAGAGAGCATCCATAAATCATTTAGGTACTCTGAAACTAATTTATTTCCTTATTTAACTATCCTTGCTCCTCCAAAAAGAATTAGAAAACTAATAGATAAATAATTAAGCTCAAAACAAATTTTTGATTTCAAACTCATATATACTTATTATGTAAAGTCATAGAGTGTCCATATCTTTCGCATGGACTATATTTTCCTGTTTCAATAATCCTCCATGTTTTTTAATTGACATCAAACTCATACAGATCACTGTATTTAATTGTTTTTAATTAAAATCAAAAAATAAAATAAAATTACTTTGCTGAGTGCTCATTAACTTCCATTCCTGTTCCTCCAAATAAATATATCTTACCCATTTCAGAGTATGCACATAACTATGCAGAAGCTCTACCTAAAAAATAAAAAAATTATATCTATCATATATAAATCAAAAACAAAATATTTACCAGAAGGTATCTCACTTATTGAATTCTAATACTCGATTTTTTCCCATGTCTTTATTAAATATTTAATAATAACTTTTTGTATCCATATTTGTTGAAATTAAATTTACTTTAGATAATATGTTATATTTATACATGTCATTTAGAGCTTTTTCATCTGAATACCCACCGAAAATGTACATGCATTCGTTTTTAAAAGAGCAGGCACTATGGCCTGTCCTTGGACAAGGGATATCTCCTTCTGCTTATAATTTTATCCATGTGTTTTCGTGTAAAAACTCTTCAATCATTTTCTAAAAATATAATTAATTCTAAGGATTTACAATTTTGATGAGATTTTTGATAAAATTAAATCAAAAAATAGTGTTTTTTTTAATTCTTTTTTTTCAAACAGAAATATTTTAAATATTTAAGAAATGCTAATTATAATCTTTTTTTGAAGTAGAAATATTCTTTGTTTCTTTTAAATTTAGAAAACTTAAATATTGGGGTTGGGGTTGGGGTTGGGGTTGGGGT